>NC_137970.1:126753061-127223061 GCF_963924665.1 Micromys minutus | reverse complement strand
ACACAACCACAGTGGTCTGATTATTGAAAAAGATGAGAAGATTGGCATGCCTTCCCCCTCCACACCATAAAGCCTTCCTGTCTCCCAGAAGAACTGAGGAACACAGGAGGACTGCCCTAACCAGAGAGACAGGAACCCTACTCTAACTAGGGACACAAGAGCCCCACCTCTAACCAAAGACAGCACTGACTGATACCCTGGAATCTTGCTCTGACCCATGTCACAATCATGGAGCTTAGCATGCCTCCAAGGAGGCAAGCTCCAGTCAGAGACAACAAGGATAGATAATACCAAAGATATCCAGAAGGTGAGAGGCAATCACAAGAACATAAGCAACAGAAACTAATATAATTTGGCACCAAGAGAACACAGTTCTCCCACCCAGCAACCCCTGGATACTCTAACACAACTGAAAAGCAAGATTCTGACCTAAAATTTCATATCATGATGATGACAGAGGACTTTAATGAGGATATAAATAGCTTACTTTAAAAATACAGGAAAACACAGGCAAACAGGTAGAAGCCATTAAAGAGAAAACACATAAACCCCTTAAAGAAATACACCAAAAAAGTGTCAAACAGATGGAGGAATTGAACAAAACAGTACAAGACCTAAAAAGGGAAATAGAAACAATAAATAAATCACTAGTGAAAGCAACCCTGAAGATGGAAAACCTAGTAAAGTGATCAGGAGCTACAGATGTAAACATCATGGAAAGAATATAAGAAATTGAAGAGAGAATCTCAGGCATATACCATAGAAGATATTGACACATTGGTCAAAAGTATAAAATGATCCTAACCCAAAATATCTAGGAAATTCAGGACACAATAAAAAGACCAAACCTAAGAATAATAGGAAAAGAAGAGAGCAAAATCCCCAGTCCAAAGAGCCAGAAAACATCTTCAACAAAAGTATAGAATAAAACTTCCCTAACCAAAAGAAAAAAATGGTCACAAATGTACAAGACTCTACATAACATCAAATAGATTGAACCAGAAAAGAAAATCCTCCCATTACATAATAATCAAAATAATAGATGCAGAAAACAAAGAAAGAATATTAAAAGCATCAAGGAGAAAAGGCCAAGTAACATATAAAGGCAAACCTATCGAAATTACACCAGACTTTTCAACAGAAACTCTAAAAGCCAGAAGATCCTGTCATATAGCCCCTAAAAGAACACAAATGCCAACCTAGACTACAATAACCAGAAAAACTCTCAATCATCATAGATAGATAAACTAAAATATTCCATAACAAAACCAAATTTAAAAAGTATCTTTCCTCTAATCCAGCCCTACAGAGGATACTAAAAGAACTCCAGCACAAGAAAGGTAAATACATTCAAGAAAACACAAGAAATTAATCATCTCACAACAAATCCAAAAGAAGAGAAAAACACACACACACACACACACATACACACACAACCACTAACACCTTCAACAACAAATATAACAGGAATTAACAATCATCTGTATTTAATATCTCTCAACATCCATAGACTCAATTCCCCAATTTAAAAAAGCAGGCTAACAGAATAGATAAATAAACAGGATCCAACAATTTGCTGCATATGAGAAACACATCTCAGTGACTAAGAAAAACATTAACTTAGACTAAAAGGTTGGAAAAAAATTTTCCAAGCAAATGCTCCCAAGAAACAAGCTAGAATAGCTATTCTACTATTTAATAAAATAGACATTCAATCAAAAGTTATCATATGAGATGGGGAGGACACATCATATCCATCAAGGAAAAAATTCACCAAGATAACCTCTCAATTCTGAACATCTATGCCCCAAATGCAAGGGTACCCACATTTATAAAAGAAACTTTACTAAAGATCAACACATACATTGAACCCCACACAATAATACTGGGAGACTTCAACACCCCACTCTCACCAACAGATGGGTCATTGAAACAGAAACTAAATAGGGACACAGTGAACCTAACAGAAGTTATCAACCAAATGGATTTAACAGATATATAGAAATAATTTCATCCTAGACAAAAAAATACCTTTTTCTCTGCACCTTATGCTATCTTCTTCAAAATTGACCATATAATCTGACACAAAACAGGCCTCAACAGATACAAGAAGGTTAAAATAATCCTAACACATTCTATCAGATCATGGCAGACTAAAGCTGGACTTAAATAACAACAAAAACAAGATAAACCCCACATATACATGGAAACTGAACGACTATCTACTCAATAAAAACTTGATTAGGTGAGAAATAAAGGAATTAAAGGTTTTCTAGAATTCTATGAAAATGAAGGCACAGTATATCCAAACTTATAGGACACAATGAAAGCAGTGCTAAGAGGAAAATTTATAGCACTAAGTAAATACATAAAGAAACTGGAGAGATCCTACACTAGCAACTTAACATCACTACTGAAAGCTCTAGAACAGAAAGTGGCAAACACACCCAAGATGAAGCAGGAAATAATCAAACCCAAGGTTTAAATCAACCAATTTTATAAAAAACTAAAAAAAAAAAAAAAAAAAAAAAAGTGTTGGTTCTTTGAGAAAATCAAGATACATAAAAACTTAGCCAAAAAAATAAAGAAAGAAAGAACACAAAGAGAGTAACTCAATTAACAAAATCAGAAATGCAAAGGGAGACATAAATAACAGAAACTGATGAAATTCAAAAAATCATCAGATCTTACTAAAAAATGTCTATACTCAACAAAACTGGGAAATCTAAATGAAACGAATGATTTTCTAGACAGATACCATGTACCAAAGTCAAAACAATACCAGGTAAACTATCTAAACAGTCATAAACCCCTAAGGAAATATAAGCAGTCACTAAAAACCTCCCAACTAAAAAAGCCCAGTGTTAGATGATTTTTGTGCAGAATTCTACTGGACTTTCAAAGGACTAATACCAATACTCCTCAAACTGCTCCACAAAATAGAAACAGAGGGAGGACTACCTAATTTGTTCTATGAAGCCACCATTACTCTGACATCTAAACAAAAGACCCAAAAAAAGAAAGAGAACGTAAGACCAGTTTTGCTTATGAATATAAATGCAAAAACACTCAATAAAATTCTTTCATGTACGGCTGTGAGAGGTACAGTGCTCCCTGGTTGAGCTAAGGCTAGAAGCCCCAGAGACCCTGAAAGGATGGTAGGAGCTTTGCCTGTTCTTGGGCACCTATAGATTGTCCTAAAGCTGTTCGTATTTTAATGCTAATTCCAATTCCACAAGAAGTGCTGCCTAGTTATATACTCATGAGGTGACTTCATCTGAGCCTTCCCATTTTAATTAGTTAAATAAAGGAGAACCAGTGATAGGGTGGGATAAGGGAGGTGGAGAAAGGGGGCAGAGAGTAGAAGACAGAGGAGGGCCGAGAAAAAGCTCCAAGATGGAGATCCAGAAGGAGGAACTAGATCCAGGTGGGCTTAATTGGTATTAAATAGCTATGAACATACAAGGATTTTATAGATGTGATATCTCATATAGAAGGGCAGTTTGAATCTTTGTTGTGTAGAGGGTTTGTGGATTGATAATTGAACGCATAAACCTGTATGAAAAGCTATCGGGCCATAGAGTTGTGTTTGTGTTGAGTTTTGGGGTAAAGAAACACCTCGGGATGGAGGGAGTAACAGGCAGAGTAAAACCGCCAAGGTAAGGGAGTGGCACGGACAAAGTGAGATCTTGTGAGCAGCTTGTACCGAGCAACAGAGGTGCTCACAGCTCTGTACTAAAAGCGGGCCCTCGGAGTGAGACCGTGGGGCGAATAAAGAGATAAGCCATTTTAATTTTCTAATATTTACTGCAACAGGCACCAGGCCCCTATCATTAGCCACAGCCCCCCATAGATTTGTGGCTATCAGTCATATAAGGGAAATGCTCCAAACCCCTCCACATGTACAGATTTGGACATATGTTCACATAGGCTCAAAACAGATCTACATGTTAATGGGACACATACAGGCCTGAGGGGCCTAGTCAACAAGCTTTGCTTCTCAGACATTCCTACCTGCTAAAGGTATTTAACCTCTGGCCCACCCTGAGAAGTGGGGTATGGTTTTACACAATGACTTTCTGCCATGACAATAAATACCTTAAAACCATGGACTGCTTCTTCTTATCCCAATCCACCGTGGTGAGCCATGGAGAAGGCTTTTGCCTATAGAGCTGCCATCTAGTGTTTCAAAGAAGGCCTCTCTGTACTCCCAGCAATGACTACCACCAAGCCAAGCCCAAGCCTGCAGCCTTCAAGCCAAGGGCTCTCCCCATGGGACCAACTGAAATCCCCTTTCCCCCTTGGCCCCAGGCTAGATCCAACCTGCAGCCCCCACTCCATTCTCAGTTCTTCTGTGACTTCCAGCAGTGCCTGGATGCCAAGAGCCTGAGAACTGGACAGTCTTGGCTTCATCGCAGGCCCTGGGATACCCACCCCTGTGTCCCTGCTCTGTAAACATCTCCTACTGTCCCGAGCCTCAGAATGTGCTTTCCCACACCTAGAGCAGTGTTCCAGTACATTGCTACAGCCCAAAACTTCCCTGGAAACAGGATGGCAATACTGTCAAACTTCCCACATCCTGCCTTGCCAAGCAGCTGTGCCTGGAGGCAGAGTGGATGTGCAACCCACAACCCTACACTTGCAAACAGAATCCAATTACAAATCAAAATGATCATTTACAACAATGAAGTATGCTTCATCCCGGGAGGCAAGATGGTTCAATATACAAATATCCATCAACGCAATCCACTACATAAACAACCTCAAGGGAAAAAAAATCACATGATCATCTCATTAGATGGTGAAAAAGCCTTTAACAAAATACAACATCCCTTCATGTTAAAAGTCTTGGAAACATCAGGAATTCAAGGCACATATCTAAGTATAATAAAAATAATATACAGCAAACCAACAGCCTATGTTAAATTAAATGGAGAGAAGCTTGAAGCAATCCCACTAAAATAAGGGACAAGACAAGGCTGCCCATATCTATTTGATGATGCACTTGAAGTTCTAGATAGAGCAACTAACAACACAAGCAGATACACCCAAAAGATGTAGACGTCAAGAAATAATCAAACTTAGGGCAGAAATAGACCAAATAGAAACAAAAAGAACCATCGAAAGAATCAACAAAACCAAGAGCTGGTTCTTTGAGAATATCAACAAGATTGATAAACCCTTAGCCAGACTAACTAGAGGGCAAAGAGAGAGTATCCAAATTAACAAAATCAGAAAGGAAAGTGGAGACATAACAACTGAAACTGAGGAAATTCAAGAAATCATCAGATCCTACTACAAAAGCCTAAAGTCAACAAAGTTGGAATATTTGGAGGAAATGGATGAATTCCTAGACAGATACAAGATCCTAAAGTTAAAATGGGACCAGGTAAACCATTTAATAATCCCATAACACCTAAAGAAATAGAAGAAGTCATCAAAAGCCTCCCAACCAAAAAAAGCCCAAGTCCAGACGGGTTCAGGGCAGGATTTTATCAGACATTTATTGCTGACATAATACCAATACTCTCCAAACAATTCCACAAGATAGAATCAGATGGAATACTACCTAATTCATTTCTTGAGGCTACAATAACCCTCGTTCCTAAACCACACAAGGAACGAGAGAACTTCAGACCAATCTCACTTATGAACATTGATGCAAAAATACTCAACAAAATCCTTGCAAACTTAATCCAAGAACACATCAAAACGATCATTCACCATGACCAAATATACCTAAACATAATAAAAGCAATATACAGCAAACCAACAGCCAACATCAAACTTAATGGTGGAAAACTTGAAGCAATCCCACTAAACATTAACCAAGGCCGCCTGCTGTAGGATGAACACCAGGTCTGGGAGAGACTACTTTCCCACCCTGGGAAGAGTAAGGCTGAAGAAAGTCTACAGCTCACTGGCTCTCCTTTATGAGGAGCGATGTGAACAGCTTCTCAGCAGCAGAAACCAATATAATAATAATAATAAACTTCGTAATACAGTTTTTGATAATAGTAGTGTGTCAGTTAGAAAATCAATGCTGAAACAACTCACTATTACTCTACATGGCTTCACTGGCTCGGGGATTTTCCTGGGTACCTACGACTTCTCTTTCCCTACCCCTGTTGCTTTAAAAGATTTGTTTCATCTAACAGTCCAACAAACAGCCTCTTCTTCCTTCTTCACTTAAACCCAGTATTTCAATGTCTGTGAGAACTAGTCTGCAGTGGTGTGATGCACTATTAAAGGCTGACTTTTACTTTTATTTATATCACCCCAAAATGTGATATATTTCAAGTACAATTTCCAATGCACGTTTATTTTTAATATTGGTAATAAAAATTTAAATATCAAGATTTTTAGACCAAGAGACACCTTTGGCGTGTTTTTTAGTAAAATGTTGATCAGGGTATGTGGTATTCCCAGCAGTTGGGAAGCTGAGCCAAGAGTTACCATAAGCAAGCCAGACTGAGCTATATAGCAAGCTCAAGGCTAGCCTGGGCTACACAGACGGGCCCTGTCTCAGAAAATAAAGTACTATATTATGAACATTGGACCTTGATGATTCTGAAACTCTTAAGCATTCATTAGCTAGATAAGCATGCAATTCATAACTAGTGAGGCTGACTACCATTTAACAGGCTGCTGACTTCAGATGAACATCTTACTTCTGGACAGCCCATTCCTATCACACTAAGATTATATCTAATCAGTTAAAAAAATATGAAAAAGAAAAACTTTAGAAATCACTAACAGCCTTTGTAAAAGATAAGGCTAAAGATGAGTTTTTAAAAAATGTAAAAGCTAACTGCATATTTCATTACATGTGACCTGTGCCAGGTATGAACTGTAGCTTGCTTAACATGCACCAGCCCCCCATACCTACCTGTCCCCAGAACCCCACCCCTACCAAGAAGACAGCTGTACACTGATCTGGCACACTGCTCCTAGACTTTAACTATACACATAAAGAACCAAAATCAACACTTTGTTCAAAGGACACCATAGGATGCATCCGTATGGCACAGGCTAGAAGCTATCTCTAGCTGGAGCATTTACAACTATGAAGGAAGAAACTTTCTTTCCAGGAGGCTAGAAAGAGTACATATAGTTAAATGCTCTGTTTACATGGCTATTTACAAGAAATTCCTAAAAGACTACTCAAACTCTTGGGTCAAGATAACAATCAACCAAGAAAGTACAAGTATTTAATCCAGAAGAAAATGGTCCTGTCAATTTGAGAATTTTCCGTGAAAATGGTCAGTGTTGCTTAACTAAAAGATCTAATTACAAAGCATTTACAAGTCATCTTTGCTTTTCCCAGCCTTGCAATCTGCAGCTTACAGACACTTACTTGGAGAAATAAACAAAGACTTTATACTGTCTATCATACAATTACATTAGCAGTAGAAACATCACTTCTATATACACAGGAAGAACATTTCTAAATCAAAAAAAAGAAAAAAAAATAATCTTATTACACTATTTGGAGGAAAAGGTGAGGGGACTCACTATAGCAGTGTTTCACAAATGCAGCCACAAAACTCTCATGTTTCATGATGTAACACACACACACATACAATTCTGAATTACCCTAGAACCTACCAATATATTCTACTAAAATAGAAATACAACATTCAAGAAACCTAACACGCAAATACTTTGAGCATACAGTTGGCTCCTAATAAAGCACTCTTTAAGAGATCACCTGATGCCCTAATGCCATCACCAAAAGAAAACATACAGAATCAACTAACCTCAGCTCATAAGAGCTCACAGAGACTGAACTGCCAACCAGAGAGTATTCATGGGGGCCGACTAGGCTCTCTGCACATATATAACAGTTGTGTGACTTAGTCTTCATGTAGGACTCCTAACAGTGGGAGCAAGGGGCTGTCTCTTACTGTTTCCTGCCTTTGGGACCCTTTCCTTAACTGGCCTGCCTAGTCTAGCCTTAATAGGAAAATATGTACCTAGTCTTATGCAACTTGCTATATCAAGGATGGTTGATATACATAGGCAACCTGCCCTTCTCTGAAGAGAAAGGGAGGAAGAGTGAATGGGAGAAGAGAGGTGTAAGGGCAAGTATTGGAAGGAGAGGAGAGGAGGGAGTAGAAACTTTGGTAAAGTTATTTATTTATGTAAAGTTAATTAATTATTTATTAATTAACTTAAAGCTAATTCTTTATAATTTAAATCACTAGAAGGCAGAGAATTCCTATTCTCATGGATCATCAGAGTTAATTGTGATAATGGTTATACTTCCAAAAGAATCAAATCCCAACATCAGGGGCTAGAAAGATGGCTCAAAAGTTAAAAACATTTTTTGTACATGGGGTGCACATACATACATTCAGAACACTCATATGTATCAAAAAAGCTAAAAAAGAATTCCAACATAATTCTTCACTGAAGCATAAAAAAATCAATCAAAATTCATATGGAAGCAAAATAGCCCTGGACAGCCAAGGATATTCTGAGGAAAATAATGCTAGAGGTATCCACACATGATTTACATTTTACTACAAACCATAGTTAAAAATTAACTATTATATATATATATATATACATATATATATATATATATATATATATACACGTGTGTGTGTGTGTGTGTGTGTGTGTGTGTAAGTTTCTGTAAGGCATAAGACATAGCCAATAGAACAAATCAACAACCTACAGTTTGGGAAAAAGTCTTCACTTTTTATATAACATGTGTACCTAGTGCCCACAGAGTCCAGAAAATGAAAAAATAAAGGCAGATCTCCTGGAATTGGAATTATGAATCATTATGAACCACCATATGTGTTTTGGGAACTGAACCAGGGTCCTCTGCAAGTGCAAAAACTGCTTTTAACCTCTGAGCCATTTCTTCAGCCCCTGATGTTAGGATTTGAGAGAAAATACAACATTTTTAATAAATAGTGATAGAAAAATTGATATCTACATGTAGAAGAATGAAACTAGTTCCTTATCTCTAGCACTGAACAAATCTGAAACTCTGAATTTGTTAGATATATCAGTTGGGGAAACACTTCATGCTAGTCATAGGCTAGGATTTTCAGAGAAGTATTTCAACTGAAAAATAGAATTTCAAAAAAAATCTAGCTCAGGACATCTGCCACCAGGAACAGTGGAGATCCAGGGACGCAGGACTGGTGAGACTGGACTGCAAGTAGCCAGAGCACAGAGAGGTCTGGGCTGAGCCACCAGAAAGCACGACCCCCCCCCCCCCGTTGGTTCAGGGGAGCAGGAACTCTGCCATAGGGACTCGGTTTCCGCAAGGAGGGCCCTTGTGTGCAGAACAAACGCTCAGGCCATCTGCCACAGGGAACAGTGGAGATCCAGGGACACAGGCCAGGTACACAGGAGAGAGAGGAACCAATCACTGAAAACAAGACCACATATAATCACAAACAACAAGATGGCAAGAGGAAAGTGAAAGAACAAAGAACGTAACCCAGGGAAACCAAGACAACCTGAGAGCACCAGAACCCAACTCTCCCATCAAAGCAATCCAGAAAAAGAAGACTCAGACCCAAAACCTACCTCAAGGTGATGATAGAGATCCTTAAACAAGAACGAGAGGAAAAGCATTAAAAATAAAAGAAGCTTTTAAAGAGGAAACAAGAAAAACACTCAAAGAAATCATAGAAGTAGAGGAAAGCAGAACTAAAGAGATGAAGGAATTGAAGAAGGAATTTAAAATGGAAATGGAAACAATAAAGAAAACAATAGCTCATTGTTCCTGGAGCTGTTGCCACCTGCAGGTTCCTTGGCACGACCTGGCTGGGCCTGCCGGGCCCTTGCCAGTCCTGCCCAACCCCCACAACCGCCCCAGGCTCTGAGGAGAAGCAGATAGTAGCTGCAGCATCATCGCCGACTCCCCAGCCATGGAAGACATAGACCAGTTGTCGCTGGTCTCCTCGTCCACGGACAGCCCGCCCCGGCCTCCACCTGCCTTCAAGTACCGGTTTGTGACAGAGCCCGAGGACAAGGAGGAGGACAAGGACGAGAACGAGGAGGAGGACAAGGAGGACCTAGAGGAACTGGAGGTGCTGGAGAGGAAGCCCGCAGCCGGGCTGTCCCCGGCTCCCATACAGCCCGCCGCCACCGCGGGCCTCTGCCGGCCGCCCCCCCCCCCCAGACAGCTGTCCTGGGAACACAGCCCCGCGGTGCCCGTGCCATCCCTGCCGCCCGCTGCGGCAGTCCTGCCCTCCAAGCTCCCGGAGGACAAAGAGCCTCCGGCCCGGCCTCCACCGCCAGCCGGCACGAGCCCCCTGGTGGAGCCCGCTGCGCCCCCTTCCACGCCAGCCGCGCCTAAGCACAGGGGCTCTGGCTCAGTGGTTGTTGACCTCCTCTACTGGAGAGACATTAAGAAGACTGGAGTGGTGTTTGGTGCCAGCTTATTCCTCCTGCTGCCTCTGACGGTGTTCAGCATTGTCAGTGTAACAGCCTACATTGCCTTGGCCCTGCTCTCTGAGACTATCAGCTTTAGGATATATAAGGGTGTGATCCAAGCTATCCAGAACTCAGATGAAGGCCACCCATTCAGGGCGTATCTGGAATCTGACGTTGCTGTGTCAGAAGAATTGGTTCAGAAATACAGTAACTCTGCTCTTGGTCACATGAACAGCACAATAAAAGAACTGAAGCGCCTCTTCTTAGTTGATGATTTAGTTGATTCCCTGAAGTTTGCAGTGTTGATGTGCGTGTTTACTTACGTTGGTGCCCTGTTCAATGGTCTGACACTGCCGTTTTTATCTCTGATCTCCCTCATCAGTATTCCTGTTATTTATGAACGACATCAGGCTCAGATAGATCATTATGTAGGACTTGCAAACAAGAGCGTTAAGGATGTCATGGCCAAAATCCAAGCAAAAATCCCTGAATTGAAGCGCAAAGCAGAATGAAAAGGCCTCAAACAGTAGAAGTTCATCTTTAAGGGGGGGTGGGTGGACCAGGGTAAGCCCTTGGCGGCCATGCGGTTTTAGCTCTTTATTTCTAGCAGTGCACTGTTTGAGTAAAAATTACCTGTCTGACTTCCTGTGTTTATCATCTTAAGTATTGTAAGCTGCTGTGTATGGGTCTCATTGTAGTCATACGTATTTCCCTGGATGGGGTACCTGGTGAACAAAGGATGCTGGGAGAGCTGTGTATTATATTCCGTTGCAGGGTAGTCTATCTGTACTTGGAAAGCTGCAAAGAAAGTAAATCTGGGGGCGGGAAAAACCATTTTCACAGTGTACTGTGTTTGGTCAATGTAAAATTGATGCAGATTTTTTCTGTGATAAAATGTTTAGATGAGAGAGCATACTACTAAAGCAGAGTGGAAAATTGTCTTTATGGTATGTTCTAGGTGTATTGTGAATTTACTGTTATATTGCCAATATAAGTAAATATGGAAATAATCTATATATAGTGTTTCACAAAGCTTAGATCTTTAACCTTGCAGCTGCCCACAGTGCTTGACCTCTGAGTTATTGGTTATACAGTGTAGTCCCAAGCACATAAACTAGGAAGAGAATGTATTTATAGGAGCACTACCACTTGTTTTCAAGAAAATAATAAAACTCCAACATAAACATCATTTCAAAGATTTAACTGTATGCATAGTTAATTTTGTCACAGACTCTGATTCTATGGGCTGAATTTAATGCTTCCAAATGTTTGCCGTTATCAAACACTGTTATGCAAGAAATCATAAAATGAAAACTTAAACCACTGTGGTTTAAGCCTTACTGTATTATCTGTGGAATGCATTGTGAACTGTAAAAGCAAAGTATCAATAAAGCTTATAGACTTAAAAAAAAAAACAGAAAGAAAAAAGAAAGCAATAAAAGAGACTACCCTAAAGGTAGAAAACCTAAAAAGAAATCAGGAGTCACAGATGCAAGCATCTTCAACAGACTACAAGAGATGGAAGAGAGAATCTTGGGGGCCGTAGACAACATTGAAAACATAGACAAAATAGTCAGAGAAGATGCAAAAGCCAAAAAGCTCCTAACCTGAAATGTCCAGGAGATCCAGGACACAATGAGAAGACCAAACCTAAGGATGATAGGAATAGAAGAGGGCAAAGAATATCAACTAAGAGGCACAGTAAATATATTCAACAAAATCGTAGAAGAAAACTTCCCTACCCTTAAGAATGAGATGACCATGAGCATAAAAGAAACCTACAGAACTCCAAATGGAGTGGAGCAGAAAAAAAATTCCTCCGGACACATAATAGTCAAAACACAAAGTGCCCAAAGCAAAGAAAGAATACAAAAAGCAGTAAGAGAAAAAGGTCATGTAACATATAAAGGAAGACCAATCAGAATCAAACCCAACATTTCAACAAGGACAATGAAAGCTAGAAGATCCTAATAGAACATCCTAAGATGACAGACATCATGCAGACCCTAAGAGAACACAAGGGTCAGGCCAAGCTACTACACCCAGCAAAACTATCAATCAAAATAGATGGAGAGACTAAGATATTCAAAGACGAAAATAAATTTAAAAAATATCTGACCACAAACCAAGCACTACAATGAATTATAGGTGGAAAACCCAATACAAGGAGGGAAACTACATCATAGTAAAAACAAGAAAATACCTAAGCAAGAAAACCAAAAAAAGAAAGACACACAGGCACAATTCTACCTCTAAAAGCAAAAAATAGCAGGAAAGAGCAACCACTATTCCTTAATATCTGTTAACATAAATGGACTCTATTCCCCCAATAAAGAGACATAGGCTATCAGACTGGATACATAAACAAAATCCAGCCTTTTTCTGCATACAGGAAACTCATCTCAGAGACAAAGACAGACACTATCTCAGAGTAAAAGATTGGGAAAAAACCTTCCAAGCAAACAGTCCCAAGAAGCAAGCTGGAGTAGCCATTCTAATATCGAATAAAGTACATTTTCAACCTAAGTTATCAAAAAAGATAAGGAAGGATGCTTTTTATTCATTACAGAGAAAATTTATCAGAAGGAACTCTCAATCCTTAACATATATGCTCCAAATATAAGAGCACCCATATTCATAAAAGAAAGCCTACTAAAGCTCAAAAAATACATTGTGCCCAACACAATAATAGTGGGAGACCTCAACACCCCGCTCTCACCAACGGACATATCACGGAAAAAGAATATGAAAAAGGACACAGTGAAGCTAGCAAAGGTTATGAACCATTTGGAATTAATAGATATCTACAGAACATATCATCCTAAAACAAAAGAATACACCTTCCTCTCAGCATCTCACAGCACCTTCTCCAAAACTGACCATATAATGAGTCACAAAACAAGCCTCAATAGATATAAGAAGATTGAAATACTCCCATGCATCCTATCAGATCACCATGGTCTAAGGCTGGTCTTTAATAACAACAAAGAAAACAAAAAGCCAATATACACATGGAAAATAAACAATGCTCTATTAAATGATAGCATGGTCAAAGAAGAAATAAAGAAATTAAGGATTTTCTAGAATTTAATGAAAATGAAAACACAACATACCCAAACCTATGGGATGCAATGAAAGCAGTACTGAGAGGAAAACTCATAGCTCTGAGTACTTCCAAAAAGAAACTGGAGGGAGCTTACATAAGCAACTTGACAGCACAGTTGAAAGCTCTAGAACAAAAGGAAGCAGATACACCCAAGAGAAATAGACGGGCAGAAATAATCAAACTCAGAGCAGAAATTGATCAAATAGAAACAAAAAGAACCATTCAAAGAATCAACAAAACATAGAGCTAGTTCTTTAAGAAAATTAACAAGATTGATAAACCCTTAGCGAGACTAACTAAAGGAAAAATAGAGAGTATCCAAATTAACAAAATCAGAAAGTAAAGTGGATGAATAACAACTGAAACTGAGGAAATTCAAGAAATCATCAGATCCTACTACAAAAGCATATACTCAACAAGGCTGGAAAATCTGGAGGAAATGGATGAATTCCTAGACAGATACAAGATACTAAAGATAACTCAGGACCAGGTAAACAATTTAAATAATGCCATAACACCAAAAGAAATAGAGGCAGTCATCAAAAGCCTCCAAACCAAAAAAAGCCCAGGACCAGATGGGTTCAGTGCAGAATTCTATCAGACATTTCTTGACGACCTAATACCAATACTCTCCAAACTATTCCACAAAATATAGTCAGATAGAACACTACCCTACTCATTTTTCGAGGACACAATAACCCTCATTCCTAAACCACACAAAGACCCTACAAGGAAAGAGAACTTCAGACCAATCTCACTTATGAACATTGATACAAAAATACTCAACAAAATCCTTGCAAACCGAATCCAAGAACACATCAAAACGATCATTCACCATGATCAAGTTGACTTCATCCCTGGGATGCAGGGATAGTTTAATATATGGAAATCCATCAACATAATCTACCATATAAACAAACTCAAAGAAAAAAAACACATGGTCATCTCACTAGATACTGAGAAAGCATTTGACAAAATTCAACACCCCTTCATGTTAAAAGTCTTGGAAAGAACAGGAATCCAAGGCCCATACCTAAACATAATAAAAGCAATATACAGCAAACTAACAGCCAACATCAAACTTAATGGTGAGAAACTTGAAGCAATCCCACTAAAATCAGGGACTCGACAAGGCTGCACACTCTCCCCCTACCTATTCAACAAAGGACTGGAAGTCCTGTCCCGAGCATTTAGACAGCAAAAGAAAATCAAAGAGATACAAATTGGAAAGGAAGAAGTAAAAACATCACTCTTTGCAGATAACATGATACTGTTAGTAAGTGACCCCAAAACTACCACGAGAGAACTTCTACAGCTGATAAACAAGTTCAGCAAATTGGCTGGATATAAAATTAACTCAAACAAATCAGTCGCCTTCCTCTACTCAAAGTACAATCATTTGGAGAAGAAATTAGGGAAAAGATACCCTTCACAATAGTCACAAACAATATGAAATAACTTGGTGTGACTCTAACTAAGCAAGTGAAGGACCTGTATGACAAGCACTTCAAACCTCTAAAGAACAAAATCGAGGAAGATCTCAGAAAATGGAAATATCTCCCATGCTCATGGATTGGAAGGATCAACATTGTAAAAATAGCCAACTTACCAAAAGCAATCTACAGATTCAATGCAATCCTCATCAAAATTCCAAACCCAATTCTTCATGGAATTGGAAAGAGCAATGTGCAATTTCATCTGGAATAACAAAAGACCTAGAATAGCGAAATCCATCCTCAACAACAAGAAAACATCTGCGGGAATCACTATCCCTGACCTCAAGCTATATTACAAGGCAATTGTGCTGAAAACTGCATGGTACTGGTACAGAAATAGGCACGTGGATCAATGAAATAGAATAGAAGATCCAGAAATGAGCCCTCACGTATATGGTCACCTGATTTTTGACAAAGGAGCTGTAAACATCCAGTGGAAAAAGGACAGCCTATTCAACAAATGGTGTTGGTCCAACTGGCACTTAGCATGCAGAAGAATGAAAATACACCCTTTCTTATCTCCTAGTACAAAGCTCAAGTATAAGTGGATCAAAGATCTCCACATTAAACCAGGTACACTGAAACTATTAGATGAGAAAGTAGGGAAAACCTTAGAACTCATAGGCACAGGAGAAAATTTCCTGAACAGAATACCAATGGCTCCAGCTCTAAGGTCAAAGATTGACAAATGGTACTTAATGAGATTGCAAAGTTTCTGTAAGGCTAAAGACACTGTCAAGAAAACAAAATGGCAGCCAACAGAGTTGGAAAAGATCTTTACCAACCCCACATCAGATAGAGGCCTAATGTCCAAGGTATACAAAGAACTAAAAAAGCTAGACACCAGAGAATTAAACAACCCTATTAAAAATGGGGTACAGACTTAAACAAAAAGTTCTTAATCAAGGAATATTGAATGGCTGAGAAATATCTAATGAAGTGCTCAACATCCTTAGCCATCAGGGAAATGGAAATCAAAACAACCCTGAGATTCCACCTCACACCAGTCAGATTGGCCAAGATCCAAAACTCAGATGACAACAGATGCTGGAGAGGATGTGGAGAAAGAGAAACACTCCTCCACTCTTGGTGGGGTTGTACACTGATACAACCACTCTGGAAATCAGTCTGGCGATTCCTCAGAAAAATGGACATAGTACTACCTGAAGACCCAGCTATTCCATTTCTGGGCATTTACCCCAGAGTCACTCCAACATACAACAAAGATACATGCACCACAATGTTCATAGCAACTCTATTTATAATAGCCAGAAGCTGGAAAGAACCCAGATGTCCTTCAGTAGATGAATGGATACAAAAATTGTGGTACATTTACACAATGGAGTACTACTCAGCTATCAGAAACAATGACTTTATGAAATTCTTAAGAAAATGGATGCATCTAGAGAATATCATCCTCAGTGAGATAACCCAGTCACAAAAGAACAGACATAATATGCAGTCACTGATAATTGGATACTCATCCCAGAAAGCTCTGAACACCGCAGAAACAACTCACAGACTGTGTGAAGTTCAACAAAAAAAAGAATATATTTTAGTTAAAATAGAACTGTATCACATCCCCCTTTCCTCCCTACAGCCCCTTCTAGTTTCTCTCATATCCCCTCAAATTAATAGCCTCTTTTCCTATTTTATTGTTACATATATACATATGTGTATGTATATGTATCCACAAATACTTAATTACAGCCTTAAAAATGTATTCGTATACTTTTATGCAAAAATGCTGAAAATTTCAACATTTATCTTTGTTTTTTAAAATAAAGTAAAAGAAATCCTATCCTCAGACTGATTATGCAATTGAATGCAATTACTATTCTGAGAAATATTGGTAATCATCTGAAGTCAGGTAAATAACTCAAAAAACTTTAGGATGTCCCTGAAACTGCCTAGCCCCCTTCAACTGAGAGCATACATAAGCTGTAAAGACTGATCAGAGAGTATCTCAAACAAACCAAGCCATACACTGAAAGGTCTTAGACTAGCTGAGCCTCATAAATGAAGAAGAGATCAGCCAAACTCCTTGGAAGAAGCTCAGACCACCTAACACGAAAGAGACATTTCCTAGCTTATTAATCTGGCTGCAAATTGTGATGTTCACTTCAGGTTTCTAGGGCAGTTACCAATGTTGGGTACGGGTTGGGCCTTTGATGATGCAGCTGTCTTTGTCATTTGTGCTCCTGTAACCTAATCCCCAATAAATTAACTTGTTGATTCGCCAAATTGGATTTTTGTAGTGACCTTACTCGGATCTCTGACCATTCCCTGTATGTGATAAAAGATGTTGACTCACATGTCCCCAGTAATAGTGCCACACAACACCTAAATACTCCAAAGCTGCACTCAAGTTTCTGCCACAAATTTGGCACCACCAAAGTTTAAGCTTTTGCCAACCCCCAATTTTCTGTTTTCCCGGTTTCCCTGGCTGTATTCTTCCAAGATTGCCCTATGTAGTTGATACCAGTCCCAAACACCTCCCCACTCACATGACTATACTGAATAGGATACACACAAAGAAACCTTCATTCTAGCCCTCTGTTGTGGGCCTGAGGCATCTATCTAGCTCTGACTTGGACAGAACAAAACATCTTTGAGGATGTTCACACACATCTGGCAAGGAAAGTCCTACAGGTACAAGTTCACCCTGTCCTCCTGAACTCTGATAAGATATTTCCACTCATGGCAGGAATTTTTAAATTTTTTTATTGGATATTCTCTGTACTTAAATTTCAGATGTTATTCCCTTTACCCCAATCCCATCTCCCCCTCGCATTGCCTCCATGAAGGTACTCCCTCTCCCAACCACCCTCTCCCACCTCAGCTCCTTGGCATCCCCCTACACTGGGAAAAGTAGCCTTTGCTGGACCAAAGGAGTCTCCTCCCACTGATGCCACAGAATGCTATCCTCTGCTAAATATGCACCTGGAACCGTGGGTCTCTCCATGCAAACTCATTGATTGGTGTTTTAGTCCCTGGGAGATCTGGAAGGTTTGGTTGGTTGATAATGTTCTTCCTATGGGGTTGCAGACCCCTTCAGCTCCTTCAGTCCTTTCTCTGGCTCCTTCACTGGGGTCCTTGTGTTCAGTCTGATGGTTATCTGCAAGCGTTCTCCTCTGTATCAGTATTGAAAGACCCCTAAATTAGGGAAGGCCCTCACTCTAGTACCGGCAGAACTCGAACCCAAGAACTCACAGAGAGCTTATCTTGCTGCAACCAGGCAAGAGGTTTATTGGGGGGGCGGAGCCAGAGCTCTGGGAATGACACATATCTCATGCAGGAGACAGGCATCGACCCCGAACTCAATTAGGGGGACATATTTACAGGGAAAATTACATAAACAGTTAGCAACAGGCGCATAGAAATTTCATTGGTTTATTCAAATTGGCACGCTCTGTCTGCTTTAGGATATGAGTCAACTCCAGATCACCCTGTTTTGGGGCACACTGACCTTCATACTAGTTTTTCTCAGGACTGCAGAGCCAGACCTTATCAAGTCCAGGTGATCTGCAGTTTTTGTTCTCAGCCTTGAGACATACTTGTCCTCAAGGCAGGGTTAGTGGGGCTAGCTTAAAATTTTAACTCTTTCAGTATGACTCTGGCAGAGCCTCTGAGGAGGCATTCATATCAGGCTCCTGTAATGGCAAGAATTTAAGGTTCCTCTGAGTATGGTAGCAGGTCTATATTGAGGTTCCTACCCCTTAGATACCAAAAGGTCAGTGGTTAATTCTATGTCTTCAAGACCTAGCAGAGTATCTTTTTCTTATATTTTCAACTGCAGCAGCAGCAGCAGCAGCAGCAGCAGCCCTCACCACCACTACCACAGCAGCATCTTGGTCATCAGCTTGCATCATTACTTTCCCTTCTTCCACACCCTAAGAGGAACCCAGAGCCCCTCACCACCTGACCATCTCTAAGCAGAAAACACAATCCCTTAACATGGGAAACGTAGTAGAAGCTCTACCCCTCAGAGCACTTGTGGCTTTGCCGAGCATGCAAATGCATCTCTCTTCCACATGACAAAGGGAAAGCTTGTGTCCTGGAGTTCAAACCAAGGCTACTTCTGTAAAAGATAGTTTTTAAATTCCCACCCTGCTTGTGGAACACAGTAATCAAGGGCCACGATAAGCTTGCTCTTTCAATTACTAATCAGTGTTGCTAGGCAATGCCACCTTGAGAGAAATGAATTGTAATTGTATGTGAGCATGTCAGGAGTCTAGGCAGAAATGTTTGGGTGGAGCAGTAAGTCAGAACCAACATAGCATAGTCTTAACATGTCAGGGTTTTAGGGATGCTGGTCAGTCAGTTTGCACAGGTTCTCTGAATACCCACTCCTGCTGCTCGGCTGAGCTCCCCAAAGCCTCGGGTTTGTAAGAATCAGTGGCATTTGTGAGTGGGGCAGTTTGGGGAAACCTATATTGAAGGGTCCCATATACGTCCCTATACAACCTATACAAGTCCCCTGGGAAGGAGCTGTGTGAAACAGCTATATTTTTCAGGTTCTCAAAGATGGGCCCCCCCATCCATCAGAGTCTGAGTGGAACGCCAGGTAAAAGGGAACCAACCATCGCGAGATCTTATTTGCTCATGCGCAGTGGGCCTCACGTGCTATTCCATGTATAAACCCACTGCGCTTGGCACAAGAACTTCCTTTTCTTAGTACAATTGAGAGTGGTACGGTTGTGTTAGTGACGGGGATTGGGGCGTTAAGGGGAAAGCCAGAGTAGTCATGCAGGACCCTGTTGAGGGCTTAGATGGGAGAGCAGGGGTTGAAGAAGGTGAGGATAGCCAACGGAGGCCTCAAGATCCCGATGCCCAGGCTAGCTCTCAAAATTCGGCAACTGAAGGTGACCATGGCAACTTCCCTCAGAGTTGCCCACAAGATTCTGGGAGGTTGGCTGCTCCTGGGACCCTGGCTGCTCCTGGAAGTCAGGCTGCTCCAGGCAGCCCCAGCCCAGGGAGTGCTGTAGGGTCTGGAACAGTAGCTGAAGAGGCAGCTGTCATTCCCCACAGCGAGCAGGCGCCACTTCTCCCTGGACCCAACGGAGATACTGCATCAACAACTGGAAATCGACTTCTGGAGTTGTATCTTTTCCTAGGAGACCATGGCAGGGGCAACGGAAAGAGGAAGGCTAAAACTTCCATGGAAGGCTTTCAGGACATGGTGCACAGCTGACTGGGGAAATGACGGACAGATGCAGTGTGGGAAGTCATGACAGGACAAGGAGACTCCTTGCCTGAGAGGGCTGAAGAGTGTAGAACAGGACCAGAAGAACCACTGGGGGAGGTAGGATGTGACCTGGCTTGGGTTGCAGGAGGGTTCATTGCCAGGCAGGCCTTGTAGGTATATCCAGGCAAAGGTATAGTATGCAGTGGATGGTGCCTTAACATTATCTCCTCCCAGCTCTGTAACAGTGCCTTTCCGGACTGCAGTGGAGGCAGACATGGCCCGCAGGTCCCTGGTCGCCAGTGGCCGTCACCAGCAAATGATGGTTCAGCAGGAGTTCACAGTGAATGATACTATCCTGACTGTGTCAGTATTCCAAAAGCCTGGAGGGGATTGCCACGGGGTGCACTCTAGCGGTGCCCTAAGGGAGACACTGGTGGATTAGATATAAGCAGGAGGCTTGGGATGGCAGACCTGAACAGATCCCTCATCATTTCTCTGACAGTGTCTCTTTCTCAATTTTAGAAGGTGGACTACTGAAGACCCTGTCCTCTTCCGAATTTCCATCAACACTTTCCTTGACCAGCTCTCACTGGTGATGAGAAACATTCAGCGCCTGGAGTTTGTGGCTGTTGTCAAACGGGGACGAGGAAGAAGTCGTGAATCCTAACATGTTACCAGATACGAGAAGTCAGAAGCATTTCCTGCTTTGAGTAATTGTTATATGGAACTTAAACTTCAACGCTTCAATGCTGTATGTTCCATGTCAGTCTCTTGGTCGAATTGTTTCTCAGTTGCTGAAGGAATGGGCGTTTAAATGTTACTAACAAAATAAAAAATAGCAAATATTTTTCATCTGATTTTACTTTAATATGGCAGAAACCTCCAGATTTTCTCATTTGTGTACTTTTGTGAAGGAGTAGTTCTGGAATTTAAAAGTTAAAGTAGTTCAAAGTAATTTAAGACAGTTTAGTATGCTGACAGAAAATTAAGTACAGTCTTAAGAGTGTTTAAAGGGGTTGATTTTTAAAAAATTTTTGCATGTAATGCAGCTTACTTCCTCATGGAATTTTCATACACACTTGGGTTTTTGTTGTTGCTTTTTGTTTTTGTGCTCTCCTCCTTGCTCTCTCTTTCTCCACATCTATCCCAACCTTAGCCCTTTCAACTTCAGTATCCCTCCCCCTTTTATTTTCATATCAGATATGTTCTGTCACCCTTCCTACTACTCCTTAAAATTTTTTCCACTTCTCTGACCTCTCTACTTTACAGGAATCTATTGGCACTAAGTGCCACATAAATAGATTTATATAAAAGTTAGAAGGTAAGTTTTTATATTGAACATGTTGAGTTTTTACTTCTGAGCCTTGAGTTTCTTTACCTAATATATTTTACAGCTCATTCGTTTTCTTGCAATGTATGAAATTATTTTTAATGCATGAATAAAATATACTTGTGCCACATTTTTATTATCTCTTCTCCTATTGATAGACACATAGGTTGATTACAGTATTTAGCTGTTAGTAATCAAGTTTCAAGTAACAAGAATAAGATGAGCAAGTGCCTTTGTAGTAGGATGTAAAATGTTTGATATTTGTTCAGGAGTGCTATATCACAGTCTTGAGCGACTGTAATTTTAGCTTTTAGAGAAACCTGCACACTGGTGTACTAGCTTACAATGGCAATCAATAAGAGTTCTCCTTTCCCCATATCTTCAGCATCATTTGCTATCATTACTGTCTTGATAATAGCCATTCTAACTGGGCTCATAAGACAGACTCCCACTGCAGTTTTAATTTGTTTCCCTATGTGGTTCTGTCAGTATTTAGCATAATTTGCTGATGAAATGCCTTACATATGCCTGCATCTCGAGGTGTTTGGTACTATTCCTTTCCTAAATTATAGAACAGTTTTTAAAGCATTAGTAGTAGTTTTTCTTTGACGATCTGGAATTCAGCAGTAAGGCCATCTGGGCATGAGATTTTTAGTCTTGAGTTATTATTATGCTTCTTCTATCTTATAACTTGTCATAGATTTGTTTAAATTATTTGTCTCATTTTTCACTTAGTTTTAGCAGATCATATACATCTAGAAACTCGTCCACTTATTTTAGATTTTATTTTACATTTATGAGTTTAGTAAAGCATGAGTTTTTAAGGTTTGAAACTAAGTGTTCTAAATTTCATTAGTATTTGTCAACATGGCTTCCTTTACATCTCTAAACCTTTAAATCTTTTATGGTTATTTTACATATATTAACTGTGTGTGTATTGTTTATGTGGACAATTGTGTGAAGTTGGTTCCTCTCTTTCCATCTTTACATTAATTCCAGTTATGAAACTCAGGTTGTCAGGCTTGTGAAACAACAACTTTAACTCAATAGGCCACCTTGCCTCCCTTTACCCTGGACCTAACTGTTTTTCTTTTCCTTTCCATCTACTGATTTTTCGGTTAACATGTTCTTTTTACAAGAACATATCATTAAGTTTACATCCAGTGGGAAGAAAAGGATATTTTCTTTTTTATTAGATATATTTTATTTATATTTCAAATGTTATTCCGCCCATCCATGTGTATACTTTGGATAGTGGTTTAGTCCCTGGGAGCTCTTTTTGGTTGGTATTGTTCTTATGGGGTTGCAAACCCCTTCAGCTCCTTCAATCCTTTCTCTAACTCCTCCACTGGGGACCCTGTTCTCAGTCCAATGGTTGGCTTGTGCGCATCTGCCTCTGTATTTGTCAGGCTCTGGCAGAGCCTCTCAGGAGACAGCTATATCAGGCTCCTGTCAGCATGTACTTCTTGGCATCCACAATATTGTCTGGGTTGGGTGGCTGTATGTGGGCAGGATCTCCAGGTGGAACAGTCTCTGGATGGCCTTTGCTTCGGTCTCTACTTCAAACTTTCTCTCCTTATTTCCTCCTATGAATATTTTTGTTCACTCTTCTAAGAAGGACTGAAGCATCTGCACTTTGTTCTTCCTTCTTGTTTGAGCTTCATGTGGTCTGGTAATTGTATCTTGGGTATTCCAAGCCTTTTGGGCTAGTATCCACTTATCAGTGAGTACACACCCTGAGTGTTCTTTTGTGTCTGGGTTACCTCAGAATGATATTCTAGTCCTGTCCATTTGCCTGAAAAATTCACGAAGTCCTCATTTTTAATAGCTGAGTAGTACTCCATTGTGTAAAAGTACCAGGTTTTTTGTGTCTATTCCTCTGTTGAAGGACATCTGGACTCTTTACAGCTTCTGGCTATTATAAATAAGGCTGCTGTGAATATACTAGAGCATGTTTTCTTGTTATATGTTGGAGCAGCTTGTAATCACACCAACAGTGGAGGAGTGTTCCTCTTTCTTCACATCTTCACCAGCATCTGCTGTCACCTGAGTTTTTGATCTTAGCCATTCTGACTGGTGTGAGGTGGAATTTCAGGGTTGTTTTGATTTGCATTTCCCTAATGGCTAAGGATGTTGAACATTTCTTTAGGTGCTTTTTGGTCATTCAAAATTCCTCAGTTGAGAACTCTTTGTTTAGCTTTGTACTTCATTTTTAATGTGGTTATTTTATTCTCTGGAGTCTAACTTCTTAAGTTCTTTGTATATATTAGATATTAGACCTCTATCAGATGTAAGATTGGTAAAGATCTTTGCCCAATCTGTAGGTTACCATTTTGTCCTACTGACAGTGTCCTTTGCCTTACAGAAGCATTGCAATTTTATGAGGTCCCATTTGTCGATTCTTTCTCTTATAGCATAAGCTGTGGGTGTTCTGTTCAGGAAATTTTCTCCTGTGCCCATGTGTTCAAGGCTCTTCCACACTTTCTCTTCTGTTAGTTTCAGTGTACCTGATTTTATGTGGAAGTTCTTGATCCACTTGGACTTGAGCCTTGTACAAGGAGACAAGGATGTATCGATTTGCATTCTTCTACATGCTGACCTCCAGTTGAACCAGCAACATAAGTTGAAAATTATGTCCTTTTTCCACTGGATGATTTTTAGCACCTTTGTCAAAGATCAAGTGACCATAGGTGTGTGAGTTCATTTCTGGGACTCCAATTCCATTCCATTAATCTACTGCCTGTCTCTATACCAATACCACACATTTTTATCATGATTGCTCAGTAATACAGCTTGAAGTGAGGGATGGTGATTCCCTGGGAAGTTCTTTTTTGGTGAGAATAGCTTTTTCGATCCCGGGTTGTTTATTATTCCAAATGAATTTTCAAATTACTCTAACTCTATGAAGAAGTGAGAGGGGGACTTTAATGGGGATTATGTTGAATCTGTAGATTGCTTTTGGCAAGATGGACGTTTTTACTGTATTATTCCTGCCAATTCATGAGCATGGGAGATTTTTCCAAATTACTAGATCTTCCATTTATTTTTTTTCTGCAGGGACTTGTTGTTTTTGTGATACAGATTTTTCACTTCCTTTGTTAGAGTCAAACCAAGGTATTTTATAATATTTGTGACTATTGTGAAGAGTGTCATTTCACTAATTTCTTTCTCAGCCTGTTTATCCTTTGAGTAGAGGAAGGCTACTGATTTGTTTGAATCAATTTTATGTACAGCCACTTTGCTGAAGTTGTTTATCAGGTTTAGGAGTTCTCTGGTGGAATTTTTTTGGTCACTTAAGTACACTATCATGTCATTTGCAAAGAATGATATTTTGACTTCTTTCATTCTTATTTGTATCCCTTTGACTTCCTTTTGTTGTCTAATTGCTCTGCCTAGGATTTCAAGTACTATATTGAATAGGTAGGGAGAGAGTGGGCAGCCTTGTTCAGTCCCTGGTTTTTGAGGGACTGCATTAAGTTTACCTCTACTGGTTTTCTGTATATTGTTTTTACTATGTTTAGGTATGGGCCTTGAATTCCCATACCTAAACATAGGAAATTTACAAGAATTTCCCCATGAAGGTGTGTTGTATTTTATCAAGGGTTTTTTTCAGCATCTAATGACATAAGAGTGTGGTTTTTTTTTTTTTTCTTTGATTTTTTTTTTATAAAATGGATTGCTACGATGGATTTTCATATATTGAACCATCCCTACATCCCTAGAATGAAGCCTACTTGATCATGGTGAATAATCATTTTGATGTGTTCTTAGATTCCTTTTGCAAGAATTTTATTATGTTTGCAACATTATTCATAAGGCAAGGTGATCTGAAGTTCTCTTTCTTGGTAGGGTCTTTGTGTGGTTTAGGTATAAGCGTAATTGTGGCTTCATAGAACAAATTGGGTAGTGTTCTTTCTGTTTCTATTGTTTTTTGAATAGTTTGGAGACTATTGGTATTAAGTCTTCTTTGAATGTTTGATAGAATTCTGCACTAAACCCATTTGTTCCTGGGCTTTTTTCTTTCTTTCTTTCTTTCTTTCTTTCTTTCTTTCTTTCTTTTTTTTTTTTGGTTGGGTGACTTTTGATGACTGTTTCTATTTCTTTAGGGCTTATGGGACTTTTTGGATGGTTTATCTAATCCTCATTTAACTTTGGTACCTGGTCTCTGTCTAGAAAATTGTCCATTTCATCCAAATTTTCCAGTTTTGTTGAATATAGGCTTTTGTAGTAATATCTGATGATTTTTGAAATTTCCTTGGTTTCTCTTATTATTTCTCCCTTTTCATTTCTGATTTTGTTAATTTGAACTCTCTCTGTGCCCTCAAGTTAGTTTGGCAAAAGGCTTATCTACCTAGTTGATTTTCTCAAAGAACCAGCTCCTAGTTTTGGTGATTCTTTATATAGTTCTTTTTGTTTCTACTTGGTTGATTCCAATCCCAAGTTTGATTATTTTCTGCCACCTTCTCCTCTTGGGTATACTTGCTTCTTTTAGTTCAGAGCTATGAGTTTTCCTCCTAGCACTGCTTTCATTTTGTCCCATAATTTTGTGTATGTTGTGCTTCCATTTTCATTAAATTCTAAAAAGTCCTTAATTTCTCTTTTTTTTTATTTCTGCCTTGACAAAATTATCATTGAGTAAAGCATTGTTCAGCTTCCATGTGTATGTGGGCTTGTTGTTATTGAAGACCAACCTTAGTCCATGGTGATCTGATCAGATGTGTGGGATTCTTTCAGTCTTCTTGTATCTGTTGAGGCCTGTTTTGTGACCAATTCTATGGTCATCTTTGGAGAAGGTTCCATGGGGTGCTGAGAAGGTATAATCTTTTGTTTTAGGATGAAATGTTCTATAGATGTCTGTTAAATCCATCTGGTTCATAATTTTTGTTAGTTTCATTGTTACTCTGTTAGTTTCTGATTCTATGATCTGTCCATTGATGAGAGTGGGGTGTTGACATCTCCCTCTATTATTGTGTGAGATGCTTTGAGCTTTAGTAAAATTTCTTTTATGAATGTGTGTGCCCTTGCATTTGGAACATAGATGGTTCAGAATTGAGAGTTCATCGTGGTAGATTTTTTCCTTTGATGAGTATGAAGTATCCTTTTTTATCTTTTTTTTTTTTTGATAACTTTTGATTGAAAGCCATTTTATTCTACATTTTGAATGGTTACTTTAGCTTGTTTCTTGGAACCATTTTTTTGGAAATTGTTTTCCAGCCTTTTACACTAAGATGGTGTCTGTCTTTGTCGCTGAGGTGCATTTCCTGTATGCAGCTCAGTGCTGGGTCATCTTTACATATCCAATTAGTTAGTTTATATCTTTTTATCAGGGAATTGAATCCATTGATGTTAAGAGCTATTAGGGAAAAGTGATTGTTGCTTCCTGTTATTTTTGTTGTTAGAGGTGGAATTATGTTTATGTACCTATCTTCTTTTGGGTTTGTTGAAAGATTATTACTTTCCTTCTTTTTCTAGGGTGTAGTTTCTCTCTTTGTGTTGGAGTTTTCCATCTAGTTTCTTTTGTGGGGCTGGATTTGTGGACAGAGGTTGTGTAAATTTGGTTTTGTCCTGGAAAATCTTTTTTTCTCCATCTATGGTAATTGAGAGTTTTGCTGGATATAGTAACCTGGGCTGGCATTTGTGTTCTCTTAGGGTCTCTATGATGTCTGTCTAGGATCTTCTAGCTTTCATAATCTCTGTTGAGAAGTCTGGTGTAATTCTTATAGGTTGGCCTTCATATGTTACTTTACCTTTGTAGGTTGATGTCAAGGCGATACATGATTGGACAGTAAACAGTAGGGCGGGCACAAGTTTGGAAAAGCAGAAGAGGTGAAAGGAGAGAAGGAGGAGGAAGAGGCAACATGAAAGCACATGTGGATGTTTTTCTTGATACATCTCTAAATGGAAATGTTAGGTAAGTTTATCTCTAGGGGGTTCTATGGGTCAATTTATCTTATCTAGGTGGACAATTTATATCTTTGTCAAATCGTTGTAAGCTTATTGTGTATAGAATTTATGGATTGTGGATTGAGAATTTAACATACAAAACTATTTGATAAGTTAATGATTGTGGATTTATGTTTTTACCAGGCCAGTGGAATGAGATGTGTGGGTACCAGGCTTGAGAACTAACCACTTAGGAGATTGTGCTCTGGCTCCACACTAGAGCAGCTACTGAAGTAGCTCTAGTGGCTCCTGGTGTGGCACCTGTGAAGTTACACTGCAGGGGCCAGTAACCATAGAATCCTTTTAATATTTGCAACAACACACATTTTCCCTTACTGTTTTTAATATTCTTTCTTTGTTTTATGTATTTGGTGTTTTGATTATTGCCAGGAGCCTTCTGGCCTGGAGAAGGTAGTGGTGGAGTGCAGAGTGTAGGACTCTGGTGATGGCTTTAAAGGCTGATGGTCTCAGGACATCCTAGCTCTCTAACTGTACTGAAGTGCTGATGATAACTTCTAAAAGTCCCAAAAACTTCCTTGCTCTTTCTGAGGGTACAAGGCTGCTGGCTTAGGGGATTGACATCTGTAGCCTAACAGCAAGGATTACGCAATGTGGCTTTTGTTCTATCTCAGCAGGATCTGCTAGGCTCTAACTTTCAGAAGTCACAAGAAGAAAAAGGAATTCTTAGAAAAGAAATTATATTGTTTATTTTATATTGTAAAAAATTTCCTGTCAAAGCTATCTAATGAAAAACCAGAAAGATCCTGAGCAGGGGTGGGGAGTAGGGGGGAGGGGGTGGTGTAGGGAAAAATTCTTCTAAGTGGGGAAATGGAAAACTTCTTCTCTAATCAGGGAAAGGAAAAAAATCTAGGAAGGGAAAAATTCTACTCTTTACTCTTTGTCCTCAGTACTTATACATCTTTCAGAATATACAGTCACATGCTACAAAGTTCATCACAATTTCACACACACACACAAAAATCAAATCATAAATTGAAATACAAATTTACAACAGAGAATGTTTACATGCATATCTATTAGGAGTAATTATCTGGCTAAACATCCATCACCTGTAGCAGCTCCATAGGTTCACTGAAGATTTAAAACCATAACTAAGTTATTAGTGAAATTTTTTTTCATATATATTTTTACTGTATTTTTTAAAACAACTTTATTTTATAAAACAAAGATAAATGTACAGATTTTAAACATTTTTTGCTTAACATTATACATTTTTTGTCAGTACTTTTTTTTCAGATTTTAACATAATTTTTACAAAAAACTATATGAGTATTTTTTTAGTGTGAAATTTTATATATAGACAAACCTAGTTGATATTTTATCCTCTGTCCTAGCACCTAAAATAAATCATTAGTTCCCTTTTTATGACCTTTGGTTAATTGTTTTACAGCCTCTTGGAGTGCTCTAAGTAGAAGAAAATCTGGTTACCATCTAAGAGCAATTAACTGGTGTCACTTGGGAGACATGCAGAATTCTCATTGCAGCTTTGACCATCACAAAAGGGCCTAATAACAGTTCCACTATAAAAACCTAATAATCACTGATATAATTTAAGAACTCTTATAAGATCATCATTAAGACTGAAGAAGTCATCTATTTGTCTATATGACATCACTAAAAGACAGTACATCTTTGTAAATCTGCAGCGATCTGCTCCAAAGGGGTGTGCTATTGCTTAGTGATATATATTTATATATATATATATATATAACAGATATTAAGAGCAGGAATCTTTTCTAAAATGAATTCCCTCACAACCTTGCCTAATAAGGGTGAACCTATTGCAGATTATATAATAATTCAAAGAAGTCCATCTCAGGAAATCACCTGCTAGTTATTAGCTTGTCAGATTATGGCTCCTGAAAGATTATTATGTAATGGGAGAAATTTCTTTTCTGGTCCAATCTATTTGGGGTTTTGTAGGCTTCTTATATGTTCATGAGCATTTCTTTCTTTAGGTTAGGGAAGTTTTCTTCTATAATTTTGTTGAAGATATTTACTGGGCCTTTTAGTTGGGAGTCTTTGTTCTCATCTACACCTATTATTCTTAGGTTTGGTCTTCTCATTGTGTCCTAGATTTTTTGGATGTTTTGGGTTAGGAGCTTTTTGATTGTTGCATTTTTTTTGACTGTTATATCAATGTTTTCTATGGTATCTTCTGCTCCTGAGATTCTCTTTTCTATCTCTTATATTCTGTTGTGGAATCTTGCATCTATCATTCCTGATCTCTTTCCTAGGTTTTCTATAGCCAGGGTGATTTCTTTATTGCTTCTATTTCCATTTTTAGATCCTGGGTGTAGTTGTTCAATTCCTTCAACTATTTGGTTGATTTTTGTGTTTTCTTTTTTAGGACTTCTACCTGTATCCCCATGTTGTCCTGTATTTCTTTAAGAGAATTATTTATGACCTTTTAAAGTCCTCTATCATCACTGTGAGTTGTGATTTTAAATCCGAATCTTGCTTTTGTGGTGTTATGTGGTATTCAGGACTTGCTGTGGTGGGGGAGCTGGGTTCTGATGATGCCGAGTAGCCTTGCTTTCTGTTATGTTCTTATGCTTACCTCTCTCCATCTGGTTATCTCTGGTGTTGGTCTTGCTGTCTCTGACTGAAGCTTGTGTTTCCTGTGGGCCTGTGAGTCTGTGATCTTTATTGTGTCAGCACTCCTGGGAGACGAGCTCTCTCTGGGTGGGATTTGGGTATGGAGGGCTGTAGGACATAGCTCTAGGGCACAGATGGAGACCAAAAGGCTCCTTTCCCCAGCTGCTCCATGGTTCCTGTGTCCTCTACGCTCCTGGTGGGATACTCTTTGGCCAGTTATTAGAGCAAAAGTGGTGGTCTCACCTGTGAGCTTAGGAATGACAGCACTCCTGGGAGACCAGCTCTCTCCAGGTAGGATTTGGGTATGGAGGGCTTTGGGACAGTCTTAGCTCTGGAACCTCTTCAGAATTTCTATTGCTTTACTAAATTCCTTTTAAAATATCTTGAAATTACTCCCTTCTTTCATTCAGATGATTTTATGACCTTTTGGGATTTGTTCATAAGGTATTTCATTTGAGTAATTTTTTATTTCTTTGAAAGTACTTCTAAGCGTTTGTTTGATATTTCTCTGGAATTTCATCCACTTCACTCTCATTGAAAACCATTAATGTAGGGTTAATAATTTTTGTTGAGGCACCAGACTCAAACTCTAGTACTTTCCAAGTTTACTTTTCACCAACTCTATTTTTCTGTAAAATTCCCAACACCATACCTATATGTTATTCACTAGCTGAGACAACTCTGATTTACAGATTGGCAGGGGACCTGGGGTGGTAGCAAACCTAAGAGAGCCATGAGTCATGACAGATTGGAGTTCCTGCAGGGTTTGGAGGATAGGGAGTTGGAGCCTCCTAATTTATTACTGGGAAATATGGGTAGTTGAAACTTCAGCAGGCCTTCTGACCTCTCCCAGAAAATAAGGAGGGCTGATGCTTATTGGGTGTGCAGTCCTCAATGGGGCTACAGGTTGGACTGTAACCTCCTGGGTTCATGTCTTCACTTGTTTGGTAGCCAGGACTGGATCTTTGTGAGGTCATGGTACTCACCAGGCTGAGATGAAGCCTCAAACACACTGTGCACACAGTCAGTGAATGTGCCAGTCTGGAATATATTTTCATCATGGAAGACCATAGGAAAGGCTTAAGCAAGAAAGAAGCATCATATCTATCACCTGTAGCTATCTTTTTGATATGTTGTGGGTTCTTCTTTCTCCCACCCTTCTCCAACCTTCATCACGATAAAAGGTATATATGAGAAATGGAGAAAAGTTTGAAGCAACCCCACTGAAAACAGGAACATTCAGGGGTGTCAACTGTCTTCACTCCCCACCAGACACTGTGCTCTGGAGCAATACAAGGGAAGGAAATTTGCTGGGTGTGGTGGTACACACCTTTCATCCCAGCATTCCAGAGGCAGAGGCAGGTGGATATCTATGAATTTGAGTTTCAAAACAGCCAGGGCTAGGTAGAGAGACTCTGTCCCAAAAACAGAGAGAGAGAGAGAGAGAGAGAGGCAGACAGAGACAGGAGATATTAAAGGGGTACAAATAGGGAAAGAAGTCAATTTATCCCAATAATTCTACCACAAATAATCTAGGAATGCTAAACAAATTCAGCAATGTGGCAGGATACAGAATCAACTTGTTCAGATGAATGGCTTTTCTTATATGCCACCAACAAACATAAAGAAGGGGTTCATGAAATACTTGCATTCACAATAGCTTCAAAGAAAATAAGCTACCTATGAATAAACCTAACCAGGAAAATGAAGGACTTCTACAATAAAAAAAAACTTTAAATCTGTGAAGAAAAAGATAAAGACACTAGAAAATAGAAAGGCATACCATGCTTGTGGATTAACAAATATTTTTAAATGATCATTTTATTTTTTATTGGAAATTCTCTGTATTTACATTACAAATGTTATTCCCTTCCCCCAATCCCATCTCCCTCCATTGCCTCAATGAAGGTGCTCCTTCTCCAAACAACCCTCTCTCACCTCAGCACCTTGTCATTCCCCTACACTGGGAAAACAAGTCTTCACTAGACAAAAGGCCTCTCCTCCCAGTGATGCCAGACAATGCTATCCTCTGCTGCATATTTACCTGAAGCAATGGGTCTCTCCATGTGAACTCACTGGATGGTGTTTTAGTCCCTGTGAGTTGTGGTGGGTTTGATAAGTTGACCATTTTGTTCTTCCTCGGGGTTGCAGACCCTTTCAGCTCCTTCAGCCTTTCTCTAGCTCCTTCATTGGTGTCCTTGTTTACAATCCTATGGTTAGCTACAAACATCTTCCTCTGTACCAGGATGGCTCTGGCAGAGCCTCCAAGGAGGCATCCATATCAGGTTCCTGCCAGTAAGCACTACTTGGCATCAGCAATAGTGCATGGATTTAGTGGCTGCATATGGGTTGGATCCCCAGGTGAGTCAGTTTCTGGATGATTAAAATAATCCTTTTATTAAAAGCTATTCATAGATTCAATGCAATAACAACCAAACTTCCCCTCTTATTATTCAGTTCCCTCTAGCCTTACATTCTCTAGGATTTTTATTATGCAGCATGTTAGATTTTCTGAAAGGCTTTTTTTTTCTTCAATCTATTGAGATGACCATGTGCACTGGCTGGTTTTGTGTCAACTTGACACAAGCTGGAGTTATCCCAGAAAAAAAGGAGCCTCAGTTGGGAAAATGCCTTCATGAGATCCAGCTGGAAGGCATTTTCTCAACTAGAGATCAAGAGAGGGGCAGCCCATTGTGGGTGGAGCCATCCCTGGGCTGGTAGACCTGGGTTCTATAAGAAAGCAGGCTGAGCAAGCCAGGGGAAACAAGCCAGTAAGTAACATCCCTCCATGGCCTCTGCATCAGCTCCTGCTTCCTGACCTGCTTAAGTTCCAGTCCTGACTTACTTTGGTGATAAACAGCAATGTGAAAGTGTAAGGTGAATAAACCCTTTCCTCCCTGACTTGCTTCTTGGTCATATTTGTGCAGGAATAGAAACCCTGGCTAAAGGTACACTGAAATTATTAGAAGAGAAAGTAGGGAAAATCTTTGATCATATAGGCACAGAGGAAAATTTCCTGAACAGAACACCAATGGCTTGTGCTCTAAGACCAAGGATGGAGAAATGGGACGTAAAGAGATAACAAAGTATCTGTAAGGCTAAGGACACTGTCAAGAAAACAAAACGGCAGCCAACAGATTGGGAAAAGATCTTTACTAATCCCACATCTGATAGAAGTCTAATATCCAATATATACAAAGAACTCAAGAAGTTAGACTCCAGAGAATCAACATTCCTATTTAAAAATGGGGTACACAGCTAAACAAAAAATTCCCAATTGAGGAATAACAAATTGCTGATAAGCATCTAAGGAAATGCCCGACATCCCTAGTCATCAGGGAAATGCAAATCAAAACAACTCTGAGATTCCACCTCACACCAGTCAGAATGGTTAAGATCAAAAACTCAGATGACAGCAGATGCTGGCAAGGATGCAGAGAAAGAGGAACACTTCTCCACTGTTGGTGGGGTTGTAAACTGATACAACCACTCTGGAAATCAGTCTAGCAGTTCCTCAGAAAATTGGACAGAGTCCTACCTGAAGACCCAGTTCTTCCACTTCTGAGCATATACACCAGAGATGCTCCAACATACAATAAGGACACATGCACCAGAATAATCATAGCAGCCCTATTTATAATAGCCAGAAGCTGGAAAAAAAACCCAGATATCCTTCAGTAGATGAATGGATACAGAAATTGTGGTATATTTACACAATGGAGTACTACTCAGGTATTAGAAACAATGACTTTATGAAATTCCTAGGCAAATGGATGGCTCTAGAGAATATCATCCTGAATGAGGTAACCCAGTCACAAAAAAACAGACATAATATGCACTCACTGATCTTTGGATACTAACCCCAGAAAGCTCTGAATACCCCAGAAACAACTCACAGGCCATATGAAGCTCAAAAAAAAAGGCCAAAATGTGAAAGCCTCAGTCCTTCTTAGAAAAAAAAAAATAAGTGTATAGCACCCTCTCAGAGTGGGATACATGTAGACATTAAATTATCAATAATTCAAGAACTAAGAATATAGCCTTGTGTCAGTTCTTGGTATTTAAAAATCAATATGTTTAATCTTTACACACCAAGAGAACTTTGACTATTTCCATGTTATGTTTTGTTTTACATGTACTGAAGAGTAAAAGGTTGTCAAAGGACACTGATTCCTTGCCCTAGGGATTTCCTCTGCAGGAAATCACTCCCAGGAAATTCCACCCAGGAAATCCCACTTTCTTGAGATTTGAGTTCCCAAAATACTACAGAAGGTCCGGATGACCTCTGTGGAATGTTCCAACGCCCTAGGTGTGCCTGGGGGTGTACTGATAAAAAATGTATGATTCTTCCCCTTTCAATTTCCTCATTCCCCCTGTCCTCCCCCTCCTTTGTGATTTTTGCCTTTATAAGCTCGTTACAAGTTCAGGCCGGGGTCGAACTCCTCTACCCCTGCATGGTGTATGAGTCTCGACCCCAGCATGCTGGCCTGAGATCTCACTCTTTCACTTTCAATAAACTTCCTCATGCGATTGCAGCAAGTCTGGTCTCGGTGCCTCGCTGGGTGCGCGCCTCTCCTGAGATTTGAGTGAGGGTCTCCCTTCGGAGGTCTTTCATTTGGGGGCTCGTCCTGGATTTGCGCGACCACCCAGGGGCCCTAGACCTACTTGGAGGTAAGGATTTTCTTTCCTTTCTTTCCTTGTTGTCCTGTTGTGACTCTGTGTTTGTAGATCGTGATTCTGTGTTTGTGGATTGTCCAGATTGTGATTCTGTGTTTGTGGATTGTTCAGAGGTCTGGTGCGATCGCAGTTCTGTATTCGCAAACGCTCTAACCGAGTCTGCTCTTCCAAGGGAGGAGCGGAGTGGACGGGGATAGACGTGTACAGGTGTCCGCCGTTTGCTCGCCCTGGGAGACGTCCCAGGAGGACAGGGGGAGGACCAGGGACGCCTGGTGGACCCCCACGGGAATAGTCAGGAGATCAGTTTTTCTCCTTGACGATCTGTGTCAGAGGGCCAATTCTGGGCCATCTGGCTCTTTTCGGGATTTCGGGTCGACTCGAGGTCGGCGACTGACTTTGTCTCTCTGTTTTGTAGTATCTGTGAGTGTATTGTGTGTGTGTGTCAGAACTAGAAATGGGCCAGACTGTGACGACCCCACTAACATTGACTTTGAACCATTGGACGGACGTTAAGACAAGGGCCCATAATCTTTCTGTTGAAGTTAGGAAAGGACCGTGGCAGACTTTCTGCTCCTCCGAATGGCCGAGTTTTGGCGTAGGATGGCCTTCGGAGGGAACTTTTTTTTTTTTTTTTTTTTTTTTTAACAGTGTTTGATTTTTATTTTCTTTTATTTTCATTCTTTGCAGAATTGTATTTCTTTTCTTTTTTTTTTTTTTTTTTTTTTTGTCTTCAAAACAAGATTTATTTTTTTTTAACATGAAAATACATGGAAAATACATTGGTCTCTTATCTGTTACAAATAAGACTCAAATTATTAATCATAACAAGAAGTGTTTCTTGAGATATTTCCATCTACACAAAAGACTAACAGCTTATTATTTTTTTAAAAGATTTTAAACATTTTTTGCTTAAAATTATACATTTTTGTCAGTACTGTTTTTTCAGACATTAAAATAAATTTTACATAAAACCATGTGAATATGTTTTTTAGTCAGTACTTGATTTTTTTCAAGGGCTTGACAGTATGCATTGAAAACGTACTAGTTGCAATAAGCGTAAAGTACATGCAAAACAAAACGCAACTCGGAGGGAACTTTTAATCTATCTCTCATCTCCGCTGTTAAGCGAATTGTTTTTCAGGCTTCAGGGGGACACCCCGATCAGGTTCCATACATCATCGTGTGGGAGGACCTGGTCCAAAACCTGACATCCTGGGTGAGACCCTGGACAGCGGGGGCAGAAACAGCAATGGTGGCCGTGGCCTGGAACAAGCCGGCACCTGTTCCATCGGCCCCCACACAGATTTATCCTGAAATTGATGATGGTTTTCTTCTCCTCGACAACCCTCTGCCCCCATACCCTCAACCGGCTTCTCATGCAAGTCCCCCACAGGCGCCGACTCCCACTGACTCCCAGACGGCCTCTGAAACAGGACCAGCGGCCGGGACCCGAAGCCCCCGGGTTCGAAGCCCAGGGGGAAATGGCGCGGGGCTTGGCTCTGCTATTGCCCTACCATTACGGGCTTATGGACCCGCCCCAGCTCCGGGAGAACTAGTCCCGCTACAGTATTGGCCGTTTTCATCAGCCGATATGTATATAACTGGAAAAATAACCACCCCTCTTTTTCAGAGAACCCCTCGGGCCTGACGGGACTCCTTGAGTCCCTGATGTTTTCTCATCAGCCCACTTGGGACAACTGCCAGCAGCTTTTGCAGGTCCTCTTTACTATGGAAGAGAGGGAGAGGATCTTCCTGGAAGCTAGAAAACATGTTCCAGGACCAGATGGGACCCCCACCAATCTCCCTAATCTTATAGATGCAGCTTTTCCCTTGATCCGCCCTGACTAGGATTACAACTCTGCAGAAGGTAAGGAGCGTCTCACGGTCCACCGCCGGGCTCTAGTGGCAGGTCTCAAGGGAGCCGCAAGGCGACCCACGAATATGGCTAAGGTAAGAGAGGTTCTTTAGGGACCTGTTGAACCGCCGTCTGTGTTTCTTGACAGGGGTTATACCTTGACCCAACCTCTGAGGGTCAGCAGGCAGAGGTGGCTATGGCCTTTATACAGCAGTCAGCATCAGATATTAAGAGAAAGTTACAATGGCTAGACGGGTTCCAAAACTATACCTTGCAGGATTTGGTGAAGGAATCAGAGAAAGTGTTTCATAAGGAGGAGACAGAGGAAGAGAAGCGAGAAAGAGAGAAGCAGAAGGCAGAGGAAAGAGAAGACCGGAAGGTAGTAGATGAAAAAGGAATTTGTAGGATTTTGGCCACAGTAGTGAAGGGCCAGGGAGTTAGGAATCAAGTCTGGCACTAGGAGGGAGCCTCTTGACAAAGATCAATGTGCTTACTATAAAGAAGAAGGCCACTGAGACAAAAATTGCCCCAACAAGAAAAAAAGGGGACACCAGCAACAGAAGCCCCGTACATGTGGCTCCAAAGTTTTAAATATTTATGGACTACCCGAAGATCTGTGGATCTCGGAGTGGGCCGGGTATCCCACTTATTCATTGTAATGCCAGACTGTCCCTGCACCCTGTTGGGGAGAGACCTCCTGACTAAGATGGGGCACAGATTCACTTCCACTCTGATGGACCACAGGTTAGAGGTCCAGAAGGGGAGCCTGTGCAGGTTCTAACCATCCAGTTGGAGGACAAGTACCAACTCTAAACAGCCTGCCTCAGATCAGACGGACTGGTGGCTGCAGGCATATCCACAGGCCTGGGCGGAGACTGCAGGAATGAGGAAGGCTAAGAACCAGCCCCTGCCCATATGGAGCTGAAAGTCTAGGCTAGTGGTGCGTTAGTACCCCATATCAAAGGAGGCATGAGACAGGATCAAGACACTCATCATTCGGTTACTCCAACAACTTCGTATGTGTCCATCATCCTGAAGTGTGCCTCTCCTATTGGTGTGGAAACATGGAACCAACGACTGCTGGACAGTTCAAGATCTCTGAGAGGTAAACAAATTGGTGGCAGAACTCCACCTCACAGTACTTAACCCCTATAACCTGTTGAGCTCATTGCCCTATCCAGGACCTGGTGTACAGCACTGGACTTGAAGAAAATGCATCAATGGACTCATCTAGAGGTAGACAAACTTGTAAAGACTGTTTTGAGGTCAAATTCTTTTGTGCCAGATTTGACTAGATAACTGTGTGCCATGTTAGAAAGCAAATGTATGTAGAAGGCCGGGAGGAGAGAAGATAGACCTGAGGTTTACTGAGAAGTGAATTTTACAGAACTGAGCCAAGAAGATATAGATATAAGTTCTATTAGTCTTTATAGATACATTTTCTGGGCAGGTAAAAGCCTCCCCACAAAGAGAGAAATGGCAGCAGCGGTCATAGCTAAGAAGATTCCAGAAGAGATCTTCCCTAGGTTTGGCACCCCTAAGGTAATTGGATCAGACAATGGGCCATCTATGTTGCCCAAGTAAGTTAGATATTAGTTTTTTTATTGGGGACCAATTGGAAATTACATTGTGTTTACAGACCCCAGAGCTCAGGACAGGTAGAAAGAATGAATAGAACTCTAAAAGAGACCCTTACTAAATTAGCTATTGAGACCGGCGGTAAAGACTGGGTGACCCTCCTCCCCTTTGCGCTTCTTAGAGTCCGAAACTCGCCGGGGCGTTTCGGCCTTACCCCTTATGAAATCCTACATGGGGGACCGCCCCCCTTAATGGAGTCGTGCAGGATATTGGATCCTGGCACTAACTCCCACTCCTCCTCTGCTCTATTTGCCCACTTAAAGGCCTTAGAAGTTATTAAAACACAGATCTGGAGTCGAATCAAAGAAGCCTACACTCCAGGAACCACCGCGGTGCCCCATGGGTTCCAGGTCGGAGACTCAGTCCTGGTCAGATGACATCGCGCTGGCACGCCTGAGCCCCGGTGGAAGGGACCCTACCTGGTGCTGTTGACTACCCCCTTGGCAGTCAAGGTCAACAGGATTGCTGCTTGGGTACAGTGGCTGCTGGTGACAATTCTCTTAAGCTGTGCCTTCGTCGTAGCCCCAACCTTGGGTAATAACCCCCATTCCCTTCAAAAATTAACCTGGGAAGTGCATAATGAAGTGGGCGATGTCGTGTGGTCAACAACCGCAGTGCACCCCCCTTGGACTTGGTGGCCTGATCTTGCACCCGATGTCTGTAAGTTAGCAGCCGGCTCTATGGCCTGGGATCTTTCCAGTTATACCAATTTAGAAAAGCCACCCCCAGAAGAACAGTGTGTCCCTCATGGCATAGGGATCACATTGGGATGTTCAGGACAGTTTTACCGAGCCAGCCTTCAGGCAGCAGACTTCTATGTCTGCCCCGGACAGGGACACACCAGGGAAATGAAGAGAGGGGCCTCAGACTATTTTTGTAGTAAATGGGGATGTGAGACCACGGGAGAAGCCTACTGGAACCCTTCCTCTGCTTGGGATCTAATTATAGTTTAAAAGGGTCGTAGGCCAGGGGAGCCAGAAAAGGGGGAAAGAGATCCATCCAAATACCCGGCTTATAGGACTGGGTGTGCCTCTGAAAGCTCGGGTAGCCCTCAGGGACCGTGCAAAGACAGTTATTGTAACCCTCTAAATATCAGCTTCACCCCACAGGGAAAACAAGATCATCAGTGGGTAAGAGGAAACCGTTGGGGATGGAGAGTCTATACTGGCAGAGGGGACCCTAGATTCGTTTTTGTTATTAAGATAAAGATAGAGTCCACCCACACGACCCGTAGGCCCCAATTCGGTGCTTGATAACCCTGTACCCAGGCCTGAGAGACCTCCTCGTCTCACTCTGTCACCAAAGGAGGACTTGTATCCCCTTTTGACCACACTCTCCTATCTCCCTATGAGAACTGAGGACCGCCTATTCAATCTGCTTGATAGTGCATTTGTTGTTTTAAACTGCACTAACCCTGCCGCTACTCAGTCCTGCTGGCTGTGTTTTGCTTCCAATCCCCCTTACTATGAAGGAATAGCTCAGCTACGAAGCTATAATGTTACTTCTGACCACTCACTCTGCCCCTGGGGAAGCAAACGAAAGCTGACCCTGTCTGCAGTATCAGGAACTGGGCTATGTATAGGAAGAGTACCTACCAGACACCAGCCCCTCTGTAATGTAACTATCTCCAACCTGACAGCAGGCCCAGATAAATACCTAATACTCCCTCCCGATACCTGGTGGGCTTGTGGCACCAGCCTGACCCCCTGCCTGCATACTTCACTATTTAACAGTACTAAATACTTTTGTGTTTTAGTCCAACTGGTGCCCAGGGTCATTTATCATGGTGATACCTCATTTATAGATGAATTTGACCACCATACTCAATACAAGAGAGAACTTATAACTTTGACCTTAGCTGTCTTGTTAGGACTCGGAGTGGCAGCAGGAATTGGAACAGGAGCAGCTGCCCTCATCCAACAACCTTACTACTATAATGAACTCAGAGCAGCTATGGACACAGACCTGGGAGCATTAGAACAGTCCATAACCAAACTAGAAGAGTCATTGACTTCATTATCAGAGGTAGTGCTACAGAACAGGAGGGGATTAGATCTGCTTTTTCTAAAGGAAGGAGGGCTCTGTGCTGCCCTAAAAGAAGAATGTTGCTTTTACGTAGATCATTCTGGTGTCATAAGAGATTCTATGGCAAAGCTTAGAGAAAGACTAGAAAACAGAAAAAAAGAAAGAGAAACATACCAAGGATGGTATGAAAATTGGTTTAACCAGTCACCCTGGTTCTCTACTCTAGTCTCTGCTTTGGTCGGGCCTTTACTCATTTTAATGCTAATCCTAACCTTTGGGCCATGCATCCTCAATAGACTGGTGACTTTTATAAAAGAAAGGGTGAGTGCTGTACAGGTAATGGTCCTAAGACAACAATACCAGATATTACAAGAAGCTGAGGGATCGCTCTAAGATTAGAGCTTTTTACAAAAAGAAAAACGGGGGATTGAAGAGTAAAAGGTTGTCAAAGGACACTGATTCCTTGCCCTAGGGATTTCCTCTGCAGGAAATCGCTCCCAGGAAATCCCACCCAGGAAATCCCACTTTCTTGAGATTTGAGTTCCCAAAATACTACAGAAGGTCCGGATGACCTCTGTGGAAAGTTCCAACGCCCTAGGTGTGCCTGGGGGTGTACTGATAAAAAATGTATGATTCTTCCCCTTTCAATTTCCTCATTCCCCCTGTCCTCCCCCTCCTTTGTGATTTTTGCCTTTATAAGCCCGTTACAAGTTCAGGCCGGGGTCGAACTCCTCTACCCCTGCATGGTGTATGAGTCTCGACCCCAGCATGCTGGCCTGAGATCTCACTCTTTCACTTTCAATAAACTTCCTCATGTGATTGCAGCAGGTCTGGTTTCGGTGCCTCGCTGGGTGCACGCCTCTCCTGAGATTTGAGTGAGGGTCTCCCTTCAGAGGTCTTTCATACTTTATGCTCATTGTAACTAGTAAGATTTCAATGCATACTATCAAACCTTTAAAAACTCAAGTACTGAAAAATATATTCATATAATTTTATGCAAAATGCTTTTAAAAATCTGTACATGTAACTCTGTTTTTAAATAAAGTTGAAATAAAATAAAATAAAATAATAAAATAAAAGTACTTCCCAGGGAACTATCATCCCTGCCCTCAAGCTATATATTACAAACAATTGTGATAAGAACCACATGGTACTGGTACTGAGACAGGCAGGTAGCAAAATGGAAGAAAATTGAAAACCCAGAAATGAACCCACACACCTATGAACATTTGATCTTGGACAAAGGAGCTAAAAATATTCAATGGAAAAAGGGCAGCCTCTTCAACAAATGTTGTGGGTTCAACTTGCAGTCAGCATGCAAAAGAAGGCAAATTGATCCTTTCTTATTTCCTTATAAAAAGCTCAAGTACAGGTGGATCAAAGACCTCCACATAAAACCAGGCACACTAAAACCAATAGAACAGAAAGTGAGGTAAAGCTTAGAACACATAGGCACAGGGAGAAATTTTCTGAACAGAACACCAATGGTTTATGCTCTAAGATCAACAATTGACAAATGGAACCTCATGAAATTGCAAAGTTTTTGTAAGGCTAAGGACATTGTCAAAAGACAAAACAGCAGCCAAGAGATTGGGAAAAGATCTTTATAATCCTATATCTGATAGAGGGCTAGTATCTAATATATACAAACTACTCAAGAAATTAGACTCTAGAGAATCAAACAATCCTATTAAAAATGGGTACAGAGATAAACAAAGAATTCTCAAATGAGGAATATTGAATGGCCGAGAAGCACATAAAGAAATGCTTAACATCATTAGTCATCAGGGAAATACAAATCAAAACAACCCTGACATTCTACTTCTCACCAGTCAGGATGGCCAAGATCAAAACTCATGACCACCGATGATGGCAGTTTGTCATTTCCTCTGAAAATTGGACGTGATACTACCTGAAGACCCAACTATTCCACTCCCGGGCATATACCCCAAAGATGCTCTAACAGATAACAAGGACACATGCTCCACCAAGTTTATAGCATCCTTTTTTATAACAACCAAAAGCTGGAAAGAACCCAGATGTCCTTCAACAGAGGAATAGATACAGGGATTGTGGTACATTTACACAATGGAGTACTACTCAGACATTAGAAACAATGACTTCATGGAATTCCTAGGCAAATGGATGGAACTAGAGACTATCATCCTGAATGAGGTAACCCAATCACAAAAGAACACAAATGGTATGCACTCACTGATAAGCAGATACTAGCCCCAGAAAGCTCTGAATACCCAAGAAAATATTTACAGAACTTATGAAGCTCAAAAAGAAGGAAGACCAAAATGGGGATGCCTCATTCCTTCTTAGAAGGGAGAACAAAACACTCACAGGAGGAAAAACATGGTCAAGTAGAGGAACAGGGATTGAAGAAATGATCATTCAGAGGCTGCCACACCTGGCGATCCACCCCATATGCAGTCATCAAATCTAAGCACTATTGCTGATGCCAAGAAGTACTTTCTGGTAGGAACTAGATATGGATGCCTCCTCTGGGGCTCTGCCAGAGTCATACAGATACAGCTGAGCATGTTTGCAGCTAACCATCGGAGTGAACACTGGAACTCCAATGAAGGTGCTAAAGAAAGAACTGAAGGAGTTGGAAGAAGTTGCAACCTCATTGGAAGAACATTATCAACCAATCAAACCTTCCACAACTTTCATGAACTAAAACACCAACCATTGAGCACACATTGAGAGATCTATGGCTTTATTTGTATATGTATCTGAAGATAGCAGTGTCATGCATCAATGTGAGAAGAGGACTTTCTTCCAAGGAAGGCATGTTTTCCCAGTGTAGGGGAATGCCAAGGTAATGGGGTGGAGAGGGTGATTAGGAGCTAGTGCAGCTTCTTGAAGACAAGTGGAGGTGGAGGGGGGATGGGAGCAGGGTGGAGGAAGGGGATAACATTTCAAATGTAAATACAGAGCATATTTAATAAAAATGAAAAAAATCTACATAACAAAAGTGTATCTAAGCATAGAGGTTCAGCACCATCTTTCTCTATCTTGCCTCTCCCTCTCTTGCTTTCTCTTGCTGTCTCCTTCAAAGACTTTCCACAGCCTACCCTTCCTTTTTGTTCAATGATAGGTTTTGCTTTATTCTGGACCTGCCTTCCTGCATAATGACAAAAGCTTAGTTACCCAAATCCCATGCAGAAAGAACTGGTCTCCCAGGAGTACTCTCACTCCTAAGAGCACAGGCTCAAAGGCCCAAAAGAGGGACAAGCTCCACTCATGGACAGCAAGAACAACTAACACTAGAGATAACCAGATGGCAAGAAGCAAGTACAGGGACCTATATAACAGAAACCAAGACCACTTGGCATCATCAGAACCCAGGTCGACCAGACCCAGCCCACCACCATCAAGACTCAAGGCCTGACTACAGAGAGCTGAGCACCCAGAGGAGCTGCAAGATTGTTCTTTCTCCTAAGCCCACAGGTGAGTCCCCACTTTCTCTTCGCTGACTATCCATGGAGAGACCACTGGGAACTCTCAGGGTACAGGTATTGCATTGCTGCTTAAGAATGAACTGTTCTGGCATTCATCTCTGCCCAGAGCCAGAGCTGAACCACCACCATCAGGACTCACAGCCTACCCAAAGAGAGCTGAACACACAAGAACAATCTCCTTCCTGAGCCCATGAGCCCAAAGACCCACAGGGGAGACAAGCTCCAATCACAGACAAGATCAATGAGACTCACAAATAACAATATGGCAAGAGGCAAGTGCAAGAACATAATAAACAGAAATCAAGAAACCTGGCATCATCAGAACCCAGTTCTCCCAACACAGAGAGACGTCGATATCCCAACACACCAGAAAAAGCAAAGTTGGACATAAAAGCATACCTCGTGTTAATGATGGAGGGCCTAGAGATGTGCATGAATAACTCCCTTAAAGAAATACAGGGGAACACAGGTAAACAAGTAAAATCCCTTAAAGAGGAAACACAAAAATCACTAAAAGCTACAGGAAAACACAAACAGAAGAAGGAATTGAGAGAAAAACAATAAAGAAATCACAAAAAAAAGAGAACCCCAGATATAGAAAACCTAGGGGAAGAGATCAGGAGTCATAGATGCAAGCATCACCACCAGACTATAACAGATGGAAGAGAGAATCTCAGGGGCATAAGATACCATAGAAAACATTGTCACCCTTTCTTATCCCCTTGTACAAAGCTCAAGTGCAAGTGAATCAAAGATCTCCACATTAAACCAGATACACTGAAACTATTAGATGAGAAAGTAGGGAAAACCTTAGAACTCATAGGCACAGGAGAAAATTTCCTGAACAGAACACCAATTGCTCGAGCTCTAAGGTCAAAGATGAACAAATGGTACTTAATGCGATTGCAAAGTTTCTGTAAGGCTAAAGACACTGTCAAGAAAACAAAACGGCAGCCAACAGTGTGGGAAAAAATCTTTACCAATTCCACATAAGATAGAGGCCTAATATCCAAGGTATACAAAGAACTCAAAAAGCTAGACACTAGAGAGCCAAACAACCCTATTAAAAAAATGGGGTACAGAGCTAAACAAAATGTTCTCAATTGAAGAATATTGAATGGCTGAGAAACATCTAAGGAAGTGCTCAACATCTTTAGTTATCAGGGAAATGGAAATCAAAACAACCCTGAGATTCCATCTCACACCAGTCAGAATGGCTAAGATCAAAAATTCAGATGACAGCAGATGCTGGCAAGGATGTAGAGAAAGAGGAACACTTCTCCACTCTTGGTGGGGTTGTAAACTGGTACAACCACTCTAGAAATCAGTCTGGCGATTCATCAGAAAATTGGACATTGTACTACCTGAAGATCCAGCTATTCCACTTCTGGGCATATACCCCAGAGAAATATACAACAAAGACATATGCACCACAGTGTTCATAGCAGCCCTATTTATAATAGCCAGAAGCTGGAAAGAACCCAGATGTCCTTCAGTAGGTGAATGGATACAAAAATTGTGGTATATTTACACAATGGAGTACTACTCAGCTATCAGAAACAATTACTTTATGAAATTCTTAAGAACATGGATGCATCTAGAGAATATCATCCTGAGTGAGATAACCCAGTCACAAAAGAACAGACATAATATGCAGTCACTGATAATTGGATACTAACCCCAGAAAGCTCTGAACACCCAGAAACAACTCACAGACTATATGAAATTCAAGAAAAAACAAAGACCAAAAAAGAAAAAAGAAAATGAAAAACCATTATGCTTAATCTCTATACACCAACAAAACTTTGACTATTTTTAGGTTACAACTTGTTTTACGTGTACTTTATGCTCATTGTAACTAGTAAGATTTTAATGCATACTATCAAACCTTTAAAAAAAATCAAGTACTGACAAAAATGTATTCTCATACTTTTATTTATAAATGCTTAAAATCTGTACATTTATCTTTGTTTTTTAAAATAAAGTCGTTCAATTAAAAAAAAAACATTGTCACAACAGTCAAAGAAAATGCAAAAATCAAAAAGCTCCTAACCTAAAACACCCAGAAAAATCCAGGACACAATGAGAAGACCAAGCTTAAGGATAATAAGTGTAGAAGAGGGCAAAGACTTCCAATTGAAAGGCCCAGTAAATGTATTCAACACAATTATTTTTTAAAAAATCCCTAACCTAAATAAAGAGATGTCCATGAACATACAAGAAGCCTACAGAACTTCAAATAGGTTGGACCAGAAAAGAAATTCCTCCCGAATCATAATAGTCAAAACACTAAATGTTCAAAGCAAAGAAAGAATACTAAAAGCAGTAAGGAGAAAAGGACGGGTTACATATAAAAGCAGACTAATCAGAATTACATAAGACTTCTCTACAGAGACTATGAAAGCTAAAAGATCCAGAACAGACATCATGTAGAACTTAAGAGAACACAAATGCCAGCCCAGGTTACTATACCCAGCAAAACTCTCAATTAACCATAGATGGAAAAACCAAGATATTGCATGAAAAAACCAAATTTACAAAATATCTCTCCACAAATCCATCCCTACAAAAGATAATACATGTTTCCATCACAAGTAAGGAATCTTCACCCTAGGGCAAGCAAAAAAATAATCTTGCAACAAACTCAAAAGAAGAAAAGCACACAAACATAATTTAATCTTTAAAAACAAAAATAACAGGAAACTACAATCACTATTCCTTAATATCTCTTAATATCAATGGACTCAATTCCCCAATAAAAAGACATAGACTATCAGACTGGAAATGTAAACAGGACCTAGCATTTTCCTGCATACAGAAAACTCATCTCAGTGACAAAGACAGACACTACCTCAGAGTAAAAGGCTAGGAAATAACCTGTCCAAGTAAATGGTCCCAAGAAACAAGCTAGAGTAGCCATTCTAATATCGAATAAAATAGATTTTTTAACCAAAAGTCAAAAAAAAAAAAGAGAACACTTCATACTCTGCAAAGAAAAAGAATCTATCAAGATGAAATATCAATCATTAACGTCTATGCTCCAAATACAAGTGCATCCACATTCATAAAAGAAACTTTACTAAAGCTCAAAGCATATAATGCACCAAGCACAATAACAGTGGGAAACTTCAATACCCCACTTTCATCAATGGACACATCATGGAAGCAGAAACTGAACAAGGACACAGTGAAAATAACAGAAGTTGTGAACCAAATGGATTTAACAGACATCTATAGAATATTTTATCCTAAAACAAAAATATATAAATTCTTCTCACCACCTCACCACACCTTCCCCAAAACTGACCATATATTTGGTTAAAAAACAGACCTCAACAGATACAATACCATTAAAATAAGCCCTTGCATCCTATCAGATTACCATGGACTAAGGCTGGTCTTCAATAACAACAAAATCATCAAAAGGTCACATACTCATGGAAGCTGAACAATGCTCTACTGAATAATAACTTGATCAAGAAAAAATAGAAAAAAAAGGAATCAAAGACTTTTTTAAAATTTAATGAAAAGGAAGGCACAGCATAACTAAACTTATGGGATACAATCAAAGCAGTGCTAAGAGGAAAACTCATAACTCTGAGCACCTACAAAATGAAACTGGAGAAAGCATACATTAACAGCTTGACAGCACAGCTGAAAACTCTACAACAAAAAGAACCAGATACACCCAAGAGGAGTAGATGGCAGGAAAATTATCAAACTCAGAGCTGAAATCAACCAAGTAGAAACAAAAAGAACTATACAAAGAATCAATAAAAAAAAAAAAAGAGCTGGTTCTTTCTGAAAATCAACAGGATTCACAAATCCTTAGCCAGACTAACTAGAGGGCACAGTGAGAGTATCCAAATTAACAAAATCAGACCCCGATCCAGTAACCGGGAACAGATCTTAGGAACTTCTGTTCCCACCCGGAGAGGACTTCAGGTCGCAGAGCAGAGCCTGGCCCAACCACCAGCCGGAAAGGCGGCTCCAGCCAGAAAGGCGGCTCGTATAGGCTGAGCTACTGAGACCTGGAACAGATCTTAGGAACTTCTGTTCCCACCCGGAGAGGACTTCAGGTCGCAGAGCAGAGCCTGGCCCAACCACCAGCCGGAAAGGCGGCTCCAGCCAGAAAGGCGGCTCGTACAGGCTGAGCAACTGGTGAGTGGGAGACCTAGGCTGCGGGGGAGCAGAGGGATCTCTGCGGAGTGCACACGGAAAGGGCACCCCCTGACCTGACCTGCCCTGTCCTCCCCGATCCAGTAACCGGGAACAGATCTTAGGAACTTCTGTTCCCAACCGGAGAGGACTTCAGGTCGCAGAGCAGAGCCTGGCCCAACCACCAGCCGGAAAGGCGGCTCCAGCCAGAAAGGCGGCTCATACAGGCTGAGCTACTGAGACCTGGAACAGATCTTAGGAACTTCTGTTCCCACCCGGAGAGGACTTCAGGTCGCAGAGCAGAGCCTGGCCCAACCACCAGCCGGAAAGGCGGCTCTTACAGGCTGAGCTACTGTGACCAGGAACAAATCTTAGGAACATCTGTTCCCACCCGGAGGTGACTTCAGTACGCAGAGCAGAGCCTGGCCCAGCTGCCACCCGGAACCTGGGCTGCTGGGGAGTAGAGAGATCTCTGAGGAGTGCACACGGAAAGTGTACCAGGGACACAGACCAGATACAAGGGAAAGGCAAGAACATATCACTGACAACAAAATGGCAAGAGGAAAGAGAAAGAGTATATCCCAAGGAAACCAAGACAATCTAGCAACACCAGAACCCAGCTCTCCGATAGTAGCAAACATAGGAATTCCAAACACTCCAGAGAAAGAAGACACAGACCTGAAAACATGCCTCAAGACGCTGATAGAGTTACTTAAACAAGAAAGGGAGGAAAAGCAAAAAGATTCAGAAGCTTTTAAAGAAGAAACAAGAAAAACACTCAAAGAACTCAAAGAACGAGACGAAAACAGAACCAAGGAAATAAAGGAATGGAAGAGGGAAATTAAAACAGAAATTGACACAATAAAAAAAGCGCTAAAAGAGATAACCCTAGAGTCAGAACACCAAAAAAAGAAATCAGGAGTCACAGAAGCAAGCATTTCCAACAGATTACAAGAGATCGAGGAGAGAATCTCGGGGGCAGAAGACAACATTGCAAACATAGACAAAACAGCCAGAGAAGATGCAAAAAACAAAAAGCTCCTAACCCAAAATGTCCAGGAAATACAAGACACAATGAGAAGACCTAACCTAAGGATAATAGGAATAGAAGAGGGAGAAGAGTATCAACTAAGAGGCACAGTAAATATCTTCAACAAAATCATAGAAGAAAACTTCCCTACCCTCAAGAATGAGATGACCACAAGCATAAAAGAAGCCTTCAGAACTCCAAATAGGTTGGACCAGAAAAGAAATACCTCCCGACACATAATAGTAAAAACATCAAGTGCCCAAAGTAAAGAAAGAATACTAAAAGCAGTAAGGGAAAAAGGTCAGGTAACATATAAAGGCAGACCAATCAGACTCACACCCGATTTCTCAACAGAGACTATGAAAGCTAGAAGAGCCTGGACAGACATCATGCACTCCTTAAGAGAGCACAAGTGCCAGCCCAAGCTGCTATACCCAGCAAAACTATCAATCACCATCGATGGAGAGACAAAGATATTTCAAGACAAATCAAAATTCACACAATATCTGACAACAAACCCAGCACTACAACGAATTATAGGTGGAAAACCCAATACAAGGAGGGAAAATACAGCCTAGTAAAAACAAGAAAACTCCTAAACAAGAAAACTAAAAGAAGAAAAAAAACACGGACACAACTCAACCCAAAAAAGCAAAAATGGCAGGATACAGAAACAACTATTCCTTGATATCTATTAACATAAATGGGCTCAACTCCCCAATAAAGAGACACAGACTATCAGACTGGATACATAAACAAAATCCAGCCTTTTGCTGCATACAGGAAACTCATCTCAGAGACAGAGACAGACACTATCTCACAGTAAAAGGGTGGGAAAAAAACTTCCAAGCAAACAGCTCCAAGAAGCAAGCTGGAGTGGCTATTCTAATATCGAATAAAGTAAATTTCCAACCAAAAGTTATCAAAGAAGATAAAGAAGGACACTTTTTACTCATTACCGGGGAAATCTGTCAGGAGGAACTCTCAATCCTTAACATATATGCTCCAAATAAAAAATCACCCACATTCATAAAAGAAACTCTACTAAAGCTCAAAAAATACATCTCACCCCACACAATAATAGTGGGAAACGTTAACACCCCACTCTCACCAATGGACAGATCAGGGAAACAAAATCTGAACAAGGACACTGCAAAACTAGCAGAGACTTTGATCCAACTAGAATTAATAGATATATACAGAACATACTATCCTAAAGTAAAAGAATACACCTTCTTCTCACCACCCCATGGCACCTTCTCGAAAATTGACCACATAATTGGACACAGAACGAGCCTTCATCGATATAAGAAGATTGAAATACTCCCATGCATCCTCTCAGATCACCATGGTCTACGGCTGGTCTTTAACAACAACAAAGACAACAAAATGCCCACATACACATGGAAACTAAACAACACTCTGCTAAAGGATAGCAGGGTCAAAGAAGAAATAAAGAAAGAAATTAAGGATTTTCTAGAATTCAACGAAAACGAAAACACAACATACCCAAACCTATGGGATGCAATGAAAGCAGTATTGAGAGGAAAACTCATTGCCCTAAGTGCTTCCAAGAAGAAACTGGAGAGAGCTCACATCAGCAACCTGACAGCACAGCTAAAAGCCCTAGAACAAAAGGAAGCAGATTTACCCAAAAGAGTAGACGGCAAGAAATAATCAAAATTAGGGCAGAAATAGACCAAATAGAAACAAAAAAAAACCATTGAAAAAATCAACAAAACAAAGAGTTGGTTCTTTGAGAAAATTAACAAGATTGATAAACCCCTAGCCAGACTAACTAAAGGGCAAAGAGAGAGTATCCAAATTAACAAAATCAGAAAGGAAAGTGGTGACATAACAACTGAAACTAAGGAAATTCAAGAAATCATCAGATCCTACTACAAAAACTTATACTCCACAAAATTGGAAAATCTGGAGGAAATGGACGAATTCCTAGACAGATACAAGGTACCAAAGTTGAACCAGGACCAAGTAAACCATCTAAATAACCCTATAACACCTAAAGAAATAGAAGAAGTCATCAAAAGCCTCCCAACCAAAAAAAGCCCAGGTCCAGATGGGTTCAGTGCAGAATTTTATCAGACATTTATTGGGGATATAACACCAATATTCACCAAGCTATTCCAAAAGATAGAATCAGATGGAATATTACCCAACTCATTTTTTGAGGCTACAATAACCCTCGTACCTAAGCCACACAAAGACCCTACAAGGAAAGAGAACTTCAGACCAATCTCACTTATGAACATTGATGCAAAAATACTCAACAAAATCCTTGCAAACCGAATCCAAGAACACATCAAAACCATCATTCATCATGACCAAGTAGGCTTCATCCCTGGGATGCAGGGATGGTTTAACATAAGGAAATCCATCAATGTAATCCACCATATAAACAAACTTAAAGACCAAAATCACATGGTCATCTCACTAGACGCTGAGAAAGCATTCGACAACATCCAACACCCCTTCATGTTAAAAGTCCTGGAAAGAACAGGAATCCAAGGCCCATATTTAAACATAATAAAAGCAATATACAGCAAACCAACAGCCAACATCAAACTTAATGGCGAGAAACTTGAAGCAATCCCACTAAAATCAGGGACTCGACAAGGCTGCCCACTCTCTCCCTACCTATTCAACATAGTACTGGAAGTCCTGGCTGGAGCAATTAGACAGCAAAAGGAGATCAAGGGGATACAAATCGGAAAGGAAGAGATAAAAACATCACTCTTTGCCAATGACATGATAGTGTACTTGAGTGACCCCAAAAATTCCACCAGAGAACTCCTACAGCTGATAAACAAGTTCAGCAAAGTGGCCGGATACAAAATTAACTCAAACAAATCAGTAGCCTTTCTATACTCAAAAAACAAACATGTGGAGAAAGAAATTGGGGAAAAGGTACCCTTCACAATAGTTACAAAAACTATGAAATACCTTGGTGTGACTCTAACTAAGGAAGTGAAGGACCTGTATGACAAGAACTTCAAACCTCTAAAGAAAGAAATTGAGGAGGATCTCAGAAAATGGAAAGATCTCCCATGCTCATGGATTGGAAAGATCAACATCTTAAAAATGGCCATCCTACCAAAAGCAATCTACAGATTCAATGCAATCCCCATCAAAATTCCAACCCAGTTCTTCATGGAATTGGAAAGATCAATGTGCAATTTCATCTGGAATAACAAAAGACCTAGAATAGCGAAATCCATCCTCAACAACAAAAAAACATCAGTGGGAATCACTATCCCTGACCTCAAGCTATATTACAAGGCAATTGTGCTGAAAACTGCATGGTACTGGTACAGAAATAGGCAAGTGGATCAATGGAATAGAATAGAAGATCCAGAAATGAGCCCTCATGTATATGGTCACCTGATTTTTGACAAAGGAGCAGTAAACATTCAATGGAAAAAGGACAGCCTATTCAACAAATGGTGCTGGTCCAACTGGCACTCAACATGCAAAAGAATGAAAATAGACCCGTTCTTATCTCCTTGTACAAAGCTCAAGTGTAAGTGGATTAAAGATCTCCACATTAAACCTGATACACTGGAATTATTAGATGAGAAAGTAGGGAAAACCTTAGAACACATAGGCACAGGAGAAAATTTCCTGAACAAAACACCAATGTCTCAAGCTCTAAGGTCAAAGATTAACAAATGGGACTTAATGAGATTGCAAAGTTTCTGTAAGGCTAAGGACATCGTCAAGAAAACAAAACGGCAACCAACAGAATGGGAAAAGATCTTTACCAACACCACATCAGATAGAGGCCTAATATCTAAGGTGTACAAGGAACTCAAAAAGCTCGACACCAGAGAATCAAATAACCCTATTAAAAAATGGGGTACAGAGCTAAACAAATCTTTCTCAGTTGAGGAACTCCGAATGGCCGAAAAACATCTGAGGAAGTGCTCGACATCCTTAGCCATCAGGGAAATGCAAATCAAAACAACCCTAAGATTCCACCTCACTCCAGTCAGATTGGCCAAGATCCAAAACTCAGATGACAGCAGATGCTGGCGAGGCTGCGGAGAAATAGGAACACTTCTCCACTGTTGGTGGGGTTGCAAGCTAATACAACCACTCTGGAAATCGGTCTGGCGATACCTCAGAAAATTGGATATAGTACTACCTGAAGACCCAGCTATTCCACTTCTGGGCATATACCCAAGAGACACTTTAATACACAACAAAGATATATGCACCACAATGTTCATAGCGGCTCTATTTATAATAGCCAGAAGCTGGAAGGAACCCAGATGTCCTTCAGAAGACGAATGGATACAAAAATTGTGGTACATATACACAATGGAATACTACTCAGCCACCAGAAACAATGACTTAACCAAATTCCTAAGAAAATGGCTGCATCTAGAGAAGATCATCCTGAGTGAGATAACCCAGTCACAAAAGAACAGACATAATATGCAGTCACTGATAGTAGGATGCTAACCCCAGAGGCTTGCACTCCCCCAGAAACAACTCACAGACTGTATGAAGTCCAAGAAATAAAGAAAACAAAAAAAAAAAAAAAAAAAAAAAAACAATTCTAGGACAGAAAATAATAAAATAATGCATATTGTTTATTAAAAAAAAAAAAAAAAAAAAAAAGAAAGAAATGTTGTTAACTAGATGATATGTCACCTGTCCACATTAGGTTGGTGCAATTATTCTCTACATGAAGTTTGTCTTAAATTCTAAAAAACTGATTAGGGTTGTACCCTGTATTACATGTACTGTCTGCTCATTGTTAAAAAAAAATCTTTACACACCAAGAAAACTTTGACTATTAACAGGTTGCATCTTGTTTTACATGTACTTTTTGCTCATTGTAACTGGTGGGATCTTGATCACACTATCAAACCTTTAAAAAAAAATAATTACTATCAAAAATGTATTATGTACTTTTATGCAAAAAAATGCTTAAACTCTGTACATTTATCTTTGTTCTTTAAAATAAAGTTGTAAAAAAAAAAAAAAACAAAATCAGAAATGAAAATCATAACAACAGAAACTGAGTAAATTCAAGAACACATCAGTTCCTACTACAAACGCCTATATTCAACAAACCTGGAAACTCAAGAAGAAATGGACAATTTTCTAGACAGATACCAGGTACCAAAGTTAAATCAGAATCAGGTGAACCATCTAAACTCTCCCATAACCCTGAAATAAATAGAAGCAGTCATTAAAGGACACCCAAACAAACAAACAAACAAACAAAAAAGATGGGTTTAGTGCAGAATCTCTATCAGACCTTCATAGAAGACCTAATTTAAACAGTTCTTTTTTTGCACACCTAAATTGAGATGGTAAAATTTTTCTTAAAAAGAATCTGTAAACATAAATATGTGAATATATTTCATTAAAAAATAAAAAAATGTCCATATTGTTTTTTGGACATATACTTTAAAAAAAAAAAAAGAATGAGTGAGTTAGTTAGTGTTCCCTCCAACTCTAATTTGTTAAATAGTTTGGAGAGTCTTGGTATTAGGTCTTCTATGAAGGTCTGATAGAATTCTTGATTATTTCCTGAAGTCTACTCCCCTTGGGTGTATCTGCTTGCTTTTGTTCTAGAGCTGTCAACTGTTCTGTCAAGCTGCTAGTGTATGCTCTCTCCAGTTTCTTTTTGGAGGCACTCAGAGCTGTGAGATTTCCTCTTAGTACTGCTTTCATTGGATATGTTTGGGTATGTTGTGCTTTCATTTTCATTAGATTCTAAAAATCTTTATTTTCTGTCTTTATTTCTTCCTTGACCATATTATTGTTGAGTAGCACATTGTTCAACTTTCATGTGTATGTGGGCTTTTGATGTCTTTGTTGTTATTAAGGACCAGCCTTAGTCCATGGTGATCTGATAGGATGCATGGGAATATTTTAATCCTCATATCTGTTGAGGCATGTTTTGTGACTGACTATATGGTCAGTTTTGGAGAAGGTGCCATGAGGTGCTGAGAAGAAGGTGTATTCTTTTGTTTTGGGATGACATGTCCTGTAAATGTCTGTTAATTCCAATTGGTTCATAACCTCTGCTAATTTTGCTGTGTCTCTGTTCAGTTTCTGCTTCCGTGATCTGTCCATTGATGAGAGTGGGGTGTTGAAGTCTCCCACTATTGTTGTGTGTGGTGCAATATATGGTTTTAGCTTTAGTAGGTTTTTTTTTTTTTTTTTTTATGAATGTAGGTGCTCTTGTATTTGGAGCATAGATGTTCTTGATTGAGAGTTTCATCTTTATAGATTTTTCCCATGACAAGTAAAAAGTGTCCTTCCTTATTTTTTTTGATAACTTTTGGTTGAAAGTCTTTTTTATTTGATATTAGAATGGCTACTCCAGCTTGTTTCTTGGGACCATTTACTTGGAAGTTTTTTCTCAGCCTTTTACTCTGAGGTAGTGTCAGTCTTTGTCTCTGAGATGAGTTTCCTGTATGCAGCAAAATGATAGATCCTGTTTACATATATCCAGTCTGATAGTTGATGTCTCTTTATTGGGGAATTGAGTCCATTGATATTAACAGATATTAAGGAATAGTGATTGTTGCTTCCTGTTATTTTTGTTCCTAGAGGTAGAATTATGTTTGTGTGTCTTTCTTCATTTGGTTTTCTTACATAGTTATTTTCTTGGTTTTTTTGTTTGTTTGTTTGTTTTTGTTTTTTTCTAGAATGGAGTTTCCCTCCTTATGTTGGGTTTTCCATCAATTATTCTTTGTAGGGCTGAATTTGTGGTCAGATATTTTGTAAATTTGGTTTTGTCATGCAATATCTTGGTTTCTCCATCTATGGTAATTGAGATTTTTGCTGGATATAGCAACCTGGGTTGACATTTGTGTTCTCTTAGGATCGGCATGATGTCTGTCCAGGACCTTCTACCTTTCATAGTCTCTGTTGTGAAATCTGGTGTAATTCTGATTGGTCTGACTTTATATGTTACATGTCCTTTTTCCCTTACTGCTTTTAGTATTCTTTCTTTGTTTTGAACATTTGATATTTTGACTATTATGTGTCTGGAAGAATTTCTTTTCTGGTCCAATCTATTTGGAGTTCTATAGGCTTCTTTTATGCTCATGGTCATCTCATTCTTAAGGGTAGGGAAGTTTTCTTCTATGATTTTGTGGAAGATATTTACTGTGCCTTTTAGTTGATATTCTTTGCCCTCTTCTGTTCCTATCATCCTTAGGTTTGGTCTTCTCATTGTGTCCTGGATCTCCTGGACATTTTGGATTAAGAGCTTTTTGGGTTTTTGCATCTTATTTTACTGTTTTGTCTGTTTTCTATGCTGTCTTCGACCCCTTGTAGTCTTTCTTCCATCTCTTGTAGTCTGTTGGTGATGCTTGTATCTATGACTACTAATTTCTTTCTTAGATTTTCTTTTTCTAAGGTTGTCTTTTTTGTGATTTCTTTATTGTATCTATTTCCATTTTCAATTCTTTCACCTTTTTGGTTGTATTTTCCTTTAGTTCTTTGAGTGGTTTCTCCTGGTTCTCCTGTAATTGTTTAAGGGAGTTATTCATGTGCTTCTTGAAGATCTCCATTATCATCATGAATTATGATTTTAAGTCTAAATCTTGTTTTTTCTGGAGTGTTGGGAAATCCACTATTTGCTGTGGTGGGAGATCTGGGTTCTGATGTTGCCAGGTTGTCTTGGTTTCCACTACTTTTGCTTTCCTCTTGCCATCTGTTGTCAGTAATTGTAGGTAATCTTTTTGTTTCTGACTGTTGTTTGTCTCTCCTGTGGGTCTGATGGCCCGTGGGCTCAGGAGGGAGATTGTTCCTGGGTGTTTGGCTTTGTGGGCAAGCAGTGAGTTCTGGTGGCAGTGACTCAGTTGTTTTCGTAGGCTCAGGTGTGAGAGCTCTTGTGAGTCTATTCTGGGAGCTCAGCCCTCTGCCTACAGGTCCTAATAGCAGAGATCCAGCTCTTTTTCTAGACCAAAAAGGACCCTTTTCCAGAGAGCACCATGCCCCCTGTGCTCTGGGATGTTCCTGTGTTCCCACACTGGGCACTCGGCGGGCCTGTGCTTCAGGCTTACCCTTGGTCCAGGTGGAAAAGCATCTGTGCAGCTGATCTGGGAGCTCAGCCTTCCACGGGCAGATCCCGAGTCCTGATGACAGAGACCTGGCCCTCTCTGTGGGCCTTCAGAAATAACCCTTTTCTAGAAAGCACTGAGCTTTCTGCGCTCTGAGAACTCCCAGTTCTGTGCCCCAGGCTCACCCCAGGACCAGGTGGAAAAGCACTAGTGCAGCTGTACTGGAAGTTCAAACTCCTTTGGGCAGATTCTGAGTCCCGATGGTGGACCCTAATTCTTTATTTAGATTTATTTTAAGTGTACGAGTGGTTTTTTCACATATATGTTTGTGCACCACATGTGTCCCTGGTTCCTGCAGTGGCCATGGAGGGCATTAAGTCACCTGGAACTGAAGTGACAAACACTTGTGAGCCACCATGTATATGCTGTGAACTGAACCCAGGTCCTCTGAAAAGCAGCAAGTGCTCTTGCCCTGAGATATCTCTCTAGCCCCTTGTTCCTAATTCTTGATTCAGAACTAAAGGAGATTAGGGAAACAGGACAGCATATTTAACCCCCCCCCCATTTGCATGACTGAAATTGAGTAAGTAGGAGGCAGAGTTGAGAGAATCATGCAACTATACCTTGGTGGATGTGTCTCCTGATGGTCAAATGCCATTACCAAGTGATTTCGTCCTATCTTCTATTAATGAATGTCTTCAGGTTGAATGTGAGTCTTCTTTTTGAGCCAAATTGTATCTCCAAGAATCTACATAGCTATACAAAAGTACATTGAGAAATATAACTTTGGGGCGAGGCAAGTGCTTATTTTATTATGGAGTATCCAACAGAGAAGATACTCAAACATGGCTTTAAACCAATAGAAAGTCTTTTATTAGCCAGCCAGCAATTACACTGGGTATTCGGGATCCCACTGTAGCCTCCAAGCCTTTCTGGGGTCAACCTTTTAAACACAAAAATAAATAAATAAATAAATAAATAAATAAATAAATAAATAAATAAATAAATAAATACTGGGTTGACATACTTCAGTTAAGAAAAATGTTTAGCCAGAAAAAGAAGCAAAAAAACTTAAGGTTAGAACATTTAACAGAACTTTTGACTTTGGTGGATTTTAAGTCTTTGTTTTTGTATTGGCAGGTGGTCCTATCTAAAGCAACTTTTATACCCTAAATAGTATTTCTAGCATGTAACTACTTGTGCTAAAGTCTGGGCACCTATTTGAGTGGCTATATTAATATAGCTGTGTGGTGTTTTTTGATTTACTTATTCTTTACAATAAAGTAATTTTCGTATAATCATTTTTAAAAATAAGATAGGTTTGCCAGCCAGTGATGGTGCAGGACTTTAATTCCAGCACTCAGGAGGCAAAGGCAAGCAGATCTCTGAGTTCAAGGACAACCTGGTCTACTGAGCAAGTTCCAGGACAGCCAGGACTACACAGAGAAACCACCCACCTCTCTCTCTCTCTATCTCTATCTCTCTCTCTCTCTCTCTCTCTCTCTCTCTCTCTCTCTCTCTGTGTGTGTGTGTGTGTGTGTGTGTGTGTGTGTGTGTATGTGTGTGTCTGTGTGTGTCTGTGTGTCTGTGATTTTCAAGTTGGGCCAAGACACACACACATGTAATCCAGCAGTCAACAGGCTGAGGTAGGAGGATGATTTCAGGAGTAGATAAACATTCTCAAATCTAGTTTGGTTCTTCCTGTTATATCAGAAAGCAATCATACCCACATTTCATGGGTTTTTGAAAAGGATATGGAGAAAAATACCTTAAAGATCTATCCTACCATGATGTACATTATGAATATCCTAGTTGTTTCATAAATATCCACTAAGACCCCTTACAAAAATGACAAATCCAAAGCTAGATGTCCTAGTGAGTAAAAAAAAAAAAAAAAAAAAAAAAAAAAAAAAAAAAAAAAAAAAAAAAACTGCCACCAAGCCAGAGAACCTGAGTTCCGGTCTCAGGACCCATATGGTGGAATAAGAAAACAGACTCATGCCAGTTGTCCTCTGTACTCTGCATATCTGCTGTGGCACGTACAATAATATATAAATAAATATTTTTTTTAAAAAAACAGGCATGTGGGGTACAGAGCTAAACAAAGAATCCTCAACTGAGGAATATCAAATGACTGAGAAGCACCTAAAGAAATGCTCAACATCCTTAGTCATTAGGGAAATGCAAATCAAAACAACCCTGAGATTCCACCTCACATCAGTCAGAGTGACTAAGATCCAAAACTCAGATGACAACAGATGCTGGTGAGGTTATGGAGAAAGAGGAACACTCCTCCATTGTTGGTGGGGTTGTAAACTGATACAACCACTCTGGAAATCAGTCTGGCATTCCCTTAGAAAATTGGACATAGTACCTTAGAACCCAACTATACCACGCTTGGGCATATATCCAAAAATCTCCAACATCTAAGAAGGACACATGCACAACCATATTCATAGAAGCCTTATTTATAATATCTAAAAGCTTGAAAGAACCCAGATGTCCTTCAACAGAGGAATGGATACAGAGAGTGTGGTACATTTATACAATGGAGTACTACTTAGCTATCTAAAAGGATGACTTCATGAAACTCTTAGGCAAATGGATAGAACTTAAAGTTATCATCATGAGTGAGATAACCCAGTCACAAAAGAACACTCATGGTATGTACTCATGGATATTAGCCTAAAAAGCTTGGAATACCCAAGGAACCATCCACAGAACTTATGAAGCTCAAAGAGAAGGAAGGCCAGAAAATCTTTCTTAGAAGGAAGAACAACATGTTCATGGGAGGGAAAAAGGTACAAATAGGGGAGCAGGTATTGGAGAAAAGATCATCCAGAGACTTCCTCATCTGGGGATACACTCCATATGTGCCCAATAAACCCAAGCACTATTGCTGATGCCAAGTAGTGCTTACTGGCAGGAACCTGATATGGATGCCTCCTCAGAGGCTCTGCCAGAGCCATACAGATACAGATGAGGATGCTTGCAGCTAACCATCAGACTGAACACAAGGAACCCAATAAAGGAGCTAGAGAAAGGACTGAAGGAGCTGAAAGGGTCTGGAACCCCAAGGGAACAACAAAATTACAACAAAATTATCAACCATCCAAACCCAGTCACAGTACCTGGGACTAAATCACCAACCAATGATTTCAAATGGTAAGACCCATAGTCTGAGGTACAGATGCAGCAGAGGACAGCATTTTCTGACATCAGTGGGAGGAGAGGCCTCTGGTCCAGCAAAGGCTCATTTTCCCAGTATAGGGGAATGCCAAGGTGCTAAGGTGGAAGAAGGAGGTTGGGAGAAGAAGCACCTTCATGGAGGCAATGGGAGGGGGAGATGGGATGAAATTGGAAGAAAGGGATAACATCTGAAATGTAAATGCAGAGAATTTCCAATACAAAAAGGAAAAAAAAGTCATGTAAGTAGTATACAGAATGAGCAGATTGTGTTTATATATTTCAGAATATAGACATACACACATGTATATATATACATACAAATACATATATATGTACTTAAATATTCATATATGTATGTAAAATAATGGAATATGAGACCATAGATTTGAAAAAGAGCAAACAGGGGTATATTAGAAGGTTTGGATAGAAGGAAGAGAAAACAAAATGATGTGATTGTGTTATCTCAAAATGAAATAATTTAGAAATCATAAAAATAAAAATAACAAATCTTATAAGGCTGGAAAGATTGCTCAGTGGTTAAGAGTATTTGCTCTTCCAGAGCACCCAAGTTTGTTTTCTATCATCCATGTCAGGCAGACTACAGCTCTCTGTAACTCCAGTTTCAAGCAGTTAGATCCTCTAGCATCTGCAAACACCTGCACCTATGTGTATACTCCATACAAGATATGCATACATAGACATAATTAAAAATAATTTACAAATAAGTATTTTTAAATGAAAAATCCAATATTTCATGCTGCTAAACTATCAGGAGTGTTCTGCTACTCACTAGATATATTAAACCCTTGCTTAAGCTGCTTCTCAGCTGAATTCTTCCCTTAAAGATAACAAATACTGAGGTAATTTTGGCACAATAGCAATGACAGTTGCTATTGTTATATGCCTACTTTTGTTTCAACTGATAGTCATTTTGATTTCTATCCCTAATGCAACTAAATGTGTCCCAGTTATTCTTTAAGAGCATCCTTATATTTCTGGGACTATATTCTTTGGCTTATCTTGTGTTTTCTCTACCCTAACCCTGGAACCTGTCAATTCTTTAGTAAACACAAAACCTGATCCTCTGCAGCTTGGAGTCCCTCTTTTTTATCTTCAGCTCTGAAATCTCTCCATAAATGTACTGATTCCTACATAGAGTAATTCCCTTTCACTCTAGCTCAGATATAAGTTCCTTACACTCTCTGTGACTCTGCCTATTACAGCCAAAATGGTCCCCCACACAGTGGCTCTCAACCTTCCTAATGCTGTAACCTTTAATACAGTTCATCATAACCCATCCTGAAATCTTTCAGTCACATAAAATACTTAAAGCAAACCCTTACTCTTTCCACATTGTGTCCCTTAATATACTTACTTTGGAGTCAATCTTCAGAATCCTTAAGACTACTATCCAATATAACATAATTTCCTCACAGACTCCAAGACACAGTCATTCTCATTGAGTATACATTTCTCTTATAGGTTCTTCAAATCTTTCTCATGCAGGACACCGCCATGCTAGCAAGGAACTGTTCTTCATACCAGGCCAACTCTTTCACCAATGTTCCTGCCCTCCCTCCCCTAGGGACCTAAGAGCTCTGGAAACACAGACCCAATGGATAGAGGTAATAAAAAAGACTGGCAGGAAAGTCTGCAGAGTTCTTTTTTTTTTCTAATGATCCTATATTCATACCTAGTGATGACTTCAGTTTGCATCTGTGTCTTCCTTACAAATGTCCAAAATATTTGCTAGTTTTCTGTGCACATATGTGTGAGTTCTGCACTCATGTAGAGACCAGAGGAAGATGTCAGGTGTCTCACTATATCGTCTCCTCCACAGTCCATTGAGACAGGGTCTCTTACTGAACCTGGAGCTAGCCGGAGAGTCAGCAAGCCCCAGTCATCACCCTGTCTCAGCCTTCCACAGTGCTAAGGTTCAAGACAAATGTTGCCATATTCAGCTTATCCCATAGGTGATGAGGATTCAAACTCAGGTCTACATACTTGAGAGAAGAGGGAATTTTGGGAGGAACAGAGATGGAGGCAGATGTGTATGTTTCTCTTGGCACATCTCTAGCTTGATGAGGTTATTATTATTTCTAAGGGTTTCTATGGCTCTTTTTATTTCATATAGAAAGGCAGTTTATCTTTGTCCATTGATTGTAAGCTTATAGTGTAGAGGATTTGTGGATTGAGAATTTAATATATAAACCTGCTTGATAAGCTACTGGGCTGTGGAGTCATGTTTGTGCCAGGTGGTAGAGAAAAGGAACATGGCCCAAGTGGTCATATCCACCAGGGACAGAAACAACAGGAGCAGTGAAGTTCACAGAGTCCATAGAGGCCACATAAGGCTGCCAAGTTAGAGATCCTGGTAGTGCCAGATGGCCCGGAGCAAGAGCCAAGCGTGGGACACAAGGTTAAGCAACTTTTTAATATTTACAATGTAGCAAGTGTTCCTACCCACTGGGCCATCTCCCCAGCCTCTCTTATTGTTGTTGTTGTTGTTGCTTGTTTGTTTTTTGGAGGTTTTTTTTTGTAAGATGTCTCAGATTTTGTTCAGTAAAATGACTCAGCAGCTGAAGGTGCAAGCCATGCAAGCCTAGCAGAGTTCCATATCTTAATTTCACACACATGCTCTGAGACTCATGTACCCATACACACTCTCTCTCTCTCCCCACCCCCCCACACACGATAATTTTAAAAGTTGTCTTAGGTTTTGACAGCTTAGTGGGTAAAAGGCACTTGTTTTCTTGATGACCTGAATTTAATCCCCAGGAGACATATGATGAGAGAGAACCAACTCCACAAGTTGTCTTCTCACCTTCACACACATGCCATAGTGTACCTCTGTGCACATACAAAGGTCGTTTTTAAAAATATATATCTCTCAAGTTTACCTTGACTAGTTACTTTTGCCTCATGCCTGAAATAAGTCACTTCTCCAAGAGACCCTGATTCCCTTCTATGGAAACATTTTCAAAGAAATCTTTGGTTTTTTGTTTTGATTTTCTTTAAATTTTAAATAATACAGTAATTTATAGTTATTTGAGTATACATACATATGCACAGAGGGTGTATATATGTGTGTGTGTGAGAGAGAGTAAGAAGGAGAACTTCTCACTGTAATTGTTTAACATTTATGAATGTCTATGAAAGCAGTCTTGATGCCACCCTGCTATTGTGTTATTCTTGCTTTGAGGCCATTTCAAGACAAGGAAAAAAATAACATTTTTTTCAAAAATAAAAATAATCAAGCTCATACTAATATTTCAAACTCAAAATACACACCTTTTACGTTGTGTTTACAGTCACTTCCTTAAGTTTCTTATTCCTTACATGTATTTCGAACTTTTCTTCAAAAATTTTTTGCAGTGTCAAAGATGGAAACCTAGTGTATATATCCATGTGCACTACCACTAAGCCCCATCCTCAGACTCTTTTAGCTTTTTTTCTTAAAGATTTATGTTATTCATTTATAGACAGTGAGAGAGCATGTGTGGAAGTCAGTGTCTTCTTTCTATCATGTGTCCTGAGAATTAAACATGTAGTCAGGCTTGGCAGCAAGCACCTTTATTCCCTGAGCCATCTGACTAGGCCTCTTTAGACATAAATCTACATTATGGAAACTTCCATTTGTGATCGTCTTACTTCACTGTGAGCTTAATTTTCTGAGGCTTGATGATTATAGTAATGATGGTGATGGTGATGATATTTAATTTTGGGCTTTCTCTGTGCAGTGACTATTCTGCAGTGTTTGCTAGAGTGGATACCAGCAGCAACCACTGAATATGAAGTAAGGCCTTATTTCTATGTCTGGTATGTCTGGCAGACATGTGTCTACCATGGCTCTGCCAGATTGACAAATCAATTCCATCCCTGCTTCCCCACTGGCCATTACCTATCATACTTGCCTATTTAATTCTGTTCCTCTAATGATGTAGTAGGGCCCACATGTTATCTAACCCATGCTTGTTCAGAGGCAGCTTCTAGTCCTCAGTTAGTTCCAGTTGTTGGACTCTGAAGAAAGGGCATGGTATGATCATTCTATTTCATGAGACAACGTCAATCACATGACCCCCCTCCAGCTCTGCCCTGCTACTTAATGGAACAACACCATGAGCTCATCAATAGGCCACTTATCAAACAGCTTCAAAAGCAAATATTTGGGGGGAAGGATTGTGGGAGGGGGTGACTAAGAAGGGGGCAATGAGAGGGATGTAAAGTTTATAAGTAAAAAATAATAAAATTAAATTTAACAAATGCAAATATTCAATTCTTTATATCTTCATCTGCATTGTCACAAAAAGTTCTGGAAAACTGCAGAGCTTAGATAACATTTTTAATGCCAGTTTTACTGCAACTTAAACATATAAAGCAAAAGTCATTCATCTGAAGTGTTTCTAGCACCTTCACAGATGTATGAGTATCACTATAACCAATTTCAGAATACTCTCATTACCCCTCAAAGAACATTGTATTTATTAACTATCCTTCTCTCCTCACCCCTCTCATCCCCAGGGAATCACCGGCTGACTTTTTTGCTTTAGGAGACAGGATCTTGCTATGAAGCCTACACTAGCCTGTAATTCATTAACATCTTGTTTCAACTTTGAGTGCATGCTTTACCACAGACAGGTCCAACTTTCTTCTAAATTCTGTTTTCTTATCTGAAACAAAGACAGCTCATTCAAAATCTGAACAAAATGAAAAAAAAAAAAAAGCTAGTCAGAAATAGTGCCACGTATTTGTAATCCTAGCACTAGAAGGGCTGAGACAAGAGAATGGCTGTAAATTCAAGGTCATCTTGAATTACATAATAAGTTCCAAGCTAGGCAGGACTACCAAGTGGAACCCTGTCAAAGTCAGGGGTAGGGAAATAAAGTGAGAAGCTGATAACCTGGTGGTATGAATGCTTAGCATGTGTAAGACCCTGGGTTCTAACTCCAGCCCCACAAAAAAAGGCTAGAGTTACTATAGTCCTAAAATAAGATTTCTGTACTATAATTCTAGTACATTAATGTAATAACTTCTATAAGTCGCCAATTATGGTGACAAGTGATGGCCATGAAAATATTGGCAGGGGAACCCTGATGTTGTCAAGACAAGCCCAGTAATCGCAGTCTCCCTGACTAAACTAAATTGACAAGGCTTCTGTCTCCCTCTAGTGGAAGGAAAGAAAAAACAGAATAGAAAAGGTCAGTGGTTTTAGGATGAAGACAATCAGATGAAAAAACTTTTGTTTACACTTAGATATATAACAAAAAGAAGTCAACTGTACAGATAGGGGAACAGAGCCTTCTCAGCAAAGAAGACAACAGGAGCAAAGGCCTTAAGAAGCAGAAGTGCTAAGTAGGTTTGAGAATAGAAAAAAAAAGTGTGAAAAGGCTGGGCTTTTAGGGAAGTTGACATGATGTTTGATCAACACAAGGCTAAAGATGGAGTTTAGGTCTCAAGCAACACAAAATCAGTGGGGAGCATTAAGCAAAGTAGAAGCAGATTTACCAGATCACACTGGTTGCCAGTAAGGAACAGATATAAAAGAGCCTGCAGTCTCAATGTGAAACTGCACCTAACAGTCAAGGCAAGATGAAGGGACCCAGGACATCTCACACTGAGCCTGGCTGGATCGGAATTGAACACCAAACAGCTTCTCTCACAAACTGTGACTTACCCCTTTACCTAGTCCTCCCAATGGTAGATATATTGCCCAGGTACCCAGGTATGAAACCAAAAGCCTAGCAATCATTAGATGCCTGTACCTCTTTCTTCCATATCTGTGATGTTAGCCACAGCTCCATACCTAAGAATCTCATGCTGCTCTGATCATCTCTGCAAATCAGCTCTTTCCATCACTGTCACTAGATACTAAACAAAATGCTTCAATGTTTCCAAATACCCACCTGTGTGTGACACTGGTATGCTTATAAAAAAGAAACACACAGGCGGTCATATGACAAAAATGGCAGAGGCAGAGATGCAGGTCCAAATGGAGAGGACTAAGAATTTCTGGGACGTGCCACGCAGTGGGAAAGGGGCCTGGAATGGGTTATCTCTTAAGAGGAACCCACTTCTTGGATCCCTGCCATCCAGAACATGGAGACAGAAAATCTCTGTTGCCTAAGCCCCCTAACATGTGGTGCTTTGTTATTGCAACCACAGGAAATTCACACCCCAAATCAGTGGCCCCTTCTGCCACTCTGTTGTGTCAACAATGAACATAGGCCATAGGCAGAGGAAACCTCAGAGCTGTGTGTAACAGCTACTTCCTATGGTGATTAAAGAGATAGAAATAGCAAAGAAAACCTTTGTTACTGGCAATCCTACCCCTACATCCACAAAGTGAGGACAGAGTGCATGCTTGCAGGTCTTACTTCTTTATTTCATATTTTATACATAATTTAATCCTCTGACCTTTTTATACCATCCTACAGAAAATGTTCATGTAATAAAATATTCAAGATGCAAGCCATGCAGGCCTGTGTCATCGGATATGTTGCATCACAGCCTTTGGTGGTGACAGATGATGGCGACATGACAGCAACTCCAATGAAGCAGTCACTGTGAGGACCAAGTTGTTGTCGGGTAAAGAGGGCTGAGGATGATTCCAAAGTGCTTGTTCCATCTTACCAAACTCCCACCTTGAAAGGCAAAACACTGAAAGGTAGGCCTCACCTTGCCTGAGGGTATATCACACACAGGGCTGCAATTGTTCCTATTTTGACATTATTCCTATTTACAATCTGCCTTATCATTTATTACTACAGTAAGTAAAGTACTCTTCTGTACTGTTGTACTGGCTTTCTGGTTTTCTCTTGGGCATACATAAGTAACAGTATCAAGTCTTCTGGAAAAGACACACTTCTAGCTGTATGGATCTAGAAGTTGTCTGCCAGAGACCACATAAAATTTGTGTAAAAGCAGTAGGCTCATACAGCCTCTGCTCTTAAATGAAAACACATAAGCAAAGAACTTGTTTGTTCCTTTAACATTTTTTCAAAGATATGTCTGATAGATACCTGGGAATTACGAAATGAAAAACTTGCTCAACATCCCCTGAGAATTCTGAGGAAGCTCCCACCCAGCTCAGGATTAGTTTTTAAATCCTTTTTTTTAAAATCTGAATTCTACTGACTCTTAATGGAAAAGAAGCCGTGTGAATAAAAGCCCAGGGATGAATTCACAGATCCCACTCAGAACCATGAAAGCTTACAGGAGGACAGGAAGGATTTCAGACCTGAGGAATAAGCAAGGCATATTTATTGCTTTCTCAACTGCAACTTCCTTCCTTTACTAGAACTGCAAGGCTAATACCAATGACTATAAGGTCCCAGAAAATATCTAGAATCTTGCAAAACAAGTGAAGTGTTCCCTTTTCTGTAATCTTTCTGTCACTGCTAAATGGTTACCTAGGACATTTTGGCTGCTGGAGAACATGCCATCACAACTCCTGGAGTATGATGAACTATGGCTACTACCATTCACAGAAGGCAACAATGTGCTTGGCAAAAACAAGAACACACTGGAGTTAGAAAAAGAAAAGTATATATGTGAAATACCTTTATGTTGACAAAGTAGTCATAATTCCAAAGCCAAAAAATAGGAGTAAAGAATGGATAAGTAAGAGTATATAACAGCTTCTAGGTGCCAAAACAGTAACACAATCAAATGAAACAAGGTGTACACTTTCTGTGATAGTTCAAATCAACCTGACTGATAACCAAAGAGCTCTCTGAAATCCAAGAACAAATGGCAATGAGCCAACAGAAAAATGGATAGTAATTATGAAACTCTGTGTTACATCAAAGCAATTAAAAGGGGCCCACATACGCCAGAAAAACACTTAAGCAAACTCTTTAGTAAAGAACAGCATACTAGCAGATGGCAGAAATCCAAAGGTCTTCCTACTTCCTCTATGGCAAGGATACAATGTCACATCTAAGCATCTGTCCTAAAGGTATACACAAATCAGTGCACCATTACTTACAGTAACAAAAGGACAGAATACTTTCCACATGTCTACCAGAGCTAACACATGTTATAGACCTAAGTGCCACATGCCCTAGGAGGAGATCCTGCAGCTCACTGGCAAGAAAGGTACCAGCTGGAAAGGAAAGGAAAAGCTGTATCCAGTCCTGCTTGGAGAAGGGGTACTCCCTGAGAGCCCCTGGCCTCCATTCTAGACTCCCCAGGAAAATGGGAGAAGAGGGAAGAAGAAGCCACCATAATAGGCGAAGTAGCTCAGGCACACAGAATAAAAAAAGGAAAAAACAAAAATAAAAAAAACAGCCCTGAATGGGGCCATATACCCTAATGGGGAACTAGCAGACCAAAGGGCTAAAGTAAGGTTCCTGCTAGGTCCTAGGGCCTGCTCTTTGACAACAAGCACTTAATTATGGACTATGAAGGTGAAACAGGAAAGCACAAGTTACACAGATTGGAACATGGTATTACAGGTGTCCTTGAATCTGCTGCTCCTACTCTATGCACTCCATGACATGTATCTGTAGAGTGTCCATATCAGGAGCCTGATACTGGCACTTGGGACAACAGAAGTCAGGTGGTTCCTCAGGAGGGCTCCTCCGCTGGTTGGACAAGGCCAAATGAAAGGAGTGATGAGCTGAGAAAAAAGAACACAGGACAGGAATGTGATGAACTACATAAGTATTTCTTGCACAGCCTAGGTACGCCTCAAACAGAAAGGGAGGCTAACAAGGTGCTGAGACTTACTGATACCACCATTATTTGACTACATAGCTGGGAGCCACCCCTACCAGCACATTTTTCCTTTGACCTCAAAGTGCTGTGGGCTACTAACAGGAGTAGTCAATAAGAACTCCCCACAGCAGAGCAGCAGAGAAGCCAACATATGCTTTCCCTAAGTATAACACTCTGCCCTCCCTAACCATCTCCTCCCACCATCTACCATTTGTTCACTCACCTGAAGCAGGGAGTAAAGGGGGCTGGGAAGTCTCTACATGCCGCTTCCTCATATCCTCAATCCTTTTAAAAACAGAAAGTATTCAATCAATGCTTGTAGGGGTTTTTTATGAATAAATACCTTTATTTAGATATAATCCATGTATTATACAATTCACCAATTTAAACTGTACTGTTAGAGGGCTTTATTCTATTCAGCATGTCCATTCAATTATAGGTATAATTTTACAGTATTTCCATCATTTCCCAAAGGAAACTTTGTACTTATTAGCAATTACTTCCTGGGTTCCCCTGTATTAGTTTGCTCAGAACCTTGTTACAAACTACCACAAATATGGTAACATTAAATAACAGCAAATGTGGGTGATACAGGCTAGGTGCCCTAAATCAACATGTGAGAGGACTGGGCAGAATTACCATGCTCTTGCCCTAGCTGGTGGTGGTTTACAGAGTGCTTGATATTTCTTGGCTTATAACTGAATCCCAGAGTCTGCCTTGGCCTTCTTATGGCTGCCTTCTGTTATCTTAATTTGGTGCTTCTGTAAGTACCATAGTCAATTAATTAGCCTAATGTGACCTTATGTTAACTAGTTACATATACAAAGATACTAAACCAAATAAAGTCATATTTTGAGGTTTTAGATATATTTGCACTGGCTAGGTTTTGTTGTTGTTCTTGTTGTTGTCAATTTGACAAATGCTGGAATCATCTGATCAAAGGGAACCTCAACTGAATAAATATCCCCATTAGACTGGCCTATAGGCAAGCCTTTGGGGTATTTTCTTCATTGATGTGAGAGGACCTAGTTCCCTAAGAGACAGTGCTACCCCTTGAGCAATCTCACCTCAAGGTTGTAAAAGAATGCAAGCCATGGAGAACAAACCAAAAAGTAGTTCTTCCATGGTTTTTACTTCATTTCCTGTCTCAAGTTCCTGTCCTACTAATCTCCATGATTAACTGCAACTGTAAGCTGAAATAACGCCCCCCACCAAGTTGCTTTTGGTCATGGTGTCTATCAGAGCAACAGCAACCAAGCTAAGACAGACAATGTTACCAGATTCTTGCAAAATTGCAGAGACAGATCCAACCTGACCATGTTGTTTTGAGGAAGACTGTAGAAGGACTTTGGAACTTTGGGCTGGAAGTACTATCAAGTGGTTAGAACTTAACGGACTGTTCTGTGGGAGCCAAGGGAGATAAGAATGCTAACACCAATGCAAATGATAAAGTTTCAGAGGGAAGCAAAGATTCTATCAGGGTCATTTGTGTGATATTTTGAATTAAGAATCTGTAGTTCTGGTCAGCTGGGGCTGAAGAATCAGATATGATGAACAAGAGATCAGCAGAACTGAAGTAAAACCTTTGCTTTATGAGGACAATTGATGCTGGTTAACTGAAGCTGAGAAATTAGCTGTGATTAAGAAGAGACCAGCATCACTGAGGTGAAATCTTTTAGAATCTAGAGAGTATCACCTCAGTGTCAGCACAAAGAAGAGGAGCCAAGTAATATAAAGGGATCATGGAAAACTGCTAAAGGAAGGGCTTGGCATTATTTCAGAGGTCAGGAGAAGCTATTGATGAAGGTGCATCCTCAGTTGCAGCGGAAATCCCAACATATTGGATGCCAGTACCATGGGACAACCACCAAAGACAGCAACAATTGTGAAGCAGAACCAGGCTGAGCTTATATAATGAGCTGTGCCCTGTGAATAGCAGAGTCAAAGCTGCCCAAAACATTTGGAGCCCGGAGGATCATGAGTGGGTACCAGACTTCAAGCATTGCATTTTTTTACCCTATTGGATTTTAGTTTTGCTTTGATCTGATTATGACTGTGCCCTGGTTATTCACTCCTGAAGAAAATATATAACATTATTTTATAGTAGCCCAGTTGAGTGAGACTTTTAAAGAAACTTTTTTAAAGAGTGCTGGAAAGTTTTAAAAACTGTGACACTTTTAAATTTATATTTTATACTGTGATACTGGCATGATTTGGAGAACAAACAAGAAAGGAAAGGTTATGGTTTGATAGTGGTGTGTTTATATGTCAAGTTGGCAAGGGTTAATTGTGTTGGTTGGCTTGTCACCTTCACACAAACTGGAAAGAGAATCTCAATTAAGGAACTGTCTACAACAGATTGGCTTGTAGGCAAGTTTGTAAGGTATTTTTTATTAATAATTACAGTGGAATGACCCAACCTATGGTAGGTGGTGCCACCCCTGGGCAGGTGGGCCTGGGTTGTAAAGAAAGCAAGCAGGGCAAGCCAAAAACTCCCCTTCTGACTATCCTTCACTTTCTGCCTCCAGGTGCTTTCCCTGAGTTCCCTCTGTGATAGATTATAAACTGTAAGCTAAAACAAACCCTTTTCTCCACAGCTGCTATAAGTCATGGTCTTTATCACACCAACAAAACCAAGTTAAGACATTATGAGAGCTATAAAACCTCCATCCTTAGATACATCTCAACACATGTATTTCTGTTAAGTTTCTAGTTTCCAATGGGAACGGTTATTGGAAAGACAGAACACAAGGAGGGCAATAGGAAGCACAGAAAATTTAACACAAATGCTAAGAACCATTAATCTCCTGCAGTACTGCTGGTTGCTACCTAGAATACACCTTCTCAGTTTATGGCTCCTGGTTACACTCTTAAGAGGCCCACCTGGCTGACTCATGGCAGCCAACTTTCAGCTTGTTGAACTCGCGTTGCAACTGCTCCAACTGCTCCTGCAAAAGCTCCTTCCTCTCCACCAGCTTCTCCCGGGCATGCCTCTCAGCTTGGAAGTCAGCCTTGTAGATATCCGCCTGGCAAATAGAATGTAGGTATTCACCCACCATCCATCAGCTTCCCATCAAGCATTCTATGCCATGCCCAGAGGAACAGAGCCCTGTCCCCTAGGACCCAATCAATGATAGTACATCAGAAACAGATATGAAAGTCTATGATCCCAAGAGCATCAAGAAGTCAAGGAACAATGCAAAGAGCTCAAGAAGACTAAGAGAGGTCACTAGAAAATGATGTCCAAAAGGTACACCAAACCCCATTGCCTGGATGGGCAGGTCACTCGTGTGGTAGGCAGGCTGGAACAGAGCCCTCACCTGGGCCTTCAAGACTGGCACGGTCTCCATCACAATCTTGTGCTGTTCAGCCTCCTCTTTCAGCTTGTCAATCAATTCCTGTTTGGCCACCAGGGCCTCCTCAGCTTGCTGGAGCTGCTGCCTCAGATCTTCCAGCTGCAAGCCCTAGAGAAGGACAAAGGGTGCTGGCAAAGTCTCTTGACCCACAGTAGAGCCAAGCTACCTCCCTGGCTGGCCACTGTTTTGAGAACTAAGTAGGAAAATCTGGAACAAAGCTGGTCCTTTGTATTTTAGCACCAATGACAATGTGTGCAGAGAAAATACTGCATTCTGTGGTGGCCCTACAGTACAGAAGAAATGCTGATGACTTTCTTAGAATACACAAAGATCTTATGACTGATAGGAACTCTGAGGATATATAAGGTACTGCCTAGTACTCTGCATCATTTCCTTCAGAGAATTCCTAGCTAGTCAGCCTTCATCTTGACTCTTCAAGGACAAGAGCCACCCTCTTTCCTGAGGTTTCCACTCTACAATGAGTAAGTACTATGCACTAACTCTCCATAGACTGCAGGCTCACCATACACCATAGGCTGCAACCCATGAGTCCTTGCACTCTGCCACTTGGTCAAACACACCTTATACACATGCACACATGCTCTCAGCCAAAAATTCCTTCCAAAAAATTAAAGACATTTTAAAAATATTTTCTTAATTTAAGTATTTATGTGTGTGCGTGTGTATGTGTGTGGATACCCACAAAAGTTGGAGATGCTATCAGATCTGCCTAAGCTAGAGTTGCAAGTAGCTGTTAGCTACCTAATGTGAATACTTCGAATAGAACTTAGGTCCTCTGGGGGGAAAAAAAAAAGCAAGTGGTCTTAATCATTGAACAATCTTTCCAATCACATAAGTAAAATTTTTATAACTAAGCACGATCTGGTATCATGCTTAATCCTTAAAAAATCAATCTGGGGGTTGGAGAGATGGCTCAGTGGTTAAGAGCACTGACTGCTCTTCCAAAGGTCCTGAGTTCAATTCCCAGAAACCACATGGTGGCTCACAACCATCTGTAATGGGATCTGATGTTTGAGGACTCTTCTGATGTTTGGCCTTCTTCTGGTGTTTGAGGACTGTGACAGTGTACTCATATACAACATAAATAAATGTTTTTTAAAAAATCTATGGGTACATTTTGCTTGACATCCTTCTTAAAATGTGACTACTAACTCTGAGTAATTATGCATAATTTGTTTTACTTTCAAGTTCTTTTCTCAATTGACTTCCATTATTATTTTAATTTTAGACAAATATAAAAACATAGGTTTTTATTTTTAAATCAATATGAGTTAACTCATTTCATGAGGGATTTTTTTATTGGCTATTTCTTTATTTGCATTTCAAATGTTATCCCCTTTCTCGGTTTCCCTTCCGAAATCCCCCTATCCCATCCTCCCTACCCCTGCCTCTATGAGAGTGTTCCCCCCACCTACCCACTCCCTTCCATCTCCCTGCCCTGGCATTTCCCTACACTGGGGCATTGAGCCTTCACAGGGCCAAGGGCCTCTCCTCCCGTTCATGCCTGATAAGGCCATCCTCTGCTACATATGCAGCTGGAGCCATGGGTCCCTCCATATGTACTCTTTGGTTGGTGGTTTAGTCCCTGGGAACTCTAGGGGGGTCTAGTTGATTGATATTGTTGTTCTTCCTGTGGGGTTGCAAACCCCTTCAGTTCCTTCAGTCCTTTCTATAACTCCTCCATTGGGGTCCTCATGCTCAGTTCAATGGTTGGCTGTGAGCATTCTCATCTGTATTTGTTATGCTCTGGCAGTCTCTCAGGAAACAACTATATCAGACTCCTGTCAGCAAGCACGTCTTGGCATCCACAATATTCTATGGGTTCCGTGGCACTACATGGGATGGACCCCCAGATGGGGCAGTCTCTGGACTCCACACTTTGTCTCTGTATTTCCTCCTGGACTCCACACTTTGTCTCTGTATTTCCTCCTGTGAATATTTTGTTCCCCTTTCTAAGGGCTGAGGCATCCACACTTTGGTCTTCCTTCTTGAGCTTCATGTGGTCTGTGAATTGTATCTTGGGCAATCTGTGCTTTGGGGCTAATATCCACTATCAGTGGGTATATACCATATGTGTTCTTTTGTGATTGGGTTACCTCACTCCGGATGATATTTTCTAGTTCCATACATTTGCCTAAGAATTTCATGAATTCATTGTTTCTAATAGCTGAGTAGTACTCCACTGTGTAAATGTACCACACTTTCTGTATTCATTCCTCTGTCAAAGGACATCTGGGTTCTTTCCAGCTTCTGGCTATTATAAATAAGGCTGCTATAAACATGGTAGAACATGTGTCCTTGTTATATGTTGCATCATCTTTTGGGTATATGCCCAGCAGTGGTATAGCTGGGTCCTCAGGTAGCACTATGTCTAATTTTCTGAGGAACCACCACACTTAATTCCAGAGTGGTTGTACCAGCTTGCAATCCCACCAACAATGGAGGAGTGTTCCTCTTTCTCCATATCCTGGCCAGTGTTGCTGACACCTGGGTTTGTATCTTAACCATTCTGACTAGTGTGAGGTGGCATCTCAGGGTCATTTTGATTTCCTTCCCTGATAACTAAGGAAGTTGAACATTTCTTTAGGTGCTTCATGGCCATTTGATATTCCTCAGTTGAGAATTCTTTGTTTAACTCTGTACCCCATTTTTGATAGGGTTATTTGGTTCTCTGGAGTCTAAGTTCTTGAGTTCTTTATATATATATTAGATATTAGCCCTCTATCAGATGTAGGATTGGTAAAGTTCTTTTCCCAATCTGTTGGTTGCCGTTTTGTCATATTGACAGTGTCCTTTGCCTTACAGAAGCTTTGTAATTTTATGAGGTCCCATTTGTTGATTCTTTATCTTAGAGCATAAGCCATTGGTGTTCTGTTCAGAAAATTTTCCCATGCCTATGTGTTCGAGGATCTTACCCACTTTCTCTTCTATTAGTTTCAGTGTACCTGCTTTTGTGTGGAGGTCCTTGATTCACTGTATGTTTTGATTGTTTGAGCCCTCCCTTAATATATTTGCTAGAAATAATAGTGTTCAAGTATTTTAATCTACTTAGACAACACTATTTATAGTATTTCAAAAGTTGTTCATACACTTTCTGAATTAAGGCCAATTTAGGTGCTAGAGAATCTCACCTTTTATACAGAAGGTAAAAAATTCAGTCATAACTACAAATGATGTTTACATGGAAATGTAGTAATCATTATGGCATGGAAATATCCAGTTCTTAGCCTAAAATTTTAAATGTAAGTTTAGGGAGTGATGAAATTTTAATGACTATTTTACCCCCCAAAAAACTGCTTATTTTACTATAATAAAATAAATACATAAAAATACAATTTTTTTTAAAACTCTGCAACTTTGAGAATTTTTTTTTGCTGTTATATGAACATAAACATACAAATAAACATATTATGGGGTTTAATTTTGCTCTTCTGCCTTTTCTTCTAGTTCTATTCATTTTATTAATTGAAAGACAGACAAATTCCCATTTTTGTGAATCCCTCTTTGGATACTTCATCTTGAATAGCTGATCTTGAACTACTGATCTAGAACTGCACGGCCCTTTATGATAAACAATTTTAAGAAATTTTAGTGAAAGGCAGGAATGCCTTTAGAAATCAGTTTTTCTAGTCTTTTAATATCAGTTGGTTTCCCATTACTCTCTGGAGTTGTTTATTCAATAGTAGGGTGTATTGGGGTTTTGAAGGTTGGTTTTTTATTTTTTATTTTTATTTTTTGGGTTTGGGGGTTTTTGAGTTTTGAAACAGCATGAAGCTGTATTCATCCTGTAGACCAGGCTGACCTCTAACTCACTAAGATCGCCCTGCCTCTGCCTCCAGAGTGCTAGAATTAAAAGCATGTGCTACCACGTCCAGCACCAATATATGAGCTTTTGGCAACCTTGTTAAAATTTTTTATATGAGTAATGGGTTGTAAAGAATTATCAACAATCCATTCTATTTATGAAAAAGAGGAAAACAGCTAATAAACTTCACTGTGAAAAAATGTGATCACTAGAGTGCTGGTCATGGTAGCACATACCTGTAATCCCAGCACATGGAAGATGGAAGCAAAAGGATCAGGAGTTCAAGGCCTGTCTCATGTACCTAAGAGTTCAAGGCTGGCCTGGACTCTACCAAAAAATAGGTTTGGGAGATAGTTCAGTCAGTAAAGTACTTGTGTAGACCTGAATTCAAGCCCCAGAACCTATGCAAGAAAACGAGCTGGTCATTTATAGTTCCTGAGGAGTAACACCAATGATGTCCTCTGACCTCCACATAAATTTGTGAGTAGACGCACATACAAAGTAATCACTAGACCTGATGATGATAAATTCAAAAAGAGACTGGAATCACCTCAGAAATGTTTCTGGGGGGAGGGAAAAAGAGGCTGGAAGGACAGCTCAGCAGTTAAGAACACTTACTGTTCTTGGAAAGGACTCAGATTCAGTCACAGGCAGCTTACAACCATTCATAATTCCAGTCCCAGCAGATTCATCATTCTTTTCTATCTTCCACATGTATCAAGCACACACATAGTATACATATATATGTTCAGGTAAAATATTTTTACATAAATATAAATAAATATAAAATGTTTTTAGAAAAAACAAAATGTTTGTGGACTTACTGACTCTGAGCATGAAAAACAACATCCATGAAGAACAACATCCATGCAGAACAACATCCCTGCCACAGACTATATCTGAAAATACTAGACCCAGATACCCTATAGCTGTCCTGTGGATATGTCCCTTCTCCTTGTGGTCATCCAAAAACTGTCATAGCTATAGTCCCACTCAGGCAACTTGAGAGTCCCTTCCAAAAGCTAGATGTGTTATTTCTCAAAGGTCATACTGCTCCCCTTCAGGTACACTAGGGAAAAAGGGAAAAACCTCTCCCTGGATAGCCCAGGAAAGACATACTTACTAGCTTATGTTCTCCACTCACCTTGCTGCTCTTAATGTGGCTGTCATAGTCTTGGAAGAGCTGGTGATAGGCTGCCTGCAACTGAGCCAGCTTCCGCCTGTGCAAAAGGAGCTGTCACTAGAGAAACTGCTTTGTCCCAGTAGAGCCACAATTTGCCTAATACAAATTCACCTTTTTCCTTCTTGTTCCATAGAAGACCTGAAATGTGGGCTTCCTGGATTACATCTGGGCTCCTGAGGCTATCAACTCTAAGGCAAGCTTTGCTGACTGCAAAGATTTACTGCCATCTAATTTGGCCACTACATAGTTCATGCTTTCCTTAAAGCCAACATCTTGGGATGTTTCTAACAAGGGCTAAGGTACAATTCAGGAGAACTTTTGCCTAGTGTGTTTGAGGACCTACACTCCATCTCTAACACCAAAAAGAAAATAAATGTAGAGACGGGAGATTGTTCTAAATTAAAGAAAACTCAAAAGGATGCTGAACCAAATGCCAATAGCAGGTTGAAATCCTGCACAGGCATTATGAACTCAGATAAAGAGTCTTTAAGACCAGCTTGAAGCCACCATAGCTCCTTGCTTTCCTTACACCAAGAGGATATTTTAACTGTGATGAAAAGCACCTATGTAGGACACACACAGTAAATGTGAATATGGGTAGAAAATATTTCTGTTTTCATATAATGGTTGACTCTGTCATTAGTAAGGCAAAGGGAGTAAAGTCAGCCCTTCTATATACAACCAGTCCCTACCAGGACTCCCTGAAAGGCAGAAAGCACCACGGGTGTTCTAAGATCTTTTACTCACTTCTCTCAGCCACTTACTTCTCCTCTGACGCCGCCTGTCGCTCCATTCTCAAGGCAGCCTCCACACTCTGGTTCTGCATGCGCAGCTGGTCTACCTGGACACTGTGCTGCTGCTGCAGCACCTCCCGCTCACTCTCCAGCTGTCTGACCTGCTCACTAAATGCTCTAATCCTGATATGCAACAACAAAAAAGAACATCATGAGGAGGCTGTGAGATCATTAGCACTGAGCATGAACTATGGTACAACTCAATTTAACTTAAGTTCCAGGCACCCTCATTAGAGGCTCAGGTTTTATACCTAGGTCATACAGCCTCATAGGATAAGATATAACATTAATAGTCTCAGCAAAGAATTCACCTCTCCCTCTATACCCTCACTGTAAAATCTTAAGTTGTCTTACCTCTATCACCCATGTCCCCCATATCTTCTGATCCTGGCCTAAAGTATCCCGTACTTTCCCTTAAACTCTAGTTCCAATATTAGCCTCATCACCCTGGTACCTCCCTCCCTATGTGCTCATTACAAAGGCAATAATGGGCATTTCCATGTGTCTCTGAGGAAGTCACTGACAGCAGATCACCCCAACTTTGCCAAGGCAGATCTGGACCACTGGGCCTGCTCCCCTTTGGCCTTTCTTCACACTGCCCTTCCCCCACCCACTCACCACCAGTATTCTATGAGCCCTCACCAAATTCTCCTCCCTCCCATAGGGCAGGAGCCCCAACCCACTGTTCCACAAACACATTGACTACTGCACTGAGATGGCCAGGGCTACCCTGTTAACTTTACTATCTGAAGGACAGCAGCAAGGCAGTATGAGAGGCACAATAGTGCCCATGCCTATAACCTAATGATCACCACGTGGCAACCTAATTCCCTTGGCAAAAGAGTTAGTGAGAATCCTAAGAACACTAGTTGACAAAGTCAGCCAAACTCACTTTTCTGCCAGAAATCAGAAATGTTGGTACATGCCTGGCAGAGGATATCAGCATGAACAACTCCCAAAAGAAACAGAGTTTGTAGTCTCTAATGAGAAGTAGTTCATGAGGGCTCTGTGTTTTTCATGGGGTTGCTGTGGAATGTATCCAGTCTTCTTCACCTAGGACTTTCTGCCTTGATGGAATCCCACTGCATATCAGTCTGGATAGTGAGCTCAAGTGTGGTCTTGGGAGCCCTTTAGTACTTCCTAAAGAATAAACTGGATCCCAGTATGAGGTTTTAAATGTAAATGACCCCCATAGGCTTCTAGTATGGCATTATTTAAAAGAATTAGGACAAGAAGCCTTGTTGGAGTAGGTGTGGCCTTGTTAAAAGAAGTGGATCACTGGGGTGGAATTTGAGGTTTCAGATGCTGAAGCCAGACCCACTGGTTTAATCTTTCTTCCCTGCTGCCTGCCAATCCTGATAAAGAACTCTCAGATACCTCTCCAGCATCATGTCTGTCTACTTAGCATCATGCTTGCCACCAAGACAATAATGGACTGAACCTCTGAATGTAAGCCAGCTACAACGAAATGTTTTCCTTATAAAAGTTGTCATTGTCATGCTGTCTTTTCCACAGCAATGATAACCCTAACTAAGCACCCAGTAAAGAGTCAGAGAGACTCTAGCTGGAACTAAATTCCTGGATACCTTCTTACAAGGTAGCCCTGAGGGCTCTGGGGAATTTAAGAAAAGACTGTCAGTTCTTCCTTTCAGAGATATGAATTCCTAGGATTTCCTACATTTGTCTCATTCAAAACCCTAGAAGGGGCCTCCTAGGCTAGCTTCCCCTCCCTACTCACCTTCCCTCTAAAGTTTGCCGTTCCTTGGTGGCAGCCTCCAAACGACTCTGGCTCTCCTGGAGTTCCCCCAGCAATGATGTCACCTGAGCTTTCACAGAGGCCTTGTCCTCAGCCATCTGCTACAAGAAAAAAGGTCATTTCCTATCAGTACTGCTTTCTCCCATGCTTCCCAGTTTTGGCATCCCCAAGACCTGAGGCAGCCTTCAAGCAGCTGATGTATAGAGAGAGGATTTCTCCTGCCCCTCAACACCTATAAACCTTGGTATTTTGGAGACTCATTAGCCCAATGGCTATTTGTCTTCCTCCAGTTACCAACCTTGATTCTCAGGTGGTAGTGAGCCTTTCTCAGTCTCTTTGAGACTCTGTAAAAGGAGACTAGACTCAAAGACAGCAACAAAAATACACACCTAGTCCACATATACAATAGGTGAAAAGTTTCAGCATAAGAAAGGAAACTGGAATTTTTTAGTACTGAGAACTGAAACTATCAAGAAGGCTCATCAAATAAAGGTACTTGCCACCAAGGCTGATGACCAGAGTTTGAGCTTCAAAACCTATACGATGAAAGAAGAGAAGCTAACTATCACAAGCTGTCCTGAGTGCAAACCATGCTCAGCTCAAACAAACTTTAAGATTAACCAAACTTTAGCAAGATTTCTAACAGCTTAAGATCATATTTGTGTAATGTACCAAGCCCCTTCCTGGTTCCTACTTGCAAATGCTCAGAGCTGTTAAAGGAACTAACACTTGACATAGGCCCGACCTTTGCCATGATTCTTTCCTCTGTCATCTCAAAGCCCATGCATTTCCTTTGACAATAACCTTGTCTCAAAAACCTGAGTGCTACTTCTTTGAAATGGAATCATTAGAAAGGACTCAAGACTCCCAGTCTTCAAGCATGGTAAAAACCTACATTTGATTTGTACAAGGTTGTAAACATACTGGTCTCATCACATTGACACTAATATCCTTTGGCATTCATTTGAGCTCTTTCTCCTATCAAAATCTTTCATTTTCATCCTATCTGTATCTGTCTTTAGTATTTTTTGAAGTCCTGGAAACTAAACTCTAGGCCTCATACATGCAAAGCATACACCCTATTACTGAACCACACTCTGGCCCTTATTTTCATTTTAAAATCCCCAGTCACTGAGTAGAGAAATTGCTCTATGGTTAACAGTACTTGCTACTCTTTATAAGACCAGAATTCAGTTCCTACCAACACAACTAACTACTGTCTGGTAGCTTACAGTTCAGTTTGAGGAGATCTGAGACTCCCTTCTGGTCTTCAAGGGCACTTATACAGAGACACCCAAACACATAAATAAAAATAAATCTTTAAAAATAAAAAGGTAAAATACCCAGTCACCTCTGGAGATCACCAGAGCTCAGCTAGCTTTTTCCCTTTCATTGTCATCAATAAATGTACAAAATCTATTCTCATAGCTCTGATAACTGTCTAACTTTATGTTTCACATTGGTATCCTTATAAAAAGAGAGGAGGACTATGAGACAGTTTAGCAGATCCCAATGGATAAAGCCTAACAATCTGAGTTCAATCCCTGGGACTCATATAGCAGAAGGAGAGAACTGACTCCTGCAAGTTGCCCTGTCACCCACATGTGCACCCCATGGCAATACATACATCCACATATGTGAGTGCAAGCACAGACACACATACAACACAAAATAAAATATAATAAAAATTTTTGAAGAGAAAAGGCCATGTAACAATAGAGTTAGGGAGGACCAATGATTGCCAACACTAACAATACACTTGCAGAAGTGCCTGGAATAGTCCTGTGAGAAACCTACCTGCCCATACCTTCATCTTGGACCTCTTATCTCAAAAACTAGGGACATTTCTCTGTTACCTAAGCTCCCAGTGTGTGGTACCTTGCTTCTGTCTCCCTAGATAGGAACCAAATGCTTTGACAAGGCACTCTTTGCATCACTGTGAACTTAGCCCCACAATGTAAAACTTGACTATGGCAAGTCTTCTCTATCTTTTCCCCGAGACTAGTCCTCTCAGATGGCACTATCCCTGCTCAACTATTGTCACCTAGGTCCTGAAACCAGCCAGTCCAAAGAGGCCCTGAAATACCCTCTCATTCCACACTAAGCATACCATCCTTTGGTGATTGTGTAATAAAGGGCCAATTCAGTGCCCTGGGGTCTCATAATTCCTCCAAAAGCTCCTGGGGATCATCTCTGAGCCCCCTGGGAAATCCTACCTTATGTGACTGCTTATCAGGGGACTAGGGCTCAACCAGGATGTCTGGGCTGTGATGGCAGGGTATATGAGGGCCTTGGACTACATGACATAGTACTTACTAGACTTCAGGAGCAAGCTAAGTCAGGTACCCAACAAGCTAGGTCAGGTATCTGTGCCTTTGAAAGTGAACCCAGGACAAACCCTAGCTCCCAGGGCTCAGGAATGCTTTCTGGTTGACAGTACTCTATGTACAGTGCCCCACTGTTCACAGCAAAAGCACTGATTGCTGAGAAGCTCACATCTGGCCTCTCATGGCTCCTACCATATATGTCTTGTACCTTGGATGATTTTGATATGGATCCTTTCACCGTAATAAACTAATAGTGAGTGTGATGGCTTCTCTTGGTCCTAAGAGTGCTTCCAGCAATCAAACCTGAAAAGGTCCTGAGGAACCTCCAACAACATACTTCCTATGGGAATATTGAGTGTCAATATGGTCTTCAAACACAGGTAGGGCAGAAGAGCCTGCCCATCCATTAGCTACCTGTTGACATTTCTTCAGATGCTCCAAATCCTTTAAGGCCTGTTCCCTCTGCCTCCGCAGGTCAAGCTTCTCCAAGCTCAGTCTCTCCACCAGCTTCCTGGCTTCCTGAAATTTGCACATAAGGAACTCCTTCTCCTCCCGCTGGCTGACCTGGAAATGCAGCAGCTCCTCACAGCGTTCCCTCAGCATCTGATTGCTCTGTCGGATAGCATCTAGGAACCGGGCAGACAGCAAAGGAGATGTGAGTCCTGACAGTCAGACACCCCTGTAATACTAAGGGGCCCTTCTCTAAGAATTCAAAAACTAATTCCTAACCAATTCCACTGATGATATGCTCCCAAGTGTCCCAATCTTAAACACAGATTCTTCACTTAAAGAGGTTCACCAAAATAAACTTTATTTTTAAGTGCCTCATTTATATTCTGGTCAATTGGAGGTACCCTTAGCCTAGCATACTCAGTCCCAGTCCTCCCAGGCCTGCATTTCTGTCTTCAGAATTAGGGGGCCCTAAACATCCCTGAAACACTTCAGGAGGTAGGGAAACAGTCCCCAAAGCAAATTTAACTGTGTACTTTCTGGGTGCCCTGGGAGCCCAGAAGGAGAAGACAGAACAAGCCAGTAGTTCTATGAGTTTCATTCTCTTCAGCTGCATATTCAAGAACAGTAAACATCCACCTTACAAAATAAGGGTGACATGAACAAGAAGGCAGTACCAGTACAGAAGATGTACTCAAAGATCTCCTCTCACTGGAGCTGGCCACACCCTTCCAAGAGCAGGCCACATTTTGTCTTAGGAAAAAACCTTCACTCTCTGAAGAAAAACATACCCCTCCCACCTAAAAGTTTGCTATGCCCCAAGAAAGAATAAACCTATTCCCACTGATTCCTATAGCCCACTTTTCCCCTGCCCACCATGGCTTTTTAGCTTTTCCTGCTTCCCTGGTGCTGGCTTTGAACCACATTATTTTTCTGCATGTGACTCTTCACAGAGAACCCTACTTAAAACAAAGCTAAGTTTGAAATGCTGGCTGGTCCTTGAGCATATCATGACCTCATACTCTGCCAATTATGAGATGCAGGTGACAATAAGCTTTGTCCTTATATAAGCATGCCAGGCTCCTCCTAATTTTTAACTTCATACCTCCCTCACACTGCAATCTTTACCTCGGAGCTCTTGATTCTCTTCCAAACAGCGCTGGAGGGTTTCAGAAGTCCCCTGCTCTGAAGGCAGATGTAACATTGCCGGCTTCCCCAGAGAAGATTCTTCACCCAGCATGTCCTGGTCCTCTGCTGGGCCACCACTAGGCTGCACCATCTCACTCAGCTGATTCTTCCAGAGGTGCCTGCTCATCCAACAAGACAGTGTCTAGAAGAAAAATGCAATAGGAGTGCATGACAAAGAATAGAGTTCTCTCAACCAGCACCAAGAAAGAGTTCAATCTATATAGAAGCCCTAGACCTCCATTCACAGCAAAAGGCTGGACATTTTGTCTGGTGGAACCAGATACAAAAGCGGAGTTTGGGTCTAAGACACAGCAAATATTACCATTGCAAAGAGAAAGAATTGTGGAGGGAAAGGGAAGTATACTGAAAATCCTACCTCCTCCACACACCTTCAAGTAGAAGCAAAGGGTCCTGGCCCCTCACCCAGTATAGTGAAATGATTGATATATCAATGTCCTAATCCCTACAACCTACAAATGTGACTTTATTTGGAAAAAAATAGTCTTTACAGATGTAGTTAAATTAAGGATCTCAAGCCAGGCATAGTGGTGAATGTCTTTAATCCCAGAATTTGGAAAGCAGAGTCAGGCAAATCTCTATGAATTCAAAGCCAGCTTGCTTTACATAGTAAGAACCTGTCTCACAAAAATTAAGGCTCTTAAAGTGAGATCATTGTGAGTTACATAGTTGGACTATGACCCCAGTAACAAGTACCCTTCTAAAATACAGACAAAATAGGACTGGGAATCTAGTTCAGTGGTAGTGCACTTACCTAGCATGCACAAGATCATATGTTCAATTCCCAGCTCCTTCTATATACACAAAAGAAACAGAAGAAAGAAGAAATAGGAGGAAACAGGAAAATGGACATGAGAAGACAGAAGCTGAGACTAGATTGATATAACCACAGGCCAAGGAACAACTGAGCCACCAGCAACTAAAAGACACACGAAGAATAGTCTGGTACAACTTGCAGATGGAGCATGACCTTGTTCACCTTCTTATTTTAATCTCCTGGCTTCCAGACCTATGAGATATCAATTTTATGTTTTTTAAGCCACTGGGCCTGTGGTCATTTCTTACAGGAGTCAAGAAAACTCAAACAATTGGTAAAAGAAACTTCAGGAGACCACATTGTACCTGAGAAGTATTCACTGGGGATAGAGGAGGCCTCTTGTATGTTCTGTATACTAAGAAGTTTGAAAGTGTGAACTGGGGTGTCAGTATGAGACAAATGACCCCTGATATGCTTATGCTGGCTTTTAAACCAGACAGAGAATATGCAGGACAGTACTAACCTGGAGACCTTCTAAATCCTGCCTCATACTGACAACCAGGAAGAGAACAATCTCAATGCAGCTTCCAGAAGTGGGCTTCCAGTAAGGAAGAATGCCTATAACACTGGGGAATCTCAGCTATTTACACTAAAAGTATCGCTACCCATAGGTCCATTTGCCTGAGCTCATATAGCTGATGCTTCCCCTTTTTGCCTACTTTCTACCTTCAGGTTCCAAAAAGACTCCTCCCCTGGTGACTCTCACTCCCTCAAAGGCTGATTCTGCTCAGGCCCTTTTACTGAGTCCCCACTTCTTCACATTGAGGTACTTTGGGACCTCTTTCCTAATTGTATTTGAAAGAGTTAAATTTTAAATTGGCCCCACTAACCCTACCTTGAGGACAAGTATGTCACAAGGCTGAGAACAAAAACCACAGACCAACTAGACTCGATAAGGTCTGGCTCTGCAGTCCTGAGAAAAACTAGTATGAAAGTCAGTGTGCCCCAAAACAGGGTGATCTGGAGTTGAACCATGTCCAAAATAGACAGAGTATGCCAATTTGAATGAACCAATGAAATTGCTATGGCACCTGTTGCTAACTGCTTATGTAATCTTCCCTATTAATATGTCCCCCTAATTGAGTTCAGGGTCGACTCCTCTATCTCCTGTGTGAGATATGTGTCATCCCCAGAGCTCTGGCCTTCCCCCCCTCCCAACCCCCAATAAACCTCTTGCCTGATTACAGCAAGATTGGCTCTCTGTGAGTTCTTGGGTTCTTGTTCTTCCGGTACTTGAGTTTGGGGCTTCCCCAAATTCGGGGGTCTTTCATATTCACCCCCACAGAAATTCCATACAGTCTCATGGTTTTTAACCCAAATCTTAATGCTGATAATATCCCAAACAGTTCCTGAATTCCAGATATATATCAAACTACTTAGATGTCTAGAAGTCGTAGAAGAAGTTGGAACAAATGGCTCAGCAATTAGGAGCACTCACTGCTCTTCCAGAAAACCCAAATTCAATTCCTAGCACCCATGTTGGGCAACTCACAACCTTCTCTAACTCCAGCTCAAGGGGATTAGGAACTCAAGGAGAAGGAATCTACAGGAGACTGTTTCAAAAAATATTGAAGTATGGGCAAGTGAGACAACTCAGTGGATAAAGGCTCTTGCTCTGCAAACATGGAGACATGAGGACTTGTAAAGGTAGAAAGGAGATAGCTGACTCAATGTTGTCCTCTTACCTCTACACATTCTACCCATAGCACTTTTGCTCCATGCATAAATCATACATCATGCATGCATATAAAGGGGGAGGCACATACAAAAATAGGAAATATTTTGTGTACCATGCCAATTATGTCTCAAGAAAGATGTTATTGAAATCATAATGGGTGAAGCAAGAGAAATGATGGCTCAGGGATTAAGGGTACTTGCTGTAGTTGCAGAGGACAGTTTCTAGCACCCACATGGTGGCTCACAAACATCTGTAACTCCAATTCAAGAGGATCTGACACCTTTTTACTTCCTTGGGCACTAGGAAAGCATAGCAAAGCACCTAAACACATAAAATGACATCTTCTGTAGAAAAAAAATAATCATGGTAGAGGATTGTAAGGGGTGTGAATTAAAGTTAACTATGAGCTGATAGTACCAGCTAAGAAATGTATACATAGAACTTACTATATTATTATTTTTACCTTTTTATTTACACTTTTAAATTTTTCAGTAATAAAGGGCTGACAACACTATCGTCTTTCAACTGCATTACTGCAATAATCTCTTGCTTTGCTTTTTCACTGGCCCTCTGCAGTCAATTGATGCCACTGGAGCCAATTACCTCAAAGATAACTCAAACTACTACTCTTCTCTACCATGAACTCTATCAGAGTTTCCATTTCTCCTAGTGCAAAAAAAAAAAAAAAAAAAAAAAAAAAAAAAAAAAAGTCCATACAACATCCTACAAGGTTCTATACCACCTATACTCCCTCCTTCCTTTCCTCCCTTGTTCTCTCTGCTCCTGCTACTGGTTCTTCCTTTTTCCTAGGAAATGCCAAGACAACACATTCATTCCCAGATCAGATAAATGGTATGAGGTCAGGCAAACAGATTACTATGAATCATTTGCAAAGTGAACTGAAGTGCAGAAGGTAAGATATTTAGTTGTGAGAGTACACTTGAAAACTTTTTAAAGTCTTCAAATGCACTCAAGTCTGATAAACACCCTGGCCTGATGGTGCATACCTGTTGCTCCAGCACTCAAAAGCCTGAGGCAGAATCTTGAGTTCGAGGTCTACCTGGCCTACAGTGCAAAAAGTGTTTCAGAAACAGTTTGATCAACAGAAAATGTATCCTAACTAAAGAGTTCTAGCACTAGGGGCCAAGCCCTTAGGCGACAGATTCAGTAAAAGGAAGGACAGATTCAATCTGACTAGCCACCCAAGTAACCTGGGTAGCAAATAAGCATGCCTGAACCTATGCTCTAGAAGCTTGCGGCAGAACAAACAGGGCCTGGAGGGGGAGGGAGGGTGTGGACCTCTGGAGTCTCAGAAGCTGCAGAACGGCCACCGATGGAGCCCTGTCTTTGGAGAAGAGGACCACACCTGTCAGCAGAATCGGCCAGAAGTGAAGAGGGCAGAAGCAGCGGGATCCAACCGCTCCGACAGAATCGGAGCTCTTAGAAAAATCCTAGTCAGGCGGTCACCCTTCCTTTCTCTGCAGTGGAAAACCCCACTTCCGGCTTCCGGTGTCATAAGCGTGGGATCCGGAAGTAAAACACAGACTCAAAGGCATGAAGATTAGCTAGAGAATTAAAACCCTAAAGTGCCACACTCTGCTCCAAAGAAAAGTCTTAGACGCCAGCCTGCGTTGACCAGCGGAACAGCAGAACGCTCCTCACTGATAAACATTACACACTTATAAACACACTCTTTTTTTTTTTTTGAGAGGGTCCTACGTAGAACAGGCTGGCCAGCCCGTCTGTTGGGATTAAAGTAGTGCGTCACCATGCCCACAATCGTCCCCACCCATTTTCAAGGCATCGCATTCGCACTAAAACACCCTAGTTTCAGTCTGATCCTGCCATTGGGCTCTCTGCCGCCAGGCTCCCACCAAGGAAAATGCCTAGAGGAAGCTGAGAAAGAACAGCCTCAGAATCCAAACTAGCCGCTAGGGAAGGCGTGGCTACACTGCTAACGGAAGTGGGGTCAACCGGGAAGGTGGAGGGCCTCGGGGATCCAGCAGAAAGCTAAACCATACATTACAGCTAGGGTGATAAAGGGGACACAGGAAAATTGTGTGGAGCTATACCGAAGCCAGCAAGACCTCGCGATCGCGGGGCAGGGACATCAGAGACGGACAAAGGACTGGGCTCGTCAGGGATGCGCGCGCATTTACCTCTACTCCTCTCCCCTCCCGCACTGATAGAGTGGCCCGAAGCTCCTCCCCTCCTGCCTCTCCTGAGGCGGGTCAGCTCAGTCAAAGCACACGCCCTCTTGCGTTAAATGGGCCAGCGAAGCTTAGCCCCCGGAAACAGGCTTTGCACTCCAGATCTGTGAACGTTTTTGGCAACGGCAACTAAACTCAGGTAAAGGGGTGGTCTGATGGCACATCGGTGGAGGGATGTGCTGCCCGCTTGCACGCCGCGTGTCCCTTTGATGCGCGCTAATCTACAAGGTCTTAACCCATCCCTTTGTATCCCGCACTTTCTCCACATTGGGCCCAAGAGGACTAACTAAACCTTTAGAAGAGGAGGGACTTTCCGGGATCACTTAGCTAGAAGTGAACCTTAACTTAGCTAGAAGAGAACCTGAGCTGAACTCTATCATCTACACAATCAAACGTGCTCAGTTCATTGTGGAGTTTCGGCAGACACCAGAGTACGATGGTCCTATACACAGAGTATGATGCCTTAACGTTATTTTATCTAGCTGCCCAGAGTGGATGCCCTAGGGGAATTCCATTAATGCTTTCTTTAGTACTTTAGTAATCACAGAAGCTGCTGTTTTACTGAGAAATGTACAGCCCTAGTGAAGGCAACTTAAGAGGTTATGGCTAGAGGCCAGAGGCAGCAGTTTCTGAGTCTCCGAATGCATGCAAGCGCGTGCGCGCCCACGCGCGGGGGGGGGGGGCAGCAAGAGCATTCCCAGCCAGTGGTTTTGAGAACTCAAAGGACCCTTGAATAAGGTTTAAGTTATCAATGCTCTTCCATTCTCCTGCCCTATCAATGAGCCTTTCTTCCACCAGAAAACATCATGGCAGAGCAGGTGGCCCTGAGCCGGACCCAGGTGTGTGGGATCCTGAGGGAAGAGTTGTACCAGGGTGATGCCTTCCACCAAGCTGATACACACATATTTATCATCATGGGTGCATCGGTGAGTCTCCCTTCATGCCCCGAGTCTAAAAGATCAAATATACCATTGTGCAAGGCATTTCTCTTTGTATATCTCAACTTTCCCAACTGAGGGAACTGCTGAGGGACCCACAAGTTCTACTAGGTTGAACTCTATGGCATATATTCCCACCTGTGTGTCCTGATCATCACAGCTGTAAACAATATACCTGTGTCAAATTTCAGAAATCTGTGCTCGGCCATTAAATGTAGACCAGACTTGGATCATCCAGGTTCTAAAGCACTACCCAGCTGGACTTCTTCCTCCTGGATGGAAAAAAAAAACTGAGGTGCAATCAGGGAAAAGTCTGATTTTAATGAATCTATAATTTGATAAATAGTATAGTTAATTTATGTCGAAGGATCTGAGGTCCTGCTTCTCTCTCTTTTCTTTCTACTTCATGAAATTCCTTGAGGTAAAACCACTCCTCTTTGCCGCATCCTCCAAAGCCCACTGGAAAATTCTGTTCTTTCCACCTAGTCCAAGTTGTCCAACTGGAACAACTAACATTGAAGCTCTGTTAGGAAAAACTGAAGAGCAGAAGCAGTCAGAGGGGTGTTGTATTGATAGTACACAGTGAGACTGGAGTAGGTGGGGCTTAGTAAAGTCATGGGCTTAGACCAAATCACCCTCTTATGTGCTATGTGGCAGCAGGACATGTTCAGTGACCAGTGTTCGATGGCAAAGGTAAACTCAGTTGCTTGCTTTTAACCCTGAAATCAGCTCACCCTTGTGTGATCATCTTCACTATTAACTTATTGTGTAATCTTGGGCAAGAACTTCATTAGAAGTAGTGTGTTTTTGAAAGGGTAGCCAGGGGCTCAGCACCTTCTACCCTGGACCCCTCAGTGCTGGAGAAGCTCTGTGTGTTTTTGTTCATACAAAGCATTGTTATGCACCAAGGGCTACAGCTGTAGCTCAGTTGTAGAGCACTAACCTCATATGCATGAGGCCCTAGATTAAATCGCAGTACTACCCAAAACATGGAGATCAGAACATGCCACCCCCTGTGGCAAACTTGTTTGTTGTCAGCTTTATATTTCTGAGAAAAAATGGGAAATCTTAGAAAAGGAATACAGAAACAAGCTGAGGAGAAGGGTTCTACCACTGAAAGGGGAAGGGAAAGACAAAACAAAGCACTGTTCCCTGAGTCCCTGTAATTCTAAAAGACCCAAGAGAGGTACTTAGTTAGAACACACAGTACAGCAACCCTACCCTCAGCCCTGGCTCCAGCCTAGTCCCCTTAAAGGAGCTATGCATGTATCTGCCACAGACCTTAGCATATAGGACTCTGCCTTCAATCTAAAGGGACAGCTAGAAGAGAAAGTAACTGAAGATTATTTCCCCTGCCCCACCCATGCTTTCGTAAGCATGCAGCAACAATAACCCAATCAGCAAAGATAATTTATCTTTGCTGGATCTGAACTCTTAGACACCTCATTGATAGCTTATTATGTGACCTGGAACAAATGTCTACATTTCTCTGAACCTAGGTGGTTTTCATCTAACAAACAAGGACCAGCTTCTCTGGCTTTATCCTAGGTTAATTATGTGAGTTCTAGCCTCAAGTTGAGCAACTTCCTTTCACTGCAATCAGTATGGTTCCCCTTTGCTCTCCTCTGCTCTTGGAGTAAGAACCCAGGCTTCCAGAGTAGAAATGGTAAGTACTAGTTCCAGCAAAAGGGAGTAGGGAAGAAAGAAATTTTCTAAAGAGCATCATACTTTCTTTCTGTTCCTCTCAGAGGTCCTGAGACAGACAGACCCTGTACTTAAACAGCTCCTAGAGTAGTTCCTGCCTGACACTTCACTAAATATAGGAAGCAGGCAAGGTGCTAGCTGATCTAGGATACCTGAAAGTTCTCCATTCATTAAACATAACAATCAAGAGTTTCCCACAATCCACAATAGCCTCAGTTCCCATACTCCTTGTGGGGACAATTACTTTGGGTAGCTGCATGTAACAGAAGTCACAAATGGGCTCCTGTGTACTAAGTCCCCTGCAACACACAGGTCCCTAGAGGACCTAAAGAGCAAGGCAAGTTGAGGATAAGGGCAACTGCCCTCTAAGCTGGGAATAAGCTCAGTGTGACCTAGAAAATAAAAAGGAAGGTAGCAGCTGGTAGGCCCCAAGCCTAGGAAACTGAAACAAACTAGGGTAAGTTGATCCCAAGTAGCTATCCTTTGCCGTTTCTTCCTCCTTAAGTCCTTACCCAGTCCTTACTCATGTACCCAGCTTCCTAAGTGGGGACATTCTTAATCTGCCTCACTGTAGCTATTTCCTCTTCTCAGGGCTCCCACCCCAACAATAAAGGGAACAGAAATCCTTATTATCCCACTCCAAAATTCCCTGTCCTTATGGAACTGAGCCTAAAAGGGCATCTCCCCCAGCCAGTAAGTAGGACCTTGGTTATGGTAGTGACTCTTTCTCCTATGCAGAAGTAAAGGAGTTGGTCTGGGAGTCCACATGGGCAAATGGGATCACTACAGAGCCCATCTCTCTAAATATCAGTTTCTGTACCTGGCCTATGTAACACCCATAGAATCAGTGAGCACTTAGGGTCTATCCTACTAACAGGCCTGTGTGAGGAGTAACCTGGCAGTCCCAGCCCATCCCTCTTCTCGGGTCTTTTCAGAGCTGACTTCTCCCTTGGGCTGGTAAGATTCTTGCTGTGTCATGATGACCTTGGCATTCTCCCAAAAGCCTGGTGACTCATGGAGCCTCAGGGTATAAGAAAGCCTTTTGTTAGATTTTTTAGCCCAGACCTACCTCATATTTCCCTGTATCCCATTCAGTGGCTAGAAAATAGCTGATCCTCACAGTCTAGAACTCTATCTTGGGAAACTAGGTGGGTCCCTTATCCCTAACAACCCTTGGGAACTACAAAGCCTCTCAAATTTCTGACTCCTAAAACAAAAGGCTGGGTGTGATTTGACTTTAAAAAACAAGAACCCAAACCTCAGCTAACCAGACTAATTGGTACTCAGGTCTCTTTGTCCTTATCTGGCCAGATATCTGTGGCTAGAGATCTTAATCATACCTTAATTCTCCTAAGTCACCACATGTCCTTAGGTAGATCCTTCCCCTGCCATAGTACTTGGGCAATGTGTGGGGGTGGCAAAGATGAGAGACTTTCAGCTACCTCTCTAATTGCCCCCACTCCCACACATGGTAAGTTTAGATTTTAGTTCTTCTCATGTTCCTTACTTCAGAGGCGTTTGGTGAGAGAGTAATGAAACAGGAAAAACAGGGTCATCCCCATCCCTGAGAAGAATGGCTACTTCCCACCCCCACTGTCCTTAGTCCTACCTCACCTCTCTTGGGTGATTGAATCCAGGCAGACTGTCAGTTGCAAGGGCTGAACTAAAACAAGGAGAGCAGGTTCTATGTCTTGTTAGTCCCAAAGAGAACAAGAACAAACAGCTCTGGGTGTGGGGCAACTGTGACTCAGCAGACCAGTCCCCTGCCACCAATACATTGGCTGGAGTCTGTACTGATTCCTCCCAGTCAGTTGGAATTTGATCATAAGCAAACACTGCCTGCTTAGAGAAGTCTACAAGCCAGGGTTCTCATTGTTTCTTTCAGAGTCTAGTTCCCAGCAAGCCAGCACGTTCCAGAGTGTGTGAGGCCAGGATAAAGCCCTCTGAACGTGAGCAGTAACCCACATCCCACTGATGGAAGATACCAGAGGCAAGCATTGAGAGTACTCTTAGGAACTTAAGAACCATCCTAAGGGGAGATCCTGGCCCAGAATTAGACTTGTCTAAGCTGAGCTTTGTGGGACCTGTAAGGACAATCATCTTGCACAACAGGGTAGAAGCTTTGCCCAGCAGAGTAACTTAGGAGACAGTAATTAGGCCACTCAGGTGGCTGTATTAAGTATCCCATGAGGGAGTAACAGATGAGGAGGCTCCAGAGCAATAGAAGCCCAGATGGCAGCAAGTCTTAGACATTTTCCTAAAGATAGTCATAGCATTGAGGTACCATTGGGCTCAGGCTCCCAGAAGTTCATATGGAAGGTGGCAGTTATCATAGGAACACACTCAACAGTGCTCAGGACTTTAATTCTGAGCAGTTGACAGACTGAATGGGCACTGAATAGAGGGAATTGCTTGCTCGTGCCAACACAGTATGTGAGAGTTTGGCAACAGCCCTCTTTGGAAGTTTTAGGAACCCAGTAGAACCTAGAAATAACATGCACACAATTGTTTCCATGGGCCTGTCACTCAGCAAACCCCTGAAGACAAACATTCAAGCATTGGGAATCCCTAAGTGCCCATAATCATCCTTATCCAGAACTGCCATTTCCCATAGAAATGGGTTCACCAGTGTGGCTGTATAGTTCACTCTCTATTGTTTAATATGTTGCTGGGGATACACCAAAAGGCTTCCTGCATGCTATGTAAGTCTACTACTCAGCCTCCTCTGAGCCTCTGCCCCCATTTTTTGAGACAGGGTCTCACTGTGTTTCCCAGGCTGACCTTGAACTTGTTATTCTCCTGTCTCAGCCTTCCAAGTACTAAGATTACAGGTATAGTCTAGTACATCTGGCTTAGTCAGTTTTGAAGTTTGTATCTAAGATGGTATTACCACTTCACTGTTTTGTTTTTATTTGATCTGACTTATTTTACATATATAAGTATTTGCCTGCATGTATATCTGTATCACTTGCATGTTTGGTGCACTCAGAAGTCCAATCACCTGAAACTGGAGTTACAGATGATTGTGAGCCCCACCATATGGATCCTGGGTCCTCTGAAAGAATAGCAAGCAATCCCCCCAGCCCCACCCTTCATTTAAAGAGCTAGACAGTTTGGGCTATGTTGTATACTAGTCTACTTGTGACAACAGAAAGTTGCCTACTAAATATTGTGCTAAAGGGAACTTCAATTCACTTTCTGGGAGGTCCTTGATCCATGGAGCCCAGCATTTTTCCAGGTTATGGTGAGCCTGCATTCTGCGTAGCTTATTTAAATTTTGCAACGTTCATGCCACCCAGACCCACTCCATCTGAAAACTCATCCCAAACACCTGAGCAATTAGTGCCAAAATACCTTGTTAGATAGTGTTTTGAGTTTTAGTTAAATATACCTGTAGTAAAAGTTTCAGCAAATTACTTTTGTATAAATATTCAGGTCCTTAAAACCAGAGTTGTTTTTTTTCTGTCAAGAGTTAGGGTATAGATGGGGCCAGTGCCCAACTCCCATTCCACTGGCTTGCCTCTCCCCATGAAGTAGTCTCCTGTGTAGCATGGGTTCACACCTATCCCATGTTCCTAATAATAGGGTTTGAGATGAAAGGGCAAAATTATTCAAGAGCTTGGTAATCATTTCTGCCCCTCCCTCTTGTACCTGGCTTAGCAGGGTACAAAATGAAAGTATGTTGGGCTGTTGGTGATTACTGGGAAACTGGACTGAGTGTTTTTATTAGCTTGGAAATGAGCATCATGAACTTATTTCTAGGTTCTTTATCATATTTACTTTTGTAAATAGTATTGTTTTAAATTGCTTATTTTTCCAACTCATTGATGTTAGTAAATAAAAGCAGTTAGGTTGTATCTACTAATATTTACAGTGGAGTTTTTGGGGTCTTGTATGGTTTATTCATTAGTTTTGCAGTGTTATGGATCAAACCCATTGCCTAACATTTAACCACTGAGCTATATTCTTAGGCCCAAATATTTATAATCCTTATTGAAATATTTCATCAAAAAATAACATAGACCTTAAAGGCACAGCTGGACGACTTTTCACAAACTTGGCTTGCCCTTGTAAATTTCTTCCACATTAAGAAAGAGACTTGAAAAATGGCTCTGGCTAAGAGTATTTGCTACTTTTGCTCAAACCCAAGTTTGGTTCCTAGTACACACATCAGGCAGCTAAAAACTCCTTGTAACTCCCAAACCAAAGAATCCAGTGCCCTTTTCTGCCTTCTATAAGTACCTGTGCTAATGTGAATAGATACCCCACACATATACACATAATTAAAAACAAAATTTCTTAAATAAAAAGAAAAAAGAGTATTATCATCTGCAGTCTTAGCATTGCAGAAGCTGAAGCAGGAAATTCACTTCAGTAAAGACATTCAAGACTAGCCTGCCTAAGCAACATAACAAGACCCCAGATTAAAACAGTGTAAAACATATGGTGGTATACTCCTCCTGTAATTCTAGAAAGGTGAAGGAAGGAGGATTAGGAGTTCAGAGTCAGCCTTGACTACATAATGAGTTTGATGCTAGTCTAGGATACAGAAAACCCAGTCTCAAAAAAATTTTTAAGTAACTAAAGCAAGGTATACTGGTACACACTTGTAATCACAGCACTTAGAAGGCTAAAGCAAAAGGATTACCTTGAGTTTAAGGCCATTCTGAGTTACATAGCAAGTTCAAAACTAGTTAGGATTACATAGCAAGACCCTGTCTCAAAGCTACAGCAAATACAAATGTGTGTGTGTGTGTGTGTGTGTGTACCCAAAAAGTCCCCCACTTTGCAGCCATTGTTTCCCTACGAGTAATGCCAAACTTCCTCTCCACCCCCTGTTCAATTATTTTCACCCTCTTTTCTTGGTACATATTGTAATGCATAAATGGTAGCTATATTGTTAATGGCCTAATCTAGGGCATTTCTGTCTTCCCACACAATTCCTGGGTACCCCTGCCAGCCAGTCTACTACCTCCCCAGGCAACCACTCATCTGAGTCCTGTCATAATAGTCTAATGTTGCTCATTCTGAGACTTTTAAGTGAATTCATGAGTATACAGTCTCTTATGTGTACCTTCTAGGGTTTATCATAATATATTTAAGATTTACCAACAATAGAATGGTAGTTCATTCCGAGTAGCTGAATACAGATATACAGTTTGTCCATCTTCATGCTGATTTACTTGAGCATTTCTGGGCTGTTTTAAATTAGAGTTGCCATGAACATTCATGCACAGACCTTTGGATAGCTGACTGCCTGCTTTTATTTCTCTGGAGTATCACCTAGAAGAGGAATGGCAGATCATAAGATATGTATAGGTGCTTCACTTAATAAGAGGCTGCCAGGCTGTTTTAAATTTAATCATTGCATGTTTCTACACACAGTTTGAGTTCCATACCAACACTAGGTCTGTCTTTTGCTTTGGCTTTTTGCAGGAAGAGAGTTCTATTTGACACAGGTAGTGTAGGACCCCCTTTCGGGGACCCCCACTCAACTCTCGGGACACGGGGTTACCCAATGAAACACGAGAGACCTTCTTGCTGCAAAAGCACGAGGTAGTTTAATGACGGAGCTCCGGGCCAATACATATCTCACGCAGGAGACAGGCATCGACCCTGAACTCAATTAGGGGGACATATTTATAGGGAAAATTACATAAGCAGTTAGCAACAAGCACATAACAATTTCATTGGTTTATTCAAATTGGCACACTGTCTGCTTTTGGATATGATTCAACTCTAGACAACTCTGTTTTGGGGCACACTGACCTTCATACTTTGTTTCTCTCAGGACTGCAAGGCCAGCCCAGACCTTATCGAGTCTAGCCGGCCTGGGTTTGGGCCATTTCTTTAAACAAGTTATTTTGTTCTTAGCCTTGAAGTATACTTGTCCTCAAAGCAGGGTTAGTGGGAGCTAACTTGAAATTTTAACTCTTTCATTAGCCCAGGTTAGCCTAAAACTACCATGATGCTCATACTAGCCTTTTACTCATGGAGTTCCTCTTCTCTCAGCTTCTAAAGTGATTAAATTATATATATATCAACATGCTCAACTATCATTTGAATTACAGTAATTCTAATGAGTCTGAAGTGGTATCTTGTTCTAGTTGCATTTTCTGACACCTGATGATCTTGAACATTTCCCATGTATTTTATGGCCATTAATTTCTATTCTCGTAAAACATCTGGCCAAACCTTTTACCCATTTCAGTTGGATTATTTTTCAGTGTGTCATAAGAGCTATTTAGATATTCTGACAACATATAAGTTTAATGAATGCTATCTCAAGATTGAAACTTGTCTTTTTGGTGCTATGGATTATACTCTGGACCCTGCACATGCAAAGCATATACCCTACTACTAAGATCATACATAATGCCAGGCTTGCCTATTTCTGAGTTTCTTTTATTTTATAATACTGGATATTGAACCAGTCACATGCATGCTCTTCATATTTTTCATATCTCTCTTTCCTCTCCTATCCCCCCTACCCCCAGTGCAAGCCTTGAACTCACTATGTATCAAAGGATAAATCAAGTTCTTATCCTTCTGCCTCTACTTCTGGAATGCTATGATTATAGGCTACAGTACAATGCTAGCTTATGATTATTACTTTATATCCTAAGAAATCTCTACTCCTATCACTTTTCTAAATCTAGCAACTTGGCCAAACTCTCATTAATTCTAACAATTAGTCTGTAGGTTGATTTGAGGTATTTTTAAATAAACAAGCTATTATCTTAATAATGACAGGGTTTTGTCCTCTTTTCCAAACCTTATACCACTTTCATTTTCTTGTCTAATGATACTATCAAGGGCTTTTAGTTTAAAATTGACTAAAAAGAAAATAGCAAGCATTTAGAATTTTCTCATAGACACCCAGATCTGTGTTTGTGATCATGTTTGCAGAGAGATTTAACTGAAGAAAAGAGACCTACCATGAATGTTCATGCCACACCCTATTGGTTGGTGTCCCTGATGAATAAAAGGAAAAGGGAGAGAGTAAGCTCAGTGCCCGTATTCATCTTCTGACTGTCAACACAAACTTCAAATACCCATCACCATGCTTTCCCTGACATGCAAACTGTACCCTCAAACTGTGAACTGGAATAAATCCTTCATCCCCTAAGTTTATTTCTGCCAGGTTTTTTTTTTCATAGCAACAAAAAAAGTTAAACAGTACCCCATTTGGAATGGTGTTTTTAGCGTGTTTAGTAGCTGTTCCAAATCAAAGAGATTTCATTCCCTCTTTGATAATAAATAAATAAATAAATAAATAAATAAATAAGTAAATAGGTCCCCCCCCCCGAAACCCTTTATCTGTATTTGTTCAACTTAACAAAGTTGCTATATTTTAAAAATCAATACACAGAAAGAAAGATTTCTAAGAAGGCCTATTGTAATTGCAGCCACTCACGAGTCTGGGGCAGGCATTCAAAGCTAATATGAACTATAAAGTAACTTCCAGGCTAACCTGAGTAACTTTTTAAGACTCTGTCTCAAAAGATATTTTAGGCAGGCATGGTGGCATATGCCTTTAATCCCAGGAAATAGAGACAGGTGGATTTCTGTGAATTTGAGGCCAACCTGTTCTTCGTAGCAAGTTCCAGGTCAGCCAGGGATAAGATCTAGGACTGTCCTAGTTAGGGTTTCTATTGCTGTGATGAAACACCATGACCAAAAACAAGTTGAGGAGGAAAGGGTTTATTTGGCTTACAATTTCCACATCATAGACCATCACTGAAGGAAGTCAGGAAATAAACCTGGAGGCAGGAGCTGATGTAGAGGCCATAGAGGAGTACTTCTTACTGGCTTGTTATTCATGACTTGTTTAGCCTGTTTTCTTATAGAACACAGCATCACCAGCCCAGGGTTGGCACCACCCACAATCACTTTAAAAGGTCCCACAGGCTTGCATACAGGCTGATCTTATGAGAGTATTTTCTCAGTTGAGACTCCCTGTTCCCTGCTTTCTGATGACTCTATCAAGTTAACATAAAATTAACCAGGACAGAGACTATATATATATAGTTCAGTAGTTGAGTACTTGCCTAACATGCTTGAGTTCCTAAGTTCAATCTCCAGCACCACATACACACACAATGGTTTTTCAAATTTTTTCATTTAATTTCTTTTGGGGAATTTGGTTTTGGTTTTGGTTTTTAGACTGTGCTTCTTTGTATAGCCTTAGCTGTCCTGGAACTCACTCTGTAGACTAGGCTGGCTTCAAACTAAGAGATCTTCCTGCTTCTACCTTCCAAGTACTGGGATTAAAGTCATGCACCACCACTACCTGACTAATGTTTTTTTTTTTAAAGATTTATGTTTTTTTTTTTAATTTAGTGTCTGCCTGTCTGTCAGCCAGTCAGCCACATGTGTATGGATACCCACAAAGACCAGAAGATGTCATTAAATTCCCTGGAAGTAAAGTTACAAGCAGTTGTAAGCTGCCTGGTATGGGTGCTGAAAACCAAGTTTGGGACTCTGTACAAAAACAGCAAGTGCTCTTAATAATACTGAACATCTCTTCAGTCCCTTTTTAAATCTTTTAATGTGATTTTCAGTGGTTGATTTTGTTGTTGCTTTTGAGAGATGTCTTACTATGTAACCTAAGATGGCCTTAAACTCATTATCCTCCTGCCTCAGTATCATAAGTACTGAGATTGTAGGCATGTACCAGTATGCTGACCCTCAATGACCACTAACTTTGAACTGATAACAAACCCCCAACTCAGCTTTTTGAGTACTGAAATTGTAGTCAGTCATGTACCACCATGCTTCTTAGCTTGTTTGTCTTTTTATCTTGCTGTGTATGTGTGTGTGTGTGTGTGTGTGTGTGTGTGTGTGTGTGTGTGTGTGTGTGTGTGAAGATACATGTTTATATGTGTGACCATGTGTGTAGTTACATCTTTGTACTATTGCTCTCTCTTACCTTTATTCTTTAAGACAGGAACCCTGATTAAACCTGTACTTCATCTGTACATCCAGGCTATCTGGCAAATGAATTCCAGGGCTATATAGAGAAACTCTGGCTCGATAAAAAAATCAATCAATTGAGTTTTGCATCTGCCTTTATCATCAAGTTGTAGAACTAAGGTTTTCAAAGTGACTTTAGGAGTACTCCCCTTTATTCGATCTTCAGGTGAAATTTAATTCAGACTGGAATTCTCCCTTCCTTAACTCTGGTAGAAGCCATTGGCAATGCTATCCACTCCTCCATTATATCCTAGGTTGGGTTATTTCTTTAGACATTTTTCCATCTTGCTAAACATGGTGGCACACATTTGTAATCCCACTACAAAAAAGGCTGAAGCAAGAGGGTTGTCTGTAGTTTGAGGCCAGCCAGGACTACATACTGAATTTAAGACCAACCTGGGCCTTTACTCCTAGCACTGGAAGACAGAGGCAGGCAGTTCTCTCTTGAGTTCAAGGCCAGCCTGGTCAACAGAACTACTTCCAGGACAGCCAAAGCTACACAAAGAAACCCTGACTTGGGGATGGGGGTGGGTAGGGACAACATTGGTTGTATGACAAGGCCCTGTCTCAAAAGATAAAATTTAATTTTTTAATTCTGTGTCTCAGCCGGGCTGTGGTGGCACACACCTTTAATTGCAGCATTCAGGAAGCAGAGGCAGAGTCAGGTGGATATCTGTAAGTTAGAGCTCAGCCTGGTCTATAGGATGAATTCCAAGACAGCCAGGGCTATACAGAAAAACTCTATCTTGAAAAAAAGCAAAAATAAAAAAAAAATTTCTATCTTATTCTAACTTGTTAGGGTTTTGTTTAGGTTAAGTTGGGTTTTGCTCTTGTTTTGGATTTTGGTGGTGGTGGTGGTAGTGTTTGAGATAGGGAAAGGGTCTTGTATATACCTCAGGCTGGCTGTGAAGTCTAGATCCTTCTGCTCCAACTACCCAAGTACTGGGATTATAGACCTATGCCACAAAGCCTGGCTTTTCTTTGTTTTGTTTGTTTAGGTTTGTTATTTGGTTCAGTGTTTGAAGAAGTTAGTTTTATTTTGGCTTGTTTTTTTTAATAGTTCTTAATTTATTCTTTGAAATTTTCATACATGTATACAATACATTTAAAGCATATCTACCCTCCATTCTCCCTCTTAACCTCTCTGTACCCCTTTCTCCCTCACCCTCCCAATTTTTCTTTTTTTATAACCCATTAAATGTAATTATTGCTTCCTACATGCTCATGAACATGGGACCATCATCCACTCCTTGAGCAACTACCAAGGGGCCATGAAGAAAAATTACATTCCCCAGCAGCCATCAGCTTCCAACAGATCCTTAGCTAGGGGTAGAAGCTTGTAAACTACAAACACACACATACACACACACACACACACACACACACACACACACACACACACACACACACACCATGCTAGCATGTTGAACAACTTAATCATATGCTGGCAACTATAGCTACTGTAACTTCATGTGTGCCACAGCCATGTCATATCCAGAAAATAGCTATTCACAACTCTCCTTCCTCACCCTCCAGCTCTCTCTTTTGTTAGTTTTCTACTCTGTTTGCTTGGTTATTTTTGTAGTGTGGGGGTGGAAATGAGAACCCTTGCCTACTCCAAAATCACTGAGCATCACCTCCAGCCCAATTTTTCCATTGAATTTTTTCACTGCTACCTTGTTTTTTTGTTTTGTTTTGTTTTGTTTTGTTTTTAATTCTGATTTGGAGGAGGGGATTTTGGAACAGTATCTCCCTATATATTGGGAGAGTATGTTATCACCAAATCTGCACCAAATCTGGCCTTTGTTACTGAGACAAGACTTTACATCATCAAACTTTTCCTGCTGTCATTTTTCTAACTCCATTTATGCTAATGTGACATCTAAGGCCATATCTCATAGGTTTTGGTTTTTCTTTTATGTGCTGCCTTTATTGTCCTTAAGCTCTGATGAATTCAATGTCTAGGGTTTCATCTTGAACTCAGCAAGAGTCATATCTACTCATCTATATTGGTACAAGGCTGGTGCAGGCTTAAGTCTCAGAGCTCCTCTGAGATATATGGGGGGCTTGATATATTTTTAGCTGAGTGGTAAACCCTAAATGAGGACTCAGATCACTAGTGGATCTAAGTCATGTCAGCTGTTTCTGGCATATTTCTTTTGCTGCAGGGTGACCTGGCTAAGAAGAAGATCTATCCCACCATCTGGTAGGTAATATCTCTATACTACCCCTCCCCAAATATTCTCACAAGGGATAGGCCTTGGCCTTCCCTACCCAGTCTGAAAACAGCTGTATTATACCTTCAGGTGGCTGTTCCGGGATGGCCTTTTACCCGAAGACACCTTCATTGTGGGCTATGCCCGCTCACGACTTACAGTGGATGACATCCGCAAGCAGAGTGAGCCCTTCTTTAAAGTGAGTGTGACATTGGATCCTGGTCCCTTTTTCTGCCCTTTCTTGCCCACAGTGAGAATAGCTCCAGGCATCCCTTGAGAAGACATGTCCCCATTCCCACAATAAACAACAGGTCCCTACCTTTGCATTTGACTTGCTAAGAGGCAGGGCCACTCACAATACACAAGCTCTGACACCTCACATCCTTGCTTTCCCTTGCCAACCGCACAAAAGTTGTATGTACTTACTTGTGCTACCTTCTCCCTGGCCTCTGAACAAAGACAGAGGAAGAAGGTCCCTTCGACCTCATATCTCTTTCCCATCTCCCCTCTGGCCCCATCCTGCTGTGTGTGCTCTGGGACATGCCAGCACCTGGGTGGAAGGACTCTTCCAAGTATCCCTTTTCCCCAGTAATTTGCTATTTTGGCATTTCCTCACCACCTATAGTTTGCTGTGATAATTTTGTAGAGACAGCCTTCTCTACCACTCTTTTTTCTTAAATCAGACTTCCATGAAATCCAGTTTTTACTCTAGGCATGAGGGCCCTGAGGATACATAAAATGTGCCAGTGATTTGCCCCACCTGCATACAGTATTCCTGCTGTGTGCCTCAGCCCCTTCCCCATGGGTACACAAAGTTACCATGATGAAGTAAACTTATGTACTTGTAGAGCAAGGACAGGACTCAAGGGAAAGCCCACCTTAGCTGTGGAACAAGAAATTGTTGAGATGGGGCGGTAAGGCAGAGGGAAATGGAGATCTACTCCTTTGGGGAAGAACAATTGTAGAGTCTTAAGAAAAGTAGAAGTTGACTTTGGTCTATCCCCAGGCCACTCCAGAAGAAAGACCCAGGCTGGAGGAGTTCTTTGCCCGTAACTCTTATGTAGCTGGCCAGTATGATGATCCAGCCTCCTACAAGCACCTCAACAGCCACATGAATGCCCTGCACCAAGGGATACAGGCCAATCGTCTATTCTACCTGGCCTTGCCCCCCACAGTCTACGAAGCAGTCACCAAGAACATTCAAGAAACCTGCATGAGTCAGACGTAAGGCCTGTCTTTCTCCACTCCTGTCTGTTTGCTCTTGTTTCTACTACTCTAAACAGCCCCCAGGTCAAGCCAGTCTAGGCAAGCTGAAAAGATGAATGTTCCCAGTTTGTTGTCCACATGGATTAACATTCCAAAAAAAAAGAACAGTCTTCAAATACTAGAGTTTTCTAACAACCTTGCCATTACCACACATACACTGGACAGTTTCTAACTTCCAAGTCTCTCAACTACAAAATAGTGGCCCCTTGCAACATTTCCCACCAGGACCACAAGATGACAGTGTTGCGCCACAGAACAGATGTTCATTGTGAGGTTTTTTTTTTTTTTTTTTTTTTCCCCTCTTCTCTGAATCCCCAGCAGACCCACAAGGTGGCAGTGTTGTTTTATAAGAGAGCACTGCTGACTGCAAGCCATCTTTTCCTCCTAAATTTAGAAAACAACTTCAATGCTCTAAGTGGCAAAAAAAGGAACCTGGTCTTTTAAAATCAGTGGAAATCTAGGCTAGGTGACACATATAATTCCATCTCGGTGGAGATTGAAGCAAGAGGAGTGCTTAGAGTTCAAGGCTAACTTGTAATACAGAGTGAAACTATCTCAAACGAAACAAAATTAAGCTGGGTGTAGTAGCACGTAGTTGTAATTCCAGTACTCAGGAGGCAGGAGGATCTTTATTATGTTGTCATGGCCAGCCTGGGCTACATACTAAATTTGAAATCAGTCTAGTCTTCATAGTAAGAACATGTCTCAAAAAGAAAATAAAAGCTAGTTTAAAAATAAAATCAATAGAAGTCAGTTGCATTAGGCAATGACTATAGTCCCTGCTACTCAAGGGATGAGGGACTTTGAACCCAGAGGTTCCAAGACAACCTGAAAAACATAAGACTTCAAGAACATAAAACTAATGAGGGAAGCCAGATATGGTGGCATGGTACCTGTGATCCAGCTCTTGGGAGGTAGAAACAGGAAAATCAGGAATTTAAGGTCATTCTTAACTACATAACAAGTCCTAGGCCAAGCTTGGATACATGAGACTGTATCACACAGTAAAACTAGTAAGGAAGTTATGTCCTTGACATCCCGTCTACCTTCTTTTCTGTTGGCTGCTGAGCTACTTCTAACTGGATCTGGCATGGGGAGGTGGGGAGCAAGGCCACCTAAGAATGTGCCAGTCATACTACCCTAGCACCAAGGTAGGAAAATCCCAGAAACTGTTCCAGTCCCCAGCATGCTGTCAGGGAGGCTTGCTTCTAAGATGCAGGATAAAGATCAACTGCAGCCAGCAGAGCTTCCCTGAATCACCTGAGAATACAGTGGACAAAAGCCCTGCTCTCTGGGGTGAGGGTGAGGATGACATAGCCATGGGCCTATTCCTGGGAAAGATTTGAGAAATAACATGATTGGGGGCTCCAAGCAGAGGCTGGAACCGCATCATAGTGGAGAAGCCCTTCGGGAGAGACCTGCAGAGCTCCAATCAACTGTCGAACCACATCTCCTCTCTGTTTCGTGAGGACCAGATCTACCGCATTGACCACTACCTGGGCAAAGAGATGGTCCAGAACCTCATGGTGCTGAGGTGCACAGGGGATGGGGTGGAAGAGGACCAGGGTAAGGGTGGCAATATGAGGAATCCCACCTGCCCTGCTGCCCCAAAGTTAAATTCCTCCTAGATGCTGGCCAGGGTACTAAGCTCTATCTTGGCTCAGATACAGCCACTATACTGTGGAATCCCAAAGATAGCATCCATTCATGGACCATTCTACAATGTCTCTCATGCTAGCCTCTCCTCTGTACCTCCCACAGATTTGCTAACAGGATCTTTGGCCCCATTTGGAATCGAGACAACATTGCTTGTGTTATCCTCACATTTAAAGAACCCTTTGGTACTGAGGGTCGTGGAGGCTATTTTGATGAATTTGGGATCATCAGGTAAGAACCCATATCTTACCCCAACACAGCTCATTTTAACACTGTAAGGGCTAGTGTTCAAGTGTGCTGTTGTGGGTAGCCATGAAGGGTATGACTCCCATCTAGCCAAACCCCAAAGGGAATAGGGTTAGTGTCTACTTCCTTGCCTTAGGATACCAGGAAGACACTGGGGGTAAAGAAGCAAGGCTTTCCATCTTGTCACTAGAAAGCTTTGTTTGGTAATTATAGGGCCCCTAGAACTTAAGTTTCCCCTTGTTCCCACTCTGGAAGTGGCTCTTGACCAGTTTATCACCTCTTCTGCTACTAGGGATGTTATGCAGAACCACCTCCTGCAGATGTTGTGTCTGGTGGCCATGGAAAAGCCTGCCTCCACAGATTCAGATGATGTCCGTGATGAAAAGGTAGGTGGAGGCATGTCCACCAGGTCCCCAGAAGCCATGCCCCATAGCAGGTAATTCTATGACAAGGCACTAGGCTCCCGTCCATTCTCCTACACCCTCTCTTACCTGCATTGGTTTTCTCCCAGGTCAAAGTTTTGAAATGCATCTCAGAGGTGGAAACTAACAACGTGATCCTTGGTCAGTATGTGGGGAACCCTAATGGAGAAGGAGAAGCTACCAATGGGTACTTAGATGACCCCACAGTACCCCATGGGTCCACCACTGCCACCTTTGCAGCAGCTGTCCTCTATGTGGAGAATGAACGGTGGGATGGTAGGTTACATTTCTAGGACCCAACAAGTGCCCTCAAAGAGACACTTCTTGGTATGGTCATGGTATGAATACATGGTATTCAGTGGTAAGGGATGCTGGGAAACCACACTAGTCATGCTTACTCCATATGCACACATTCATATATATACTCAGGCACAGGAGATCACACACACACACACACACACACACACACACATACACAGAGCACAAGACTAGGAAAACCAGTCCCTGAGGTCATCCCTGCCCTCTAGGAGTACCCTTCATTCTGCGCTGCGGCAAAGCCCTGAATGAGCGCAAAGCTGAGGTGAGACTCCAGTTCCGCGATGTGGCAGGTGACATCTTCCACCAGCAGTGCAAGCGTAACGAGCTGGTCATCCGTGTGCAGCCCAATGAAGCAGTATACACCAAGATGATGACCAAGAAGCCTGGCATGTTCTTCAACCCTGAGGAGTCTGAGCTGGACCTAACCTATGGCAATAGATACAAGGTTCAACAGGGAGGACCATCTGGGCAAGAACCTAAGGGAGGCCCTGGGTGGCTGAGTACAGTAGTATCAGCAACATCCCCCCTTTCCCAAACCTGCAGAATGTGAAGCTCCCTGATGCCTATGAACGTCTCATCCTGGATGTCTTCTGTGGGAGCCAGATGCACTTTGTCCGTAGGTGAGGGATCCCCAGCCTAACACAGTCAGGCAAAAGGGATGGTCTTCTCCTTCTGTCCCTGTGTGCCTCTACTCCATCCTATATGTATCCCTTCAGTGATGAACTCAGGGAAGCCTGGCGTATCTTCACACCACTGCTGCACAAGATTGATCGAGAGAAGCCCCAGCCCATCCCCTATGTCTATGGCAGGTAAGGGAAAGATGGGAGCTAAGAGAGCCAAGCCAAATGGAGCAGGGAGGTGGGAATTACCTGGGACAAAGGTCACTCATGTCTCTCCTTTACCTCCCAGCCGCGGCCCCACAGAGGCAGATGAGCTGATGAAGAGAGTGGGCTTCCAGTATGAGGGTACTTACAAGTGGGTGAACCCTCACAAGCTCTGAGCCCTTGAAATGTACACCATCTGCACTCTGCCCCTTCTGGCCACCCTTTCTGCATTTGCCCTTCTCACCATCTAACCCTATATTAAGACTATTGACCCCATATTGGAAGGACTTTGGGACCATAGGCATTAGCTACACATTCTAGTCCCTGGGCTTGGGCCACCATTTTGTCCTATGCTGCTGCCACTGCCACCATCACTGAGCCCAGCTACATTCCTCAAATACCAGGCATTCAAAACTCATAATGCTTTCAGGGCAACCACTGGCCCTATCTGAGCCACCCATCTTTCCACAAGACCTCCTCCCCTCCAGCCCCTGCAGGAAGAATGCTTATCAGTCTGTCCCTAGACTCCTTAAAACAGGAGTTAGGAATAATGGGGAGGAGCCTTGGGCCTCAGAGGGACAATGACCAAACCACACTGCCCTGAAGCTATGGGCAAGCTCCTCAAAACTTAAAGGAAGTGGTCAGGGCACCCATGCGAGAGGACCTGTCCTTGTCCACATGAGCCTCAGTGCTATTTGACATTCCTTCTCATCAGCTGGAGAGACCTCATGCTGCCTAGCAATATATTGGGGGCCCTAGATGCCCCCTAACCAATTCCATACATACTCCATGGTCAACCTCATCCCACCCACGGGCAGCCTCCTTACCAAAGGAAGGTAAGAACAGCAGCTAGAAATTTCCTACCCAACCCTGCTATTAAATCCTCAAAAGAGTTTTACCTGTCTCCTTGTCATTTTCTCCCTGCATTCAGGATCATGTAGAAGAAACCTACTATTTCCCTACTTCCCATATTTATTAGTTAGGGTTTTATAAAGGAACAGAACTGATAAAACATATATACTAGAGTTGTTTATAAGCTATAATCCAAATAGTCTGACAATGTCTATTTACTGACAAAAAGGCCAAGGATCCAGTAGTTGTTCATTCTGTGAGACTGGATATCTAAATAGCCCCAATCTTGTACTAAAGTCCTAGAGAGCTGCCAGTTTTCAATCTAGGTTGGAATTCCCTAGAAAGTGGTTTCTAACAGCAGCAAAGAAATAGCTTGTAAATAAGAGAAATGAACTTGCAAAAGAGAGTAAGCAGGTAAAAAGCAAAAGTTCCATTTTGTGTCCTTTTATGTGAACTATCACCAGGTGTGGCCCAAATTTAGGGTAGGTCTTCTGACTTCAAATGATCTAAATTTTGAGTAGGTACTCCACTTAAATAATATAACAAAAAATCCCTCAATAATATGCCCAGCTTCTTAGATTTAGTTATTTCCAGATATAGTCCAGTTGATGACCAAGATTAGCCATCACACCATGTTACCCTCTGGATTCCTAACCCACCACCTGTTCCATGCTTCCTTCCTTTCCTGCCTCTCATATCCTGCCTTCTGAGGTCTCCCCACAGTGATTCAACCAGGAGCCTGGATGTGATCTCCAGTCTCTCATGTCATATGTTCCTGATCCATCACTTGGCACCATTACATGGGTGTTTGTTATCAAAACTAGCCTGAAGTAAAAAAGCAGATAGATCACCCTTGCTTTTACCTTCTACATAAATATCTCTACTGCTTTTTGTACATGTGGATCAGCAAATAACTAGCTTTACCCAGACCCTGTCTCCACCCCATCCAGTATGTAGAAAGAAGGGTTGATGAGTTAAGTTTTATAACCGGCAAATCATAAATTAAGGGAGAAAGGATAACCAAAAGTGTTACCCTCCCTGATCTTCTGGCCTAAACAACAGCTAAAGGGCCAGAATTCTGATTCTATATGATCTGCCACTTACCTTCCTGTAGTAACCATCACAATGCACTACCAATGAGGTGCTTCCAACAAGTAGATCAGTTTCATCCTGCTGGATATCAGAAACCCAAAATCAAGATACGATGAGGCAGTACTCCCTTAGGAGGAGTACTTCCCTAGAAGACCTATCTGTCTCTTCTAGCTTCAGGGGATTCCAGAAATTCCTAGGTTGTACCTCTCTAGCCTCTCCCTCTTAGGGTACCTATCTAGTCTCTGCCTCTTGGGGTACCTGTCACACTGGAATCAATGCCCACCTAACCTAATGTCAGCTAACTACACCTACATGTACTCTTTTGCCTGATAAACAGGAATTTTGTTTAACACACTGTCATGTCACCAACAAAAACACTGGTCCTGAGCATCAAAGCCTGTTGAACCTCTGCTCTAAGCTAAGCCCTGGAAAGACAGTAGGAAGCACCACTACCATGTCCCTTACACTCATGGCCTAAGATAAGCATGATAGGAAAATGACCAAAGGGCAGAGTGTTTATACATTAAGCACACCAGTAGGCCCAGATAATGGGCAGTTGAACAGTCTACTCCTGGCAGAGGTAAGAACATGCATCTTACCTGCTTATTCCAGGACTAGGAAGCCATGAGACAGTCATCAAGAGGATAGTAAGAACAAAAACAACTTGAGCTTGGCCCTTCTATCTCCCACTTGGGAAAGCAACTTTGTTTTTAGACAGAGTTCTTATGATTTTGATATGGACTCAAGCAATTCTGCCTCAGCTTCCCAAGCAGCTGAAACTATAGGCATATGTCTCTATGGCCAGCTATCCACACAAAGGCAAGGAAGATATAAGCCCTTCTTGGTTTCTCACGGGAGTCCCACCACCCACCTCCATACTGCTTTAAGCAGAGGAAGTGATATCTCCAGGTTATGGGAGGAGAGATTCACCTACAAATCAAATAGGGGAGAAAGGCACTTGGATAAAATATAAAGACAAATCACAGACTTAAGGGTGCCTCTTGTTATTTACTTTAGACTCAGAGCCTGTGACCTGGCAGCCCTAAAGACCCAGGATCAACCATCTACAATCAATAAGCCAATTAAAAGAGCTAAGTTAATAGTGAAAAAAGGTTTATTCAGCGTCAGGTGTGACAGTTGTGTTTGGAAGACAGAGGCAACTGGATCTTTATGAGTTCAAGGCCAGCCTGGTCTACAAAGCAAGTCCTGGACAGCCAGGGCTGTTACACAGAAAGCCTGTCTCAAAAAAAAAAAAAAAAAAAAAAAAAAGTTTATTCAATGTGACCACATTGCCATATTGAAAAGAGAACAAACAGATCTAGGGACTCCCTTGCCAAGTCCATATTTAGGGTCATAACATGAGGTTAATGTTTAAATAGAAGGCACACATAAGCAGTTTTGATCTAAGTGTGACTACACTTGTCACTGACCCATCATCTGGATTTCAGTCTCATCCTGCAAGGTTATCTGACAAGCTTTCCCTGGAAATAAGATCTTCCTCTAACACTGGGACTCAGCCTTTTTCTTTTCCCAACAAGTGATTCTTGGGAGGAATTCCTATTCCCTGAAAGCCTTGTCTTATTAATCAAACATATGTTGTTACTTATCTAAATTTTCTAGAAACCTAGTGTTGAACAGTTAGCAGAGACATAAGTAGTTAGGCATACATCTTAAATCAGCTTTTGTTAATGTGAGTAGACCTTTATAACCTTAAAATTTATCACTATAAAAATCCATACAGATCCAAAATATTTTAGAAACCTGTTGTACTTTCCTGAGTTTAAAAAGAAGACTTAATGATGAGCAGAGGTCTCTGTAGAACTGAGAAGTTTTATAACTGTTACTTTATACCATGCAGTCATCTCATGCTGGCTTTGAACTCACAGAGATCCACCTACTTCTGCCTCCCAAGTACCAGGCTTAAGGCTGTGTGTGCATCACACACTATAGAATATTTTTATTCTTTTCAGGCATGACACTTCTGGTCAAGGTCCTCCAGAACCTTGTTCCAAGGACAAGACTGAAGACCAGGCACAGGGACAGGCCCTCATTCTCCATCCTCCTGGTACCTATGCCTGAGATGAATGAGCTGATGGTACCACTGAGGTTGAGCCTGAGAGCTGGCAGGACAAATGTGTGCAACAAGCCAAGACTTGTTGTCCCCATTGTCCTCTGGATTTCAGAGCTGTGAGTTGAGCTATGGAGACTTTCCAGCCTAGCCTCACCTATTTTATCATAGCCCATGAAAAAGCATATAGAAACAGGTGGAATAGCTTCTTGGGGACAAGGCACAAAACCCATGTGAGGCTTCAATACAACTTCCACACAGTTATCTCCTATTGGTTCTCATGAATATTATTCTTCCCACTAGGTAAAAGGCCACACAGTTTCTCTTCAACCCTACAATACAAAGAATTTTCTCTTGACTCCTGGTACAGCAGCCATGTGGCTACAGTGTGTAGACAAGGTTTTACAAACACATATTGATGATATAAAGCCTGTCAGCCCCATAATGGCAGAATCTTGCCCATCTTTCCCTAAAGCTGCCCCCACACCTTCCTCCACACACCAAGGGACACCAAAACTCATGCCAGTTTTTGAGAAAGATCCTTTTAAATCCTCAACCACTTTGAATGGTTAGACTGGGTTTTCAAAGCCTCAGATGGTATTGAAGTTTTAGAGCAAGGGAAAGCAGACAAAGGCACCAGAAAATGGTACTGACTTTTGTGCTCTTTGTGCTTAGAATGCTGTTGAAACCCTCAGGTTGCACCCCAATTTTTACTCCAAGACTTTGGGAGTAGGGAACTTGCTGGCATAGTATCCCTAAAGCAGAAGCTCCTATAAGTGTGTACCATAGGGAGCCTAAAATACAGAAGGAACATAGGAGTGATTGAGTAAATAAGAGGAAAAACTGAGGAGAGCAACCCAAAGCTACACCAAAGCTCTAATGAGGACACTCTGCTTTCACCTTACCTCTGGGTGTGTGTATGTATATGTATAGGATGCCCTTACTAAACTCGGGTTCTTTATAAGACCAGCAGGCACATCTAAGCACTAAGCATTTCTCCAGTGCATTACCTTAGTTCTGATACAAACATTAGTGCTAAGATTCATGGCCTGATCTGCAAAGATCAACTAAAATAGAATCTCTATATGCCTACACTGGATGAAATCAGGAACTTGTAGATAAAACAGTCAAATGTAACCACAGGTGTTTATAGCTGCATTAGAATAGAGACATTTTAAGTCTGGGCTATATTAACTGCCTGTCTTAGTCAGGGTTTGTATTCCTGACTAAGGACATCATGACCAAGAAGCAAGTTGGGGAGGAAAGGGTTTATTCAGCTTATACTTCCATATTGCTGTTTATCACCAAAGGAAGTCAGGACTGGAACCCAAGCAGGTCAGGAAGCAGGATGCAGAGGCCATGGAGGGATGTTACTTACTGGCTTGCTTCCCCTGGCTTGCTCAGCCTGCTTTATTATAGAACCCAGGTCTACCAGCCCAGGGATGGCTCCACCCACAATGGGCTGGGCCCTCACCCCTTGATCACTAGTTGAGAAAATGCCTTACAGCTGGATCTCATGGAGGCATTTCCTCAAGTGAGGCTCCTTTTTTTCTGGGATAACTCCAGCTTGTGTCAAGTTGACACAAAACCAGACCATACACTGCCTCTGGATGAGAAAACTGTAGTAGTACATGAAGCTCAGGTGAAGTTGCCTTTCACTGTGGCTCCAGGTCCAAGTGATAGTATTCAAGTAAAATCCAAGATTTTTATCCCTACATTGAACAGAATGAGGGAATAGGTGAAGTACTTCAGCTACCACTTCAACTCTGGGACACAAAAACACAGATGGGGACCCTCAATAGTCACCTAGAATTGTATTTAACACTAGTATAAGGTAGGATAACATAAAGCACAAGAGAGAAGTGAGGACATTCAGCTGATCACTCAGATGTAAAGACCAAGGACCAAAGGCAAAATAAGCCAGTAGCACTTCAGAAATGATGACACAATGTGCGAATCTTTCTGGAATAACCACTCTGGCACCAATGAGAGTGAAAGAGAAATGTCCCCAATAGAATGAGGGGACAGCTTCTGAAAGGTTTTAATTCTGGGTCTAATTTGTGAGCAGGGGACATTAACAACATGCTGACAGCCAAGCTGTGACAAGCAATGACCCATTGTTTGAGCTATTTTTCCAGGTCATTCTGTTCCAGGTAGCAAGTGAAGTCATGGTTGGCAAATAGGTAGAACAAGCAGTAATTTAAGTAAACCAAATAAATCAATAAACCAGTATCTAATATCTGGTCTTTTCTACCTTATTCTACTTTGGAGGCATGACAAGAAGCTCAGCAGACAGTAAAGGCTGCCTCAACTACCTGTAGCCACACAAATCAGAAATGGAGGTCCAAATGATGGCATTCAACTGAAATGCAAGATTTTGATCCCTACATTGAATAGAATGAGGGAAGAAGTGAAGTCATTCAGCTGCCACTTCAACTCTGGGACACAAAACCACAGATGGAGACCCTCAACTCTCACCTAGGATCTTGTTTAATACTAGAATAAAAGCAAAAGATAAAGATAGTTCCCTATCACCTCAGCTTTGAAGGTCACACCTATCACCCCACCCCTAGAGAGGTAGAGGCAGAAAGATGAGAAGTTCAAGGACATCCTTGGCTATATAACAAAGTAGGAGTCAGCCTGAGAAATATAAGCATCCCATCTCAGATTTTGAAATAAGGAATATCAATCTGACTGTGGTGTTTTGAATTAGAATGGCCCCTATACATTCATGTGTTTGAACACTTGGCCACAGGGAGTGGCTCTATTAGTAGGCGTGACCTTATTGGAAGAAGTGTGTCACTTGGGGAAGGTTTTCAGGTCTCATATATGTTCAGGCTACACTTAGTGTGGTTCACAGTCTCTTTCTTTGATGTCTGAGAATCATCAAGATGTAGAACTCTTGTCTCCTCCAGCACTGTGTCTGCATGTCTGCTATTATGCTTCCTTCCAGGATAATGGACCTGAACCTGTAAGCAGCCCCAATTAAATGTTGTCCTTATAAGAGTTGCCTTGATCATGGTGTCTCTTCACAGCAATAAAACCCAAACTAAGACATTGATATAAAGGTAATTCGCTGCATTATCTCTGGAATAGATCTGGAGACTTTGATAAAACACTATAAGTGTCAAGAGCCATCTAGGATAGGCTAAAGCTCGCAGGTGGCCTTCCTGGAGGTGGCCCACCATTTTTGCCTAGTCTGCAACTGGTGAGCTCAATGGCAAGGTTCCAAAAAGACTTCATCTCAGGATTGCTTCTTCCATCTGATAAACCTTTCCTGTCATTATTAAATTAATACACTAATCTCTGGGCATTAGCCCACCTTATTGATCAGATTTCCTGCAGATCAAAGTAAAGATGAACTTTCATGAATTAATGCTGTTTAGATGAATTAATGATTTTAGAGAATTCCTGATTTGATTCAAATAATCTTAGAAAGATGGTTTCAGTCATATTGCTAAAAAAAATCAAAGAATCAAAAATAGAATGTGCCCACTCCTCAGAATAGTAAGTAAAGGCTACATAATAAATACAATGAGTTTTCATCATCACACTAAAAGAAAAATAGACTTAGGACAATTTGTGTTCAAGAAAAAAACATTTATATACAAGTATAAAGCCACAGGTGTGCACTATGATAAGGCAAGGCCACAGAAAAACTGTTGCTTTGAACTTATAAGGAGCATATAGAATGAAACACTGCTTTGAACTTAATAGCAACATCCTTCTGTAACTCCCATTTATGTAACATTTTATCTCTGAGGTAATTTTCTAAAGAATTTTTTTGTCTAAGAAGGTATAAAAAGGTCAGATAAAAGAAATAAAATTGTTGGTGGTTGGATGGCTTAGGGAGCTCTATTCCAGGCCAGGCTGACTCCTGGCATCTAAATAAGATTGGAAATTAAAAATAAAGGAAAGTAGAAGCTTTTACTTAATGATTCTATTTGTTTAGTTTAACTGTATTTTCTCAATGTACTTTGTTTTGTTGCTGTTGTTTTTTAGATAGGGTTTCATACAGCCAGACTGGCCTCAAACTTGCTATGTAATAGAGGATGACTTTGAACTCTTGACCCTCCTACCTTTTTCTTGAGCATTGGTTCACAACCTGTGGGTCATTACCCCTTTGTGGGGTCACATATTAGATATCTTACAAATCTGATATTTACATTATGGTTCATAACAGTGGCAAAATTACAGTTATGAACTATGAACACAATAATTTTATTGGGGGTCACCACAATATGAGGAAATGTATTAAAGAGTCACAGCATTAGGAATGTTGAAAATCAAGTTTTTTGTTATTGTTTGTTTCTTGGTGGTTTTGGTTTTAGTTTTAGGCTTTTTTTTTTTTTTTTTTTTTTGGGAGGACTTGTGATTCATGAGATTCTATCTTAAAAATAAATACATAAGAGTACCAGAGTTTGTGGGAAGCTTGTTTCCTTCATTCTGTGTGAATGTGGATGTGTGGCACTGAGCCCATAAGAAGGAGGCCAAGGGGCCTGCACTGGTAGGGTCTGTGATTAATTGCCCTTAATCCTATCAAATAGCCCCAAGAATCTCTAAATTGGCTAAGTAGCAATTCATTCATCCCAGGGTGTAAGTTTTCAGAATCTCAAAGTAAAATTGCCTGGCTTAGGGCAGCTGAAATGGCCCAGCAGGTAAAATCAGTTTCATCAAATGCAAGTCTGACAGAACAACACAAGCACAGTGACCTAAAAGTTAGTTGTATTCTTCCTTCACATATATGTCATACCATGTGAACACACCCTCGTATATACATATTGTACATGCACACACAATAAAAGAATGTAAGTGCCTGGCTGAAGTGTCAGCCCTGGTGACTCATGCCTGTAATCTCATCACTCAGGAGACTGGTTCCTGAGGACTGCCAAAGTTCTAGTCCAGCCTGTATACATGGTGAGCTCTAACCTAACTTGGGATACAGCAGAGGTATCTGAAAACAAAAAGAAACAAAATGTCTGGCTGAGTGAGGTGTTTTATACCAGTAACCCTGGCACACCAGATACAGATACAACAAGATCAGATCAACAGGACCTTGTCTTAAAAAGCTGAGTACTAGACCAGTGAGATGGTTCAGTTGCTGTAGGAACCTGTTGCCAAGTTTGATGACCTCACTTTGATCTTTGAAACCCACATAATGGAAGGAAAAAAAAACCAACATCCTCAACTTGTCCTCTGATCTCTGCATACATGCTGCACACTGTGGCATATACATGCCTGTACATTACCCCCCCCCACACACACACATACATATACACAAATACATATACAAAATTCAAAAAGAATAAAAACTAAGGATAAAGAATTAAAACTTGACTAGAATTTACCTAGCATACCGATGACTCTGGGTCAGATCCCTGAAACAGGAAAAAAAAAAAAAAATAGGGGGAAGGGTAGCCCTCTGATTAAAAAATGAGAAAGCTGGTCTTGGTGGCAATACCTTTAATCCCCCCACTCTGGAAGCAAAAGTAAACAAATCTCTGAGTTCAAAGCCAGTCTGGTCTACATAGCAAGCTCCAAGCCAATAAAAACTACATAGTGAGACCTTGTCACCCCCCAAAAATTTAAATATGGGCTTTTCCTCATCAAAATAATTCAGAAAATGCCTTATAGTCCTGCCTACAACCCTATCTTATGGAGGCATTTTCTTTTTTCTTTTTTTATTTGTCTATCTACATCCCAAACGCTGACCCCCTTCCCGGCTTCCCCCTCACAGAGTCCCTCCCCCATCCCCCCTTCCCTTTACCTCTGAGAGGGTAGGCTCCCCCCCCATATCCCCTATGACCCTGGCATATTAAGTCTCTACAGGATTAGATGCATCCTCTCTCACTGAGGCCAGTGCAGCCTGTGTGTGCTCTTGGGTTGGTGGCTCAGTCTCTGAGAGCTCCCAGGGGTCCAGGTTAGTTGACTCTGTTATCTTCCTGTGGGGTTCCTATCCCATAGCATTTTCTTAATAACTGTTTCCTCCTTACAAATGACTTTAACTTCTGCCAAATTGACATAAAACTAACCAGCACACCCAGGTTGGCCTGGATTCACAGTGATCCTCCTGCCTCAGCCTTCTGAGTGCCAGGTCTATAGATTTGAGTCACTATACTGAATTATAGTGGTTAAAATTGATTCTCAGCTTGTTTGGAGTAAAAAGCACCTAGATTATGTTGAGCATGTTCAGGTGCTGGCAACTGAGCCCATAGCCTTACCTGTGTCCTACCACTGAGACTCTGTTGCCTACCTGAGATCATTCTGTATTCTTCATACCATGTTTTTTAAGCTCTAATGAGTTTATTGTGTATACTACAGGAGCATGGCTGACCCTCAGGCAGCTGCATCAAGAAAAAGTCCCACTACCACATGGGTAACATTCATGAAGTCTACTTCATTGGATTCCTACTTGTATTTTAATTGCAGTATAAATTACATGGCAGGAAAATGCTTGGGCAAGTGTGTGCAGAGGCAAGAAATATGTCGAAAATCCCAAACATTATACTCAATTTTGCTGTTAATTTATAATTGCTTATTTTAGTTTGATTTTCTATTACTGCAATAAACACCATGACCAAAAGCAACTTAGGGAAGGAAAGAACTTATTTCATCTTATGTTGGGGTCTGTGCAAGAAGAACAGCAAAACAGCGTTAGAACTCATGCAGTTCACTGGTTAGCAAACCATGATGGGAGAGAATCAGAGAGGCAGAGTCCCAAAGACTATATGTCCTGAGGACCTCATGCTGTTGAAAATCATTCTGCTTGTTGCCCTCACAGTTACCACACACTTCATATCTATGAGTAGTATAAAAATTCTAAGGGGGGGGGGGGTTCCAGACCCTCACTGGGCAGTGTCATTGGCACTTTAAATGTTAGTGATTGATCTTTTCCAAGCAGTGTTGCTAGAATAGATTGATAATTCAACCACCACCCTTAGAAAGAATTTAGAGATGTAGTTAGTAAAGCTAGGTTAGGATAATTTTTTTAAAAGATTTATCTATTTATTATATATAAGTGCACTGTATCTGTCTTCAGACACACCAGAAGAGGGCATCAGATCTCCTTACAGATGGTTGTGAGCCACCATGTGGTTGTTGGGGATTGAACTCAGGACCTCTGGAAGAGCAGTCAGTGCTACTGAGCCATCTCTCCAACCCAAGATGTTTTTTGATAGTGACTTTAACATAGAAAATCTTGGGAAACAATTTAAAGTTCAGAAAGGCACACTTCTGATAATTGAGCTAGGGATTTTTTGAGGTCAGAAAACAGAACAATGACACCTAACTAGTATGAGCTGATGTGCTTTTCTGGTGATCAAGATGATGATTATTTCTCACACTCATTTTTGTCTCAGCTTCCTGAGATGATTTAATAAAAATTTGGTGAGTAGATGTGCACCCTGAAGATTTAAAGTAGAAATGACTATTGTTTTTTATATAAATGTTTAGATTTGTGATTCTTTTAAGATTTTTTTGTAAGATTACTTTTTAAGATAACAAGTGGTATTAGGAGCATGCTTTTTTAAAAACATATACTTACTATAATTATTCACTTAAAATGTGATCACATTTTAATTTTTATATTGGTTGAAAGATTTTTCTGGGATATATAAGCTGTAGGAGAAAAAATAAAATTGTTAGAACTTGTTAAAACCTTGCTTCATCAACTATGAGTGTGTGTGTCTTCATGAATGTGTGTGTGTGTGTGTGTGTGTGTGTGTGTGTGTGTGTGTGTGTGTGTGTGCCTGATTTACATTAATCACCACCGCTCCTTGGATCACTAAACTCTCTGTTGGGATTTGGCCTTCAATTATCTTATAATTCCCAGATCACAATCCACCACTGATGAGGTCAGGGCAAGAACTTAAAGCAGAAATTTGAAAGCAGAAACTAAAGCAGAGGACATGGAGGAATGATACTTGCTGGCTTGTTTCCAGGTTCACATTCAGTTACCATTCTTACACAGCCCAACCAGACCTACCTACCCAGGGAACTTTTCAATTGAAGTTTCTTCTTCAAGCAGACAACAAAATGAATCAAGAATTTTTTAAATATAAAATCTACTTTGAAATGCATAAAATTATGACTAGGACTGTAGCTCTGATGATTAAGTAAATTTATCTCATGCATCCAACCACCAGTAAGTACCAGATACAATGGGCCTGAAAGCACTTGAGAGGTAAAGGCAAAAGAACAAAAATTTAAGGTTATCTTTTGCTGTGCAATAAGTTCAAGACCAGCTCAGACTATGTAGCATAATCCTGTCTTTAAAAAAAATAAAAGAAAAGAAGAAGAAAAAGAGGGCTGGGGAAACTACTTAGTGGATAAAATACTTGTCATGCAAGCATGAGGACCTGCATTCTTTGTGGGGTTGGAGTTGTGGTAGTGGTTGGTTTGTTGGATGTTTGCTTGTTTGTTTGAGACAGGGTCTCTCTATGTAGACCTGGAATTCTCTTTATGGCTGACCTGGAATTTATGCAGAACAGGCTGGCCTTGAATTTATGGTGATCTACCTCCCTCTGCCTCTGTGCAAAGCTCCTAGGCTATTCTTATACCCAGAATCCAAGTGAAGCAGGCCTCAGTAGCACCTGCCTGCCTGCAATCCCAGAACTCCTATGGGAGATGAGAAACAGACTGGAAGCTCTTAGGCCACCTAGGGAGGCATACACATCAATAAAAAGGGACCCTGTCTCAAACATGGTGGAAGATTAGTCCTGCTGGACATGTTGTCATGCATTTCATTCCAAGACTTGGCATGTAGAAGCAGGAGGATCAGCAGTTATATGTATATGTAAAATATATGTATATGTAAATGTTACATATGTATATATAAACATCTATACATACAGGAATAGATACTTGTAATGGCTGCACAACACTGTAAATATAATTTAGACCATTTAACTGTATTTTTTCAAGGCAGGATTTTTCTGTGTAGTCCTGGCTGTCCTGGAACTCACTCTGTAGACCAGGCTGCCTCACATTTACAGAGATCCATCTGCCTCTGCCTCCAGAGTGCTGGGATTAAAGGCATATGCCACTACACCTGGCTTTAATTGTACATTTCAAATGGAAAAGGGCTGAGGTTTTACCTCAGCAGTAAGGCTGAGATATGTGTGTCAAAAGCCATCAATTCAATTTTTAGAACATACATACATGAAGTCTTAGAGAAAATAGACTGAAAGTTGTCCCATATGTCATAAAAGACCTGGATCTCCACCTATAATCCCAGGACTAAGTAGGTATAGGCAAGAGGTGCAAGGTCCTTAGAAACATAGTGAGTTAAGGGCTTTATGAGATTCCATCCCAAAAAATATGCAGCAGGGCTGGGTGTGTTAGCACATGCCTTTACTTCCATCACTTAAAAGGCAGATATCTGTACAATTGAAGCCAGCCTGGTCTTATAAAGTTCTAGGACAGCCATGGCTACATAGTGAGACCTTGTGTAAACAAAATAAAAAATACTGATACAAAATAAAATAAAAACCAGAACTGATTCCCAGACTTCTGATGCTCTTAATTCTTGGAGTGAACCTGGGGAATAGGGAGTTTCCCCTGGTCCTTCAAGAAGACTTATCAAACTTCTGCTGATACTCCTCTAAGCAAGTTACAAACCTTGTTTTCTAAATACCACTAATCTGGCAGATACCTGGATTAAGGACATTTACTAGCTGGCAGCTTCTACTGAGCCCTACTGAGAAGGGTACTGTGCCCAAGGTTTGATGCCAGAAGCACACAAGGCCACCAAACTCAGTGACAAAATCCCTGACTACAGCAGGCTACTAAAACAGATGCCTTTGACAATAAGCATTAGAGAGTGCCTATGAGGAACCACGCAGTCAGTCAGTATGGAAACTGTGTGTATATATATATTCATTTTGTTGTTATTACTACTGTATCTTTACTTAATGTTTTCTTTTAAATTTATTTAAATTAGTGGGGGGGATGGAGAAGGAGGAAGAGGAAGAAAAGGAAGAGGAGGAGGAGGTCAGAGAGGTGCCAGATCCCCTAAAGCTAGAATTATAGGCAGTTGTGAGCTGCCTTATGTGACTGTAAGGAATCCAACCCAGGTACCCTGCAAGAACAACAATGTGTGCCCTTAAAAACTCCAGCTTCCTACAATTTTTGAAATTTTATTTTATGTATATGTGTTTTTCCAAATATGTGTGTACCAAATGCATGCCCAATATGGTCAGAATAAGACATCAGATTCCCTGAGACAGGTTTCATGCAGTTAAAGCTGACCTCGAACTTGTGAAGTGGCTGAAGATGCTTTGAACTCTTGATCCTTCTCTCCTGTCACCACTTCCCAAGTGCTGAGATTACAAGTGTAACCAAATTGAAAATGCTATAATCTAACCAAAACAATGCTTCTGTAAACTCTGTATTTTAGAGCATTACCTAAGTGCGGTGGAGTTCCTGTAAGTAGGATCATTGGGTCAAAGGACAAGAATGTTGTTTAGTTCTGCCTAGCAGCTGCCTAAGAGACAGAAGGATCCAGCTAAAAAGGACTGGCTCAGCTGCCCTGGCACTTTAGGTGGTCGGAGCAAAAAGCTCAAACCTGAGGGCCAAGAGCAGTGTTCCAAACATCCCTTCACTGGGTGATACATAAAACAGAACAATCTCAGGAAAGACCACTAAGCAGAAAGAAAGCAACCAAAGGCTCAGGTTTACCTCCAAATGTGCTTCTGAACCTTCCATGTTCTTAAGGAACACATGCCAACCTTATGTCATTATCTCTGTTCCCAGATCTATCCTCTTATGAATCATGAATGCTCTGATATCAAGTCACAATCGGAACTCAAACGTAGAAATAGAAGATTCTCACCTAAGAGGGTGTGTGCAGGAAGTGGGAATGGGGGCTCTGGTAGTTTATTTACGCCAGTAATTCCAACATTTGAGAGCCTGAAGCAGGAGAATCGCTCCAAGTTTGAGGACAGCCTGGGTTACACAGAGTTCTAAGCAAACATGAACTATAAAGTGTATAGTACCTCAAAGTCTTGAAGGAGATTTCATTTTGCAGCAGTGACTCCGGATCTTTGTAGGAAGCTAGGCTGCTCAGCTTTAGCACCAGAGGAGTGTACCGCCACACTCGGTACCACCCACCCAGCCTCTGGAGAAAAGGGAGGAGGCGAACCTGGAGGTGGAGCCTGTGTGAGGACCTGCGGACACCGCAGCCTATGGGCCAATGGCGGAGCGACGCCTGTGGGCTGTGGCCTTCTGTGGGCGGCCATTGTCTTGCCTGCTAAGCTTTTCTACGTGACTCATTTGCTTCACCTAACTGGCAGAGCTAGACCGCTGGGGAACTCTCTGATCTGGTTGGTCTGCGTCTCCCTACACCCAGGCAACGTCCTTGGCCCGCCCATTCTCTGCCACCAGCCTCGAGAGGACCGACCTGAACCTCGGGCCTAGCACCAGAGGGGGCCGGGTTGAAGAGGATCATTGCTACTACGTTCTAGGCCTGGAGGCTTCTGTTAGCTGGACTGTGAGGCGCGACGGATTCCTAAGTCTCTCCTGGCCAGACAGGGCTTCTCCCAGCGCTCAGAGGAACTGAGCCTGTACTGGTGTTTGGAGGAACTAGTCATAGCACTGATCGCGCTCAGCACAGATTTGCCCCTGCCCCCAAACCTGTTCTCTCCTGTTTCGTTCCTACCAGATCCCACAATCCCCAAACAGTGCACCTACCGGAGGTCCCAACCCATCGGGAGAAGTGGACATGAGGTTGGCAGGTGGGTGAACTGAAGAGAGATCAGGTGTCCTAGTGTCTGTGTTAGGCGGGGCCTGGGTGGTCACTGGTTTGTTTATTAATGGATGACTGCACAAACACTCATTTTCTTTCACCCCTGAGGACTTCAGCTACCCAAACTATAAGTTAAGGATTGATTTTATATATGTATATACATATATACCTCTGTGTGTGTGTGTGTGTGTGTGTGTGTGTGTGTGTGTGTGTGTGTGAGTGTGTATCCAACACAAATAACAGACCAGCTGCCTTTTGGAAAATGAATTGTGAGAAATAGGCTTCAGAGAGCCCAGTGGCTTTATAGAGAGGAGTAGAAAGTAGAGATAGAGAAGTGTGGCCTTAGAAGAGAACTGATTTAGTTGCCTGTGAGGTTGGACTACTAACATGAATGTGCTTAGAGGGACTGTTTGGGGTGAGAGTAGAATTTGAGAACTGGTAAGGTAGCAGCTTTGTGAATAAGTCCAAACTGGACATTAAGGAACTGACTGGGAGGATATGGGCTCAAGACAGATCAGGACTGGAGGTGTAAGGTGTCATTGCTGCATGCTGAAATCTCCCATACAGTATGAAGATGGGAGAAAGCAACCTGGAAAAGAACACCTTTTGAGGAGAGAGTAATGGAACACAATCAAACCAACAAAGAAGAAATCCCAGAGAATGGGGTCAGGAGATGTTAGTGTCCTGGAATCTAGTAGTGAAGTGTTTGCATCAGGAGGGCTTGGGCAGTCCACTGAGAGGTCAAGAAAGAACAGACAGACAATCAGAAATATGATATCATGAAAGTCATAGGTGGTCTGCTTTGGAAGGTCATTTAGGAGGTGTTGTAGGAGCAAGACTAGATTGGAAGAATTTTGGGAGAGAGTTAAGGAGTGAGGTGATAGAATCACAATGTAGATTACTTTTATGTGTATGCTGGGGGATGGAAGCCAGGGTCTTATTCATGCTGGGCAAATGCTCTACCACATAGCTATATCTCAAGCCAGAATATCAATTTTTAAAGAGTTTGATGGAAAACTAGAAGATAAAGAGTCAGTAAATGAGTCAGTAAATGAGATTTTTCTTGCAGGAGCTCTGTTTCATCTTTATCTTATGATAATATGAGAAAAAGTGAGATAGGAGTCTTAGCATAACATATATATAATATATAACATAACATATATATAAATAAATAAATAAATATATATATATATATATATATATATATATATATATATATATATATATGAGACAGGAAAGAACTTGATGGATCTTGAAGCAAGTAGATGGACTGGTCTTCATAAGGAGTATAGAGCTTCCATCAGAACAAGAGGAAAGACAAAGTATATGGGTGAACTGTAAATATACTAATAGTTTCAGAGGCAAGATGCTAAGGTTGGTGCTATGGAACCTGCCCAGAGCATGAATTCTAAAAGGCCCCTCCAGACCTGCTGGGGAGACCCAAACAGAGCAGCCTCAAGGTTTGGACTCACTTTCTTCCCTCTACTAGGAGGAAGTTTAAGTCTTTTTTTAAGTCTGGTGGGTAGCAATTGGTCCCCCACTTTCCAATTCTACCATCACTTGTTCCCAAGTAGAAGGGGAGACCTGATCATATGAGTTAGGAGGTTATTGCAAGGTTTGTTCACTGATGTCTGAGATAGCCCTGCTCTGTGTCTATCCTGCCTGCAGGCCCCCTGCGCATCGTGGCCCTAATCATCATTATGGGTCTCACCTGGATCCTAGTCACCATCCTCCTAGGTGGTCCTGGTGTTGGCCTTCCTCGAATTCAGCAGTTCTTCACCAGTGAGTGTGGGGACCCTCTTGATTCACTATAGAGGTGTCCAGTATGGGTTATGGTGGTTGGGTTTTCCATTCCCTTCTTGGCATGCTTCCTTTTGCTCTACTAGGCCTATCTTCTAACACAAATACATCCTTGTTCCTACCAACCATCCTAGAGAACACCCCTAATTGCAATAAATATTGAGTGGAAATTGATAGAGTAAGAATAAGGAGCAGAAAAGCCCCCATTGAATATTAATCGTATTGGACTTTCTGTTGGGCTCTGAGACATACAAGGGATTCTATACTTTGTCACTGGTGCCAAGTCACCTAAGCACTGTTTACAATTCCAATTCATCCTTTTCCTGGAGCAGGCAGTTTTACATCAGGGCATCATTGAGACTTGAGCAGGGAAAATGCCAAGTAAAACCTGACTTGGCCCTGAGTCCCTAAGCCTGGTTGCTCTGCTGTAGGCTCCTAAAGGCCTTTATGCTAACAGAAAAAAAAACTCTCTACCTACAGGCCCAGAGAACTCAGTGACTGCAGGTAAGCCTCCTGTCCCTTCCCTATTCCTTCATGCCTGCACTTCATCTGCCTTTTGTGATATTCCTGCCTGCTGCTAGCCAGCCACACTAGGATTTCCATTCTCTGTCTGACATCTCCTAACTAGCTATCATAGGCTTCTATGCTGTGAACCTAGTAAATGAGTTAGCCACTATCAGAAGGTGAAAGGGGCAGGCATAGGAAAAACATTCCCATTCTAAACAAAACACATTGAGATGAAATAAGGTCTCATGGTCTTAAGCAAGTCCCAATCATAGCAGGACAAATTCTAGATGTAAAGGCCTGAGAAGAAATCTCTATATTCAGATACTCTGCTCTCTGGGCCCACTAAAGTGACCACATACTCTAGAATGGGAGATAGTGTCACCCTCTGGGCTTGGGCTCTCTTTTTCCTCTTCACCCCTAGCTCTATACTCAAAAATAACCTCCCTCCCTTCTTTCTTTCCTTCCTTCATTTCTCCCTCTTTTCCTCCTTCCCTCACTTTCCTCTTTCTTTCTTTCCTTCCTTTTGTCTTTCATTCCTTTGTTTCTTCTAATCTTGTATTCTCACCTCAGTTCTTTTCATAAGATGACAATGTTTCTATTGGTATAAACCTCTAGCAGATTTTGCTGGCCTCTCATGCAGTTCGTGGGGGCCTAAGTTTTAAGACAAGATAGAGAGTCCTCCACAGATCCATTCTGTATAATCCCATCTCAAGTCCAGGCTTCTGAAAGGCAGCAGCACATGCACATTCATGTGCTTCCTTTCCTTAGCAAGTTCTTAGCCAACTATCAAAAAAGTTATCTCTAAAGGATGCTTTTTTAAAAGTTTTATAGTGCTGGGAATTAAACCCAGGACTTCACACATACTGAACTCTACACAGAGCTATTTTTCTAGCCCATAAAATGTTTCAGATTTTTTGAACAGAGTTTCACTCTATGACACAAACTGACCCTGAACTTACTTACTATGTAGCTCTCAAACTCTGTGTTCCTCCTATCAAATTCTGGAATTATAGGTTTGGACTGCTTTCTCAATTTTTGCAATATAATTAGGTTAATATTTTCTTTCTTTTCCTTCCCTTTGTGACAGGGCTTAATGAATGCCAGGAAATCATTAAGCTCACATAAAGCCTTAAATTCCTGATCTTCCTGCCTCCATCTCCCAAGTGCTAAGATTACAAGCATATATCTGGCTAGCCGGATATTTTTCTATATCTTTATTTACTTCATGATTCATTTCTTTCCCCAACTGTTCTGTCTACTTTCATTTTACCGTAAGCAGCAGCAAGGAAAAACAAGACCATACCTTTTACACTGTGCTTGAGAATCTCTTTTGCTAAATATTTTATAAGCTATCTTTCCTACAAAATACCAGAACAATTGGCACTTTATAACAAGGCTGAGCTTTCCTCCCATACCCAATAATGGCTTCTTCAACTTCCTTCTAAGGTCTCACCAAAAGATCTATAATATTCATAATCCTATCAATACTTTGTTTTGGATGATATAAGTGAAAGATTCAACAGAAGACTCTCCATTGTTCTTTCTTTCTGAGCTTGCACCAGAATTGTGTTTACTATCCATATTGCTAAGTTTGTTTTAATATAGAGGCTTACTATACAGGCCAGAATAGCCTTAAAATCATGATCCTTCTACATCATCCTTCCAAGTCCTGGGAAGTAACAAGTCCTGTAGTATCATACCTGGCTTCATTTTGTATTCCTACCAACAGGGTTTCAGGTTTTCTTTGTTTGTTTTTGTTTGTATTTGTGTTTTATGCAGTACAGGCTCTTTCTACTGTACAATTCAAAACTCTATAGCTTTTGTCCACTCTACCCAGTTTCAAATCCATTTTCACATCCTTAGGTATTTGTGTATATAAACCCCCAATTCCTGGGACTAAAACCTATATTAGCTTTCTGAAGCTACTCTAAGAAAAGCAGAATAAGGCAGGTACCTTAAACAACCAAAATTTACCTTCCCACAATTTGTGGAACCAAGAGTATGAATGGAGTGTCAGCAGGGCTGTGAAAGCTCCAGGTACGGGTCTTTCTGTGTCTCTGCAGATTCTAGAAGCCTTCTATGTGCCTCATATTGTAACTACACTGCTCTGCATTTTGCCATACTGTCTCACAGTATCTCCTGTATGTTTTTGTCTCATAAGGACACCAGTCTCTTTATGTTAAGGGTTCAACATGCTCCAGTTTAATTTCATTATAACTTAGCTATCTGTAAAGACCCTGTTTTCTAGCCACATTCTGAGGAACTGAGAATTCTGATTCCAGTATAGTTTGTAGGATCATAATTCATGCCATTACAGAGGTAATCTCCACCCTTACCCTGAAGAAATAGAGAGGCTAGTAGAGCCCCATGCTCTGCCTATCCACCCCAACTCATCCACTTTGGTCTGTGTGCCTCATTCATCCTGCCTTCCTGGACCCTCTACTTTGTTCTGGTTATACAAGGGTTCTAAACCAGCTGTTAACCCCCTTTCCCTTTTCCTACCAGTAGCAAAAAAAAAAAAAAAAACTAATTCTTGAAGTCCCTACCTCTTTGCCAACACACCACTTGGAAGTATCCCCAGCTTTGGTCTTAGCCCTACCCACCTCCTTCCCCATTTCCATGCTCTGTAGCTGTTCCTTCAGCTCTGTGTCTGGTCCTGACATTTGCCCTCAGATCTCAGGTGACACCAGGGCCAGGCATATGGGTCACATTTGCTATCATTACTCAGAACCAAGGGCCAGGAAGTACAAGTGCGGCCTGCCCCAGCCATGTCCTGAAGAGCACCTGGCCTTTCGCATAGTCAGCGGGGCTGCCAATGTCATCGGGCCCAAGATCTGCCTCGAGGACAAGATGTGAGCATATGGGCTGGGAAGTGGGAGGGGAACCTAAGGCCAGGTCTGTAAAGGCCAAGGGCTGAGGGTAGTGTAAAAAAGAGCAAAGCTAATATGCCCACAAGAGATCTTCTTCCCCCTGCTAGGCTCATGAGCAGCGTGAAGGACAATGTGGGTCGTGGGCTGAACATCGCCCTGGTGAATGGTGAGTCCACCATGTTGTAGGGTCAGAATTCAGATTATAGAAGCAGATACTATGATATGGCCTGTCCCCTCCACTTCATTACTCCCTATGCAGGTGCAAGTGGCTTTTGGGCACTCCTTGGGAGTCTTGGGGAGAATTCTGTGCCAGCTGAAAGCTCCACAAAGGAAGTTACCCAGTGAATGTGATAGTAGGGACAGATAATAATGTTAGATGCATACAACCTCATATGCCAGTGGCTCTATGGCTGCAGAATGTGAATGAGAGAGGGATGCTACCCACTATGTTTGAACCCGGGCTGGGGGCTTAGGTGGTAAAGTGGCATGGCACAGCTTGCTCAGCAGATCTTCCTCTTGATACAGGGGTCAGTGGTGAGCTCCTAGAAGCCAGAGCTTTTGACATGTGGGCTGGAGGTGAGTGGCCACCACAACAGCCTACTGTACATTTTCTCCCTGAAACCCTGCCCCCTGTCTTTGAACTCAAATATTCAAGTATTGTCTTGGGTTCACAAAATACAGAGGATAGGGATTCTGTCTGTATTCTGTTATGGCCCTAGTTCCTTTACCAATTTGTCTGTATTCATACTAATGGTCCTTGATGTAGAACAGCCCTGGCCCAATCCCTACTTTGTTTTCTTCATTTGAAGAATATTGTTTGGTGGGGAAGGGCTGCTTGGTGAAACCTGAAGCTCTATATTCTGTGGGCCCATCTCCACCAGATGTCAATGATCTCTTGAAGTTCATCCGGCCACTGCATGAAGGTACCCTGGTGTTTGTGGCATCCTATGATGATCCAGCTACCAAGTAAGTGACTGCCAAGTCCAGCTTCAGTCTTGTTCCAGTACAGTAACAATATCTAGTTCACATTTCTTCCTACTGTGTGACAGGATGAATGAAGAGACCAGGAAGCTTTTTTCTGAGCTGGGCAGCAGGAATGCCAAGGAGCTAGCCTTCCGTGACAGCTGGGTGTTTGTGGGAGCCAAGGGTGTGCAGAACAAGAGCCCCTTTGAGCAGGTACAGCAGAGATTCTGGCACCTCTGCCTCCTATCCCTGGCAACCTGGCTACCCCTTCTCTTTACATCAAAACTTCCATGAATTCTACCGAGCTGGGTTCTGATCTCTGTCCCTGACCTATGCCCTGGTTAGGCCTGTTCCCTTGTTATCACCATGGGGAGAGACAGTAACTTTGATCTTTCCTGTCCTGTATATATTTCAACCTAGGGAGTCTTTAAATGTCAGATTGCATATTGGCCAGAGTTGTGCCTAAGAAATCTTTGCAAACACCTTCAGGATGCTCAGTCCAGGGATATAGCTCACTTATGGTGGATGTTTGTCTAGCATACACGAGGCCCTGTGTTCAATCCTTAACATTGCATAAAACTGAGCAGGGGACACACCTGTAATACCAACACTGTGGAAGTAAAGGCAAGAGAATCAGAAGTTCAAGATTATCCTTGGCCACATATCAAATTTGAAGCCAGCCTGGGCTATATGAAATACTGTTTCAGATTTTAAAAGGAAAAAAGATGCTCACTAGTATCCTAGCCTTGTCATAACCCAGTTTTCCAATTTATGCTACACACTCCTTTATCACCTTCCCTGAGTTCTCTCTTAGGGTACATCAGTCAGGGTTTATGCTAGGAGATGCTAGAGAGAGGAGGGCCCCTGATATCATTTTTACCTACAGAGCCTCTGAGTGAAAAGTCTTAGATAGGCTTTTAAGCACTGCTTTAAACAAATATGGTTTCTCCTTTGTTTTGGTTGACCAAAACAACTCAAGTTCATGTACCCCAAGACCCTTCACCCCAACTAAGGCAGCAGCTTCGAGCATTTTCCTGAAACCAGGGCCATATGGACTCCCTTCCTGCCCACAGTATTCATTCACCTTGGCCCATCTCCAGCTCACTTGTAAAGGAATAGACCACTGCAGCCATCCCCCACTGAAGAGTACCCTGGTGGTTGACCCTTGAGAGCCAGATCATGACTTCCTATTAACCTCTACAGCATATGAAGAACAGTAAGCATACCAACAAGTATGAGGGCTGGCCAGAGGCCCTGGAGATGGAAGGCTGTATCCCTCGAAGGAGCATGGCGGGCTAGCACAGCAGAGCTCTGGAACCAGAATGAAGGAGGCAGCATGGCACCAGTGTAGGGTGGAGACTGTGCCCCATGCCCAGGCATGAGGCTCCCCCTTCCTAAAACATTAGGGCTTGAAAGTGGCCTCAAGGTGATGGGGGCTGCAGGGCTGGCCCATTTTATTTTGTCAGGGAGCTTAAGTACCTGTGTCCTTGTTTTCCTAAAGCTGATCCCACAGTCATTTCCCAACCAGCCCCTTCCTCTGCCTCTCCTGTTTCATCTTCTGTTACTTGAGTGCCACCAAAGGCAAGGGTCTTCAGTGCTTGCCCCTCTCACTGAAGCAGCCATTTGGTAGGTTGGGACATCTTCAAGAAACTCTTCCTCCCAGAGGGACTGCAATGATATCCAACTCTGTTTTCAGTATGATCCTTTAAGCCAAATCAGAGATTAATCAGATGACTTCTGCAAGTTTGAATGGAGCAATCTGGCCTTTAGTGCCCAAGAAGCTGGAGTCTAATCAGAGTCCCTTACAAAGTGTATGGCAGTATGCAGTTTGTCAGAGGGCTAACATTCTAAATGACCTGTTTCTTAATAAACTAATCTCTTGCAGTGAAATAAAGTGTATTCAGATGTCCTCAGTGGAGAATCAAGGGTGGTGTTGTCCTGTTTGTGTGGAGAAGACAGATAAGTTCCAGATATGATGTAGACTAGCTCCCAGCTGACATTACACGAGGATTAGATTAGAGAGATAGCTCTGTACTCAGGAACTCAAGGAAACTCACCACCTCTCACTAACCCAGTGGGAGCCTATAGGGGAATAGATAGGGATTAAAACCAGTACAGGCACTAAAATAACTCCAGGAGTGCAGAAATAACATGGTTCCAAAAGGGAAATAACATAACTTGGAATTTCTAGATAAGAGACATCAAGGCATATTAAATTGAGGATCCCATAAAGCATCTCTGAGATGGCCATGCCAGGGGTGATAAACTTAGAAGTCCTACTGTGGCAACCTGTTTTCTAAGCTTTCAACCCATTGCTGTTAAGTACTGAGTCTCAGGAAAAAAAAATGGTAAGGGCAAATCAGGCCTCAAGAAATGAGAATAAGGCTGGATATGGTACTATACTTCTATTATTCCAACATGTGGAATTGTAGTGAGGCAGAAGGATCAAAAGTTCAAATCAAACTGTAACTACTTAGCAAATTCCAGGACATCCTAGGCTATATGAGGTGCTGTATTCATCCATAAGGGGCTAGGGGTGGGCTTATAGATAAATGTACCTGCTGCCAAACCTGGTGATCCCTAGAACCCATGGTAGGAGAGAAGCAACTCTTGCAAATTGTCCTCTCACCATGTGTTAGATGTGTACATGCACATACACAAGGAAATAAACATTAAAAAAGTAAAGAAAAGAAGGAAAAGAATGGAAATACTTAATGGCAGGAGAATATGCTGGTTTGGAGGTATAGGGTACTAGGGAGAGCCATGTTAGGGAAGAAATAGTTGTATATCCAGGACTAAGAGTTAAGTAGGAAAGTCAGCAGGGCTCAGCTCTTTGTCTCAGATATGATGATAATAGCTACACCCAGCCCTCTGTGTCTATACTGGACTCTGTGTATACCTGTATATTTGTGCAGATGTGTTCATATGGAGGCCAGAAGTCAATGTTGAGTTGCCTTCTTCAAATGCTGTCTATGTTGAGTTCTTTATTTGTTTGGATTTGGGGTTTGGGGGTTTTGTTGCTGTTGTTTAGAGAGTTTTGTTTGTCAAACAGGGTCTAGAACTTGCAAATATCCTCCTACTTCTACTTCCCAACTGTTGAAATTAAAGGCAGGTGCCAAGCTTAGCATTAGTTACTTATTTTGCTGTTTTGTGAAGTGTCTCATTATGTGGCTCTAGCTATCCTGGAACTCAGAAAGATGTGCTTGTTTCTGTCCCCCAAGTCCTGGGATGAAAGGCATGTGCTACCACATCCCACTCCATTTGTTTGTTTGTTTGTTTGTTTGTTCAAATAGCCTGGAACTCAGAATTAGGCTTAAGGTCTTTCTCCCCAGCGCTGCTCTCATGCCTGCCTTTTTTATTTATGTGGGCTCTGGGGTCGAATTCAGGTCCTCATGCTTCACAGCAAGTACTTTCTAGACTAAACACTCTTCCATCCCCTTTGTACCAGATTCTGTGAAATATATTCTGGGGGCTCAGTGGTCTTACGTTCTATCCCCAACACTGTCAAAAGAAAATTACACTTCTGTTCTCCCCTTTTCTAAAGACTTCTTTTTTGGAGCCATTTTAAGTCCACAGCAAACCGAGTGAAAACCACAGAAACTGCCCATCATACTCCCATCGGTCACAATAAGTATTTTTTACATCATGTTTGCTATGGGTATTTGTACTTTTTAATCTTTCTACATGTATTTATTTTCTGTGTGTATGTGTGAAGATCAGGAGACAACTTTCAAGAATTGAGTCTTTTCTTCCATTTTGTGAGTCCTAGGGATCAAACTCAGGCCTTTAACTACTGAGCCATCTCATAGGCCCACATTCTTTGAGTTATGACAAAATCAGACAGTAATTTATATCCACAATTATCAAAATATATTTGTCTCCTGATTCTTCTATTATGGAAATTTTCAAAAATATCTCAAGGTATAGAGACAATAAAAATCCAGTACACCTTTCACCTGCTTTCACAATGTAGCCAGTATTGCTTCAGCTACACTTAAAATGCTCCCAATAGAGATCAAACAAGTCTCAGCTTATTCTTTCAAGATTTTAGTTTTATACAACTTGCTTACACAGTTCACACAACACTAGAAAGCCTTGTCATTATTGCCGTTGTACAGAAAAGTTAAAGGATCTTAATGAGTTTAGGAGAGCTACAACAAGACCTAGAGGTTAGGAACGAGATGAGTAGTCTCCCTGGTATAGCAGCTTACTCCCAGGTGAAGCAGAATCTCACTAAATATGCTTACTATTACCTAGAAGGGCAGAGACCCTCATGTGCATTCTAGACTATTGTAACTGTCCAGTCTTTGTCTTTTTGTTTGCGTGTGTGTGTGTGTGTGTGTGTGTGTGTGTGTGTGTGAGAGAGAGAGAGAGAGAGAGAGAGAGAGAGAGAGAGAGAGAGAGAGAAAGAATGTGTGTATGCACACACACACACACACACACACACACACAAGTGGAAGCCAGGGGACAACTTCAGGTGTTGTTCCTCTAGTGCTGTCTACTTTGTTAGGGTATATGGGGTGGGGTGCAAATGCACAGGTGTATAGAGGCCAGAGGTCAACCTTGGGTGTTTTCTTCAATTACTTGCCACCTTAATTTTTAAACATTTATTTATTTTATTTATATGAGTACACTGTAGCTGTCTTCAGACACACCAGAAGAGGGCATTAGATCCCATTACAGATGGTTGTGAACCACTATGTGGTTGCTGGGAATTGAACTCAGGACCTCTGGAAGAGCAGTCGGTGTTCTTAACCGCTGAGCCATCATTCTAGCCCCACCTTAATTTTTTAAACAGGAATGCTTTTTCATATCTTAATTTTATTTTATGTGTTTGTATATTTTGCTTGAGCATATCTTCATGCACTACTTTTGTTCCCAGTGCTTGTAGAGGCCAGAACAGGGTGTCTGATCACCTGGAACTGAAGTTACAGAGCAGCCAGTGCTCTTAACCTCTGAGCCACCTCTCTACCCCGTGTGAGTGTGTGTGTGTGTGTACATATATAGAAAGCTAATTTTTAAATACTTTTAAAAAATATTTTTTAATTTTAAATATTTAGTTTACTTTGTATGTATATAAGTGTATGTATGTGTCTGTATCTGTGTGTGTAGGTGTATGTCAGAGGACAACTAGTAAAAATGAGTTCTCTTCTTCTATCACATGGGCCCTACCAGGGATCAAACTTGGATCATTAGGCTTGTTGGCAGGCACCTTTATCCACTTAGCCATCTCACTTACCCCACCTTGTTTTCTGAGAAACAGTCTCCCATTAGCCTGGAATTCACCAAGTAAACTAGGCTGGCTGGCCAGTGAGCCCCAGGGATCCTCCTATCTTTATCTTCCCACCACTGGAATTACAAGCATGTACCACCATGTTCTGTAGATTGAAATTGGGTATTTGTGTTCAATTTAACTATCTTCCAGGCCCAAATTTTGTCCATTTGCTTTACAAATGTTAACAAAGTATCTTAGAGTTTTCCTGCTGTGAACAGACACTTATAAGGCAACTCTTATAAAAACAACATTTAATTGGGACTGGCTTGCAGATTCAGAAGTTCAGTCCATTATTATCAAGAGGGAACATGGCAGCATCCAGGCAGGCATGGTGATGGAGGCACTGAAAGTTCTACATCTTCCTCTGAAGGATACTAGGAGAAGATTGGTTCCCATGTGGTTAGGATGAGAGTCTTAAGCCCACACCCACAGTGACACCTCCTCCAACAAGGTCACACCTCCTGATAGTACCACTCCCCGGCCAAGCATATTCAAACTACCACACAAGTGTTTGTATTGAGCAGTCACTACTACATAGTAAGAAGAGAACCACAGATATGGCAACACAGTCTAGATTTATCTCCCATTTGACCCAATACAGGCTAGGAAGCTGATAGTGGGAAGCACTATGTGTCTAGATTCCCAAAAGTTTCACGACAACTTTGAAGGTTAACTCTCCTTTAGTTGAGATTAGGATATGGATTTGTCCTGCCACCAACCTAACTGGCTATATACATTGGAACATGTACCCACACTAGGTGCCTTTATTAGATTCACCTATCCATATGCAATCCATATGTTCCCAGAGTGTTGATGAGATAGTTATTTCAGAGAAAAGTTATTGTAACCTGACAATAAATGGTCAAAACAACTGTTACTGTATTTCCTACTTGTATTGGATGCACCTTGCACATACCTGTTTCCTTCTGCACCTGCCTGGAGAAGAGGAAAGAGGCTAACTCAGGATCACTGTGGTTCTGTTGCACATTTCAGTAGCAGGCCCTCCATCTGAAATGCCTTGTTGTCCTAACTCTTACTATTGTTTGTTCTATATTTTCTCTAGTCCAGATGAATTTTCTTTAGGAATGTTCCTACCCTTCCTTATTCTCTTCTAGGGTGAATTAGTTCCCTTAACCAACTTCAGATATTTTCTTGCTTCTCTCCCCTTCCTCCAAAGAAAGCTGAAAAATTATTCATGTCAGACATCCAAGCATTCCCTCAGCTTTTCAAGGAAGGCTGAAATGACTAATGACAACAAGGAGCAAGCAGTCTTCTAACTGCATTTTCTTCCCTGATTCCAACACACAGCAGGAATTGGTGACTCTCAGGTGCCCACACCCAGATGAGTTCCACTCAACAGCATGAGGCCAATCTAAGAGCACAGATAACTGGAATATGTCAATTCCGATTTCCACTAAGGGCACAACTAGAATGTGACCATTACGATTTCCACCAAGGACACATCTCTTAATTTTTCCTTTCCTGATTCTTTTAGCTGACCCATCTCTCTATGTGAGCAATTCACCTAATCTTTAACCAGACCCATTACTCCTTTCCAAACTAAATCTTCAGCCCGAGCATGTGACAAACTTAGCCCTGACTCTAAACACTGCTGTCTTCAAGAAGTACCCCTCAAACCCATCTGAAACATACAGTAACAACACTCTGAGATACCAAATATATACACAATGGTATGCTTGCTCGTCTTCTGAGCATTAGGGCTTCAAAACTTTTGTTTTTATTTTTATTGTGTGTGTGTGTGTGTGTGTGTGTGTTGCATTGCCCATGTGTGCCAAGTGTTAAAGCCAAAGATGATCTCATGGGAAACATGAGATCATCTACCACTCTGAATTATTTCTTTAAGACATTTTCATATTCATATGTTTCTCACTGAATCTGAAGTTTACTGTTTTGGCTAGGCTGTCTGACCAGCGAACTCCTGGATTCCATCTGTTTCCACCCACCCCAACACTGAGGTTACAAACACGTGCAGCCATCTTTGGATTTTTACAGGCGTATTGGGGATTCAAATTTAGATCCACATGACTATATAGAAAGTGTTCTTACCCACTGAACCATCTCCCTAGCTCCTAGTTTTTGTTTTGTTTTGAGACAAGGTCTCACTCTAAAACCATGCTACCTGAAACTCACTAATTTAGAAGCTGGCCTCAAACTGAGCCTCCTTGTCTCAGCCCCTCCATCCTTGCTAGGATTACAAGTATAAATGTAATTCCTAGCTGTAAATGTGTATAATCTTTTATACATCAAACCACTTAGAGCATCAGTTATCAACCTTCCTAATGCTGCAACCTTCTCTCTCCCTCCGCACCCCCTCTCTCCATGGTTTCTCTGTGTAGCTTTGGCTGTCCTGGAACTATGTAGACCAGAACAGTCTTGAACTCAGAACTCTACCTGCCTCTGCCTTCTGATTGCTAGGATTAAAGGTGTCCCACCATCGCTATGGCATATGCTGCAACCTCTTAATACAGTTCTTCATGCTGTGATGACCCCCAACCATAAAATTCTTTTCATTGCTACTTCATGACTGTAAGTTTGCTACTGTTATGAATCATGATGTAAATATTTGACATATAGATGGTCTTAGGTGACCCACGTGAAAGGGTTATTCAACTCCCGAAGGCATCGCAATCCACACGTTGAGAACCACTGCCTTAGAGCATGTATACCCCTAACATATATGTACTTGTATGTTGCACGCCTGTGTGTGTGTGTGTGTGCTAATTTGAATTTTATAAAACACACAATATGGGGTTGGGGAGATAGAGTATTTACTGCTCTTCAGAGGACCTGAGTTCAGTTCCCAGCAACCTAATGGAAGCTTTCAACCACTTGTAACTCGAATTCCAGGAGGTCCAACACCTCAGAGAGTTCCTGCCTACATGTGGTACACATAAAATCATGCAAGCACACACACGAAAATATATTTTAAAAATACACTTTAAAATTGTTTTGCAATGAATTTCAGGACTGTAACTGTAGGTCAATTGGTAGGGTGCTTGCCTAGCATAAACAAGGTACTGAATTTGATCCTCAGTACCATATAAACTGAGTTTTCTGTTGTGGTGATGCAAGAGGAAGGATTCAACAAAGTTCAAGCCCATCCTCTCAGCTGCATTAAAAGTTTGATGCTAGCTCTGAAATTCTGTCTCAAAAAATGGCTGCTCTGGCAGTGAAAGGTTCTATGGAACTACATACAAGTTAGCTTATTGCTTTTTTAAGAAGAATTCCTCTGATGGGTAGCCTTGATTCCTCTGATAGCAGCCTCGAGTGAGCTAAGAAAACACTTTGCCAAGTTTGGCCATACACAAAAGAGCATTGTACCTTTTGACAGAGAGACTCGCTTGCATAGAGTTGGAGGTTGGGTTCCGTTTTCTTCACAAAAACTTCATATTGCACTACAACAGAAGAAATTCATGAAATGAAGCTTTATGTACAAACTCAGAGACCAAAGTTTTTGCAAGAGATCGAACATCATCTATAAAGAGAGATTTCTGAGCCTGAAACTACCCATTAAATAAATACATGTAACTGATAATAGATGTTAAAATTATTTATATTCTCAGATTTATTATTTTTAAATTATATGTGTGTCTTTGAAGGGGTATTTGCACATGATTGCAGGTGATTTCAAAGTCTAGACGAGGGCATCAGATCTCCTATAACTGGGGTTACAAGCCTCGAGTGGGTACTGGGAACCAAACTCAGATCCTCTGCAAGACCAATACAAGGTCTTAACCACTTGAACCATCTCTCTTTCTGGCTGCCTGGTAAATGTATATTTAATGCTTTTTAATTTTTAATTTTTTTAAGATTTATTATTTTATTATATTTAAGTACACTGTCACTGTCTTCAGACACACCAGAAGAAGGCATCAGATCTCATTATATATGGTTGTGAGCCACCATGTGGTTGCTGGGATTTGAACTCAGGACCTCTGGAAGAGCAGTCAGTGCTCTTAACCTCTGAGTCATCTCTCCAGACCTAATTTTTTTTATTTTTAAATTGTGTATGTGTTGTGTAGAAGTGCCCTCAGAAAGTGAAACATTCCATCTTGAAGGGAAATTAGTTTAGACAGAAAGTAAACAGCTCAAACTAGCTTCGGAAAGCCCTTGAAACTGACAAGATTCACTCTACTCCTTCATCTCTAAGAGTATAGAAGCAATAAAGACTGCTGATATTCTCAGACCAGTTGAGCTGTTCAAACCTGACAGTCTAGGGGAAAAAAACAAACAAACATAGCAGCTTGAAAGAAGCAGAGACAAAAAAAAAAAAATATATCCTCTGAGCTGCTGAGCTGCCTGCAGGCTGTGCAGTGTGCTATAGGTTTCCCGCATTCATGAACTGTTATCCATGCAGGAGTGGGCTTTGCTGATAGAGCCATCTTTAAGTCATTTGTGCTCCTGTAAGTAACTCCTCACCTATATTCCTGTAAGTAACCGCAATAAAACCCAGGTATCTGCTCTTTAGTCTGTTGTTGTTTCTGTGTCTGGGGTAAGTAGACATTTGTTTAAGTCTATCCAGGAATAACAGCTTGTGTATGAGTTTGTACATATGCATGTAGTGTTTGATGAGGCCAGAAGAGGTCATTGGATCCCCTGGAGCTGAAGTTATAGGCAGTAAGGAGCCACCTGACATGAGTGTTAGGATGCAAACTCAGATCTTCTAAAAAATACTGTGCTTTTAATTACTGAGCAGTCTCTCTAATCACAGATAAATGTATTTTTAAAAAAAACAAAAATTTTAGTATAAAATATCAAAAATATTGTTATTTACTCAAAAGCAAAAAAAAGATGAGTTTTGGGGATTTTCCTCCACATCCCCAACCACCCAACCATGTGTCTTTGCACTTTCTGGAAGCAAGTACTTCCAAATTTGTGAGCAATTGGCTTCTCTCACACCAGTGGCAGAGATTTGTTTCTATGGGGATCAAACTAGACAACACTCTGTGACTGAAATATACCACAAGCTCTGAGAGATTCTTTAGCTTTATGTATTTTTATTAAAAAATAATTATTTTTAAGTTATGTATGCATGTATGTGTCTGAATACATGTGAGTGCTGATGCCCTTGGAATCCAGTTGTCAGAACCCTTGCAGCTGGATTTATAGGTTATGATCCACATGATAATGTTGGAACCAAACTCAGGTCTTCCCCAAGAGTAGTATGAACTCTTGTCTCTGTGGGGTTATTTTTTCTTGGCTTTTAAGTTATTTATTATTTAGTAATTTTATATATGAATACAATGCATTTAGTTCATATCCACCCCCCACTCCCCTTCTCTAGCACTTGTTTATTGTTAGGTAAGGTCTCCTATAGCTCAGGCTGCTTTAAACATGCTATATAGCTAAAGGTGGCCTTAAATCCCTCCCTCCACTCGCCCTTGCTTGTTTGGCCCAATCACAGGTTGGGCCATCACATCTCCCTATTTATTTTTTTAATATATCTTTAAAAAATAAACTGGCCTTAAATATCTAATCCTACTGCACGGTGGTGGTGCACGAAGTTAATCCCAACACTTGGGAAGCAAATCAGGCAGATCTCTGAGTTCCAAGTCAGCCTGGTCATCAGAGTGAGTTCCAGGACAGCCAGGGCTACTCAAAGAAACCCTATCTCAGGGGGAAAAAATCCAATACTCTTGTCTCAGTCTTCGGAGTGCTAGCATATCTGAGAAAAGTTTCATTTTAGAACAATATCCATTTATTCTCACTTTACAGTAACTTTGGGAACAATCACCCTTTTTTTTTTAAAAAAAAAAATGTGTATGCATGATTTGTGTATGAGTATTCAGAGGTCAGAGGACAACTTCTGGGAGTCAGTTCTTTCCTTCCATTGAACTAGTACTGTTGACAGGCCTCAAGTGCTTTTACCAACTGAGCCATATCAAAAGCCTCATTTTTTTTTATTTTATAGATTTTTCAAGGCAGGATTTCTCTGCGTGACCCTAGATGGCCAGTCTGGAACTCTCTCAGTAGACCTGGCTAGCCTCGAACTCAGCGATCTGCCTCCTTCTGTCTCCACACCTCATTTAAAAAAAAAAAAAGAGATCAAAACAAGTAATAAAATAAACAAGTTTATTTTGTACACTTCAAAAAGAGCAGATATGACAATAACAGAACCACCTGCATACAAGTTACCTTTTAAAAAATGACGTATGTGTATGTTTATTTGTATGTGCACCACATGCATCCAGTATGGGTAGAGGCAAGAAGAGGATATCAAATCTCCTGAACTGTAGTTACAGGCAGCTGCAAGCAAGTAGGTGATGAGGAGCTGAACCAGAGTTCTCTTAAGAGTAGCAAGCACTCACTGAGCCATCACTTCAACCCCCACATGACCTTTTAATTCAGTATCAGTTTACTGTCCTCTGACATCACCTATCCATCACCCATTTTTATCTGAGGAGGTAACCACACAAGAATGTACTAATTGCACCACACGACAATAGCAGTGACCTAGGAAGTCAGGTCTCACGTGGTAGGACCAGATCCTTACTTCCAGAAACGTCACATCCGTTGACACAAGCCCGCCAGGGGCGAGTGCCCTGTTAGAGGGCGGAGTCCTAGCTCGCGGGTGGGGCCCTGGTGGGGCGGAGCCTGTGGGGGCGGGACGAGGCCAAGCCGGCCGGGCCTCACTTGCCGGCGTTTGCCGGCTTGGCCACTCACTGCTTGTGAGGAGCACTGTGACCGCGGAAGCAGGTGAGAGAGACTTCGACCAGGTAAGGGAGGATGGGAGATGACGACTTCTGGCTCCGTTCGCAGTGCGCTATCACCAGCTCTGGCCAGACCCAGCGAGAGGCCTTGTGGGCACGGGCGTGATGTGGAGGCTCTTCTAAACCCAAGACTGTCCGTGGGGGTTGTGAGCCCTTCCTAACTTTTCTAACCACCTGACAACCCCTGAACTCCCAGGTGCGGAGTCCCATCACTGCTAGTTATACTTCAGCCCCTACACTTTGCTGCTGTGGGTAAAAAAACTTCCGGATGGTATTGCTTCCTCTCAGTCTTGGAGTGCATTTACTGTAACTCTTCCAGCTCCTCTATCAGCAGAGGTGTAGGATAGGTGCCAAATCCCACTTGCAGTGACTATGGTCCACCAGTCCTACTGGTAGGATGGGGTATGGGTGGATGGCCCTTAGCCTCTCCCTTAATTGGCTCACACTACTCTGATGCCTACATCTTTTCCGTTCTACTTGACTAGTTACTTACTCAGGTTTTCCTGACTCCCTCCTCATCGGTGAGATTCAAGACTGGATCAGGGCCCCCAGGGTAAGTGATCCATACTCAAAATCAGCATTATGTAAACCCTGCTATGCCCACTGCTATCTAGTTGCCCCAATTCTAGCAGATGATGATACAAAAGTGTTGACTATCCAGTCAAGAAAGGGAAGGAGGCAGACCTCTCCTTTTGCCCCTTGTTACTCTACCCTTAGAAATACTCAGGTTGAGCTGGAGTGGCTCAGTGGTTAAGAGCACTGACTGCTCTTCCAGAGGTCCTGAGTTCAACTCCCAGCAACTGCATGGTGGCTCACAAACATCTGTAATGGGATCTAATACCCTCTTCTGGTGTGTCTGAAGACATCTACAGTGTACTTATATAAATAAAATAAATAAATCCTTTTTTTAAATAAAGAAATTCTCAGGTTCACTATAAGTTTAAAACTCTGGTAGGTGGTACACAACTTTATCCCAGCACTGGGGAGGCAGAGGCAGGTGGATCTGAGTTCTATCCTGGTGTACATGGTGAATTCCAGGCCAGCTAAGACTACACAGTGAGGCCTTGTCTCAACAGCATCAGCAGTAGCAACAACAACAAAAAGACTCTCATAGGGCTGAATGTGGTAGCCTACACCTTTAATTACAGCACGTAAGAGATAGGGGCAGGCAGAGCTCTGTGAATTTAAGGCCAGCCTAGTTTACATTTGAGTTGCAGACCAGCAGGACTACACACAAGGACCCTGTTTCAAACAAAAAGATCTGGTAGGGTAATACATGCCAGAAGACTCTAAGCAGAGACTCTCAGATGTAGCAGCAGCTATGAGAACCCAAATTCTGAGACCAGGGAGCTCTGACAAGAGAAGATTGCTCAGTGAATACCTATTGTATCCTTACTGTAACTTCCCTGAGAAGCAGGGGTGTGCTTCTCACAAGAACTATAGAGCAGATGAAACAAGACATGTAGCCACAACTTGTCAGTAGCAGCCTTTGGTTCAGGAAGTCACCTACTGCACTTTGTTAAGGCTTTGTACCTGGCAAATGGCACTTAGACTCCCTTGTTCTATTCTTTAAAAACCTGGATCTGGCCCAAGCCAATGTTCCCATCAGCAACTCTTTGTTCTCATCTGACCGGTCTCTTTATCCTCCCCCCCCCCAGGTGGAGCCAAGAGAATCAGGAGTCTAAGATGTCAGTTCCAGGGCAATCTGGAAGACTTGATAGTTCATTTCCAAACGAAGCAAATTAAATAAATGGCTCCACCTCCCAAATACTGGGATGACAGGAGTGAGCCATCATATTTATCCCCTCTAGGTAGCAATTTAGTTCATTCCCATGGTGGTATCATTGCATCTTGAAATGAGTATGAGTGTGGGATGGGCTAGTGGTGACAGGGTTAGAGATTGCTCTCCTAAAACCCTCAGTATTAGAACTTCTCTATGAGATTACCATAGTAATCCATGGAATCTGGCAACCTGAGTGAGGTTTCCTATATGTAGGTGACCCTCTTGAGGGCTGAGAAGCTTGAGGCAGCTGTACTCAAAGAGGAAATGACTGAATAACATTCAAGGGGCCAACACTATTCCAAAACTAGAGGTAAAGGGCTGAGAGCCCCATGCTTCTAAGGTTGCAGTTTCTCCTCTTCATTAGCCACTTTGTCCCTTCTCTTTTCAGGAAAAGTCCTGATATCAAGGAAGAAATCAAAGGACCAGGACCTTCCCATGGACCCTTCTCAGGATATTCCAACAGCACAAGCAAGAGTGTTACCCTAAGACCCAAGGAACCTTGAAACACTGTCCTTTGTGAAGTGCCATGGTGGTCAGGAAAAGCAGAGGTAGCTCCCAGCAGTTGCCTGGCCTAGGAGGACAGGGTGGTTTTGCAGGTTTCATAGGCGTGCTTGGAACTGCCCTGCTATTCATCAGCCTGCCATGGGGGGCCCAAGTGATGGCCAGTGCCAACATCAGCACTGCTCTGGGCCACACAAGTGGTCACTATTTGAGTATTGGGGATGGCTCAGTGACAGAGTTTGATTTCCCTGAGAAGAATGAGGGTATCATTGTGATCTCTAGCCAGTACACTGGACAGGCCAATGGGACAGGCCCCAGCCCCACACTGAAGGTTATATCCCTGGACACAGAGGTGCTGACCATTAAGAATGTGAGTGCCATAACCTGGTGCAGTGGAGGTGGCTTCGTGGTGAGCATCCACTCGGGTCTGGCTGGGCTGGCCCCACTACACCTCCAGCTCATGGATTTCCATGAGGACCCACCCCTGCTGATTGAAGAACGAAGAGATTTCTGCATCAGGGTGTCACCTGCTGAAGACCTCCCTTCTGCCCTCAATGGCAACTTGGGCCACTTCTCAGAGAACCCAATACTCTACCTGCTTCTGCCTCTTATCTTTGTCAACAAGTGTTCATTTGGGTGCAAAGTGGAACTTGAAGTTTTGAAGGAGCTCCTACAAAGCCCCCAACCTATGCTACTGGGCCTCTTAGGCCAGTTTCTGGTCATGCCCTTCTATGCTTTCCTGATGGCCAAAGTCTTCATGCTACCCAAGGCCTTAGCTCTGGGCCTCATCATTACCTGCTCATCACCTGGTGGTGGAGGGAGCTACCTCTTCAGCCTCCTTCTTGGAGGAGATGTCACCCTGGCCATCTCCATGACTTTCATCTCAACAATAGCTGCCACTGGTTTACTGCCACTCTCATCAGCCATCTACAGCTATCTTCTCAGCATCCATGAAACACTCCACGTGCCCATCTCCAAGATACTGGGGACCCTGCTGTTTATTGCCATCCCCATAGCAGCAGGTGTAGTGATCAAGTCTAAGCTCCCCAAGTTCTCTGAGCTACTGCTACAGGTCATCAAACCCTTCAGCTTTGTACTTCTCCTGGGTGGTTTGTTCCTGGCCTACCACATGGGAGTCTTCATCCTAGTGGGAGTAAGGTTACCCATTGTATTGGTGGGTTTCACAGTACCTCTTGTTGGCCTCTTGGTGGGCTACAGCCTAGCCATCTGTCTGAAGCTGCCAGTGGCCCAACGGCGAACAGTCAGCATTGAGGTAGGGGTGCAAAACAGCCTGCTAGCTTTAGCCATGCTACAGCTGTCTCTGCGCCGCCTTCAAGCAGACTATGCCTCTCAGGCCCCTTTCATTGTGGCATTGAGTGGTACCTCCGAGATGCTGGCTTTGGTTATTGGCCAGTTCATCTACAGCAGCTTTTTTCCTGTTCCCTGAGCCACCCCCCCCCCAGATCAAGTTTTACAACCCTCAGCCCCCATACTCCTCTCTTGTATACCAAAGGCCTTTAGTTCTCATGCACTATGCACTCAGACAAATCCAGGCTTATTTTTTTACTCTTCCTCCCACCCCACCCCCAGCTTTCGGTGCCAAAGAGGCCACGCTGAGTTAGATAGTTGGGTATTGCCCAGAAATATATTTCAATAAAAAAAAAACAAAAGCAAGCTTGGGTCCCTTCCAGTCTGTCCCTTGGAACCTGTGGATTGGGGTAAGAAGAATGTGTCTGGGTAGGTATGAGCCAGAATGATAAACAAGCTTGGTGACCCTGCACAGAGCCCACAGCCTCCTCCTCACTATGTTTTGCACATGGTAGATGTATATCTTTTTCAGTCAGGATAATTTTGCAGCCAGACTAGAAAGGAAGTAGAAAGCCATCATTCTATGGCAGGCAGGACTGGACCATTTCTGTATCTGAAAGACAGATTTGCACTGACTTGGTCCACCAGCAGGGTGGGTATTAGCACAGGTGGGGGCCTTGCATGAAGCTGACATCCTGGTCCTTCCTTTCAAGCTACAGCTCCCTGGCTAAGCAAGCCTGGCCTCACAAGTACCTCAGTTCGATCCCAGTGGGTGGGGCATCCCCACGTTCCGGCACCATTAAACCCAGGTGACAAACTACCCAAGTCACGCTCCGGGCAGATGCGAAAGCCCCGGAGGCGGAACTGAAGAACGCGCAGGCAGGCGGGAGCCACGAGGCGGGCGCGCCCCTTTCACGGCTTCCGGCGTTGGCGGGCGGTTCCGGCGCACGCCCGGGGCGGCTGCGCGCGGTAGGAGACCGTTGGGGTTTGCGTTAGCCGTAGTGGACGGGGCCGTGGACGCCATGCAGCTAACCGTGAAAGCACTCCAAGGCCGGGAGTGCAGCCTACAGGTAAGGTCACCCTGCAGGCTGCTGCACTCACCCACTCCTGCCGCTGGGGGTCGAGAACGGGTGGGGGGAGGGCGGGAGAGCTGACCTCAGGAGGGGGTACGAGGGCTTCACCGCCCAGGGAATTCGGGCTGAGCCCTTGCCTCTCCACCTCGGCCGGATCAGGTGGCGGAGGACGAGCTAGTGTCTACACTGAAGCACCTGGTCTCGGATAAGCTGAATGTCCCTGTGCGCCAGCAACGTCTGCTGTTCAAGGGCAAGGCCCTAGCAGGTAACCAGGGAAAGGAGCCATCCAGGGAGCCCCACAGGAAGCTGGGGGACGGGATGTACAGGCCAATGAAATGAATCAGGGCGCTGGCTGCCACTGGACCTCACAAAAGTAGCTGAGCCATCACCACCCTACCACCCCATGCTTCACTCTGGCTGTCTGTGGCAGGATTGCTTCCCAGCCACCATCAGTGAGGAAGGAACCACACCAATCTCTCTTTGGCAGATGAGAAACGACTGTCAGATTACAACATTGGGCCCAATTCTAAGATCAACCTAGTTATTAAGCCTTTGGAGAAAGTGCTACTGGAAGAAGGGTCTGCCCACAGACTGGTTGACTCCCCAGCCACCTCCATCTGGCAGCTGATTTCCAAAGTCCTGGCTCGTCACTTCAGTGTAGCAGATGCCAGCAGGGTCCTGGAACAACTACAGAGGGTGAGAAGAGTAATGCTGGACCTCCAATCTTAATGCTTCTACCCCAGCCCCTACCTATTGCAGCATATACCTTCCCACTGGCACCCCCTGAATCCACCTGGTCTTTTCTCCTAGGATTATGACAGGTCCTTGAGCCGTCTAACACTGGATGACATCGAACGTTTGGCCAGCCGCTTTCTACACCCTGAAGTGACTGAGGCTATGGAAAAGGGGTTCTGCAAATAGCATTCTGGGATTGTGGGGAGAAATCCCAGGTCAGGCCACAGCTGCATGTTGCATTAAATGTGTTCTCATGTCGCAGTTTGGCTCATAATGATGATAATAGCTGGTGTGTATCCAGCTCTTGCTAGGTGCTAGGTACTCAAAGTACATGACCTGAGTTCTCTTCTGCATCCCACAGCGAAGTTGAGGCTGCACTCTAGAGACACCTAGCAATGGCTTGGTCCAAGTCTAGCCATCCTATAGAAGTGCCTCTGTAGGAGAAAGAGTGTGCTATTTTGAGAGATGGGCCTCAGTATTCCCATTTAGCCCACTCAGCATACCCTCAGAAGACTCCCTCAGGAATCCACTAGTCCCTGTCACCTGCCCTCTAGTGTATCTGGCATAGCCCTTGGCAAATCTCCATAGGAAGCCAAGTGGTAACTATCCAGGGCCTCTCCACTGCTGCAGCCAGTGTGCTCTTGAATGACAAGCAGGTCAGAGGCTGGAGGATCAGAAAGATACCCCAGCTCCATTCTGTGACTTGAGTCAAGTTTCTGTGCTACTTTGGTCTCCAACCAAAGTGAGTTAGTTCCATGTTAGCCACTCCTCTAAGTTTTCTTACCCCTTTCCCAGCTCAAGGTGGGAGTCTTTGCTCTCACCACCTGCAGTTCCACCTTGTGTTCAGTAAACAAACAGAAGCCCAGAGTGAAGTGATAGCCAAGCATGGGCACCCATGGATGGAGTATCCTGGGCCTTTGTAACATAGCTCTTCTGGGGGGGGGGGTGCCCTATCTCCTCCTGGAAGTAAGTCTCACCCATGAGGGACAGGTGACTCAGCAAGGCAGTGTCACACTAACTAGCTCAGCCCTGGTCTCCTTACTCAGAGCTCACCCACAGTATGGGATAGAGGCTTCCTCTGCCACCTGCATACAGGGCTTTAACTTTGCACACCGTCGTTGTTTAGGAAGGAACACAGGGTGCTGAGAAAGAGATAGAAATGTGTGCTCTTTGTTGTACTTATGCCTGGGTGCTAAAGGTCATGTTAGTACTAGCTCTTTTGAGGAGGACCCCCTGGGAGCCGTCAGGATGGAAGATGGCCATCTGCAGGACACTACTGTTCCTCCACTTTTGCCAGGAAAGCCACTCTACTCTGAATGTTCTTGGGGCTACACTTGCCTTTCTTGCCCAAGGGCCTCATACATAGGCCTTGTGGATCAAATCTTAAGTCCTTGTACAGGAATGATAAAATAAGGCCTGAGGATGTGTACAAGTGATGATAGACCCTGGTACTCCTAAGACCTGGGCTACCACATCAGAAACCTGTTTGTGTGTGAGCTTGTGTATAAAGTGGCAGCTCAGATAATAATAAGTTTACCAATGACCTTGTTCACTTTGAGTCAGGGAACATATTTGTAAAATTAACACTATAGATGCATGTGAGACATTTCACCAAAAGGAACTTTATTAATAAGCTAGACTGCTTTTGGTTTCCAATAATTGGTTTATGGACACAGTGAACTTCCTGGCATATAAAACTGAAAAGACCTAGGCATACTGGCAGTGGATGAACAATTTCACCAACCATCCAGCTTTTTTCCTGCCCCCTCTGAATCCCAGGATCTGCTTCATCCTCACCACCACTTCTAAGGATCAAAGCTGTCCACAGCTTCATCAAAATCTTTCATTCACTGCCAGTGAGGAGCACTTTCTCTCTGTAGCATAGCTTCTGTCTCAGATGCCCCAGCAAATAAATGCTGTCTCTTATTGGTCAGATCTGAATCCTGTGTAATATTTGGGCTGGGAATATGGGGGAAAAGTTGATTATCCATTTGCACCTATTTAGACTTGGGAGTCTCTTTCCTGGACACATGAGCTGTACTAGGGAGAAAAAGTAAATGGATGTCCTGGTGATCTCTTGGTGGGTGCAGATGACAATTGTCAGCTACAGGAAACATTCCACCAGAAAGAACATGACTGACTTGGAGATAGAAGAGGAAGGGATAAGGACTCAGACAAGGAGCATTTTCTGAGACTTATTTAAAAACATTTGAAGTTTCTAAAAGTAGAAACAAGCCATGGACATGTTCATGAGTTTCTTGAGCCAATGCTTCTCAATTCAGAGTACCAGACACCTGAAAAATGCTCACCTTGCACAAAGATGAGGTGGCAGTGTTTGGATGAGTTTATACAATGGGACAATTAACAGGTTTTGCAAAGTAGCTACCTAAGAAAATATTCTTGAAAGTCCTCAAGAACCAAGCTAAGGGGTCCAGTGTTGTCTGGTTGCCTTGGGAGGCTAGGGTGGCTATGTATGTAGGAGGTCAGGAACAGAGGGGACATGAGATTGGACATGGAGATAAGTGAGGAGCCCTCAGAATATGCATTGGAAGCCCTGTAATGGAAAAGCTGGCCCAGAAAAGCAAGAAGACAATTCCTTTTGATAGTCAGCTATTGGATTCTTGTGAACCTTTTCTATGCACGGCACTGATTTCATCTTCATTTGACTGCCAAATGTGGGAAGTAGATGAGCCACAACTTGAACCCAGGCATAGCTTTATCCCGGAGCTCATGTAGCCATACTGCTATGTCCAGGAATTATCTATAAACAGGGAGCCCTAGATACCTGAAGGATGATTGAAGTGGCTGCCCAGAGAAAGGGACTTAAAAAGAAGGGTGAAGTCTCAACCTTAAGGAGTCAGATTTACCAACCACAGAGGAATTTAAAAGAGAATCCAGAGACAAAATCATAGGCAGGAGATGACACCAGTGTAACTCAAAGACAGGCATCTAAAAGGGAGAGCCCATCAGTGCTGCCACTACAGGGACAAAGTGGAGGTTCCCACTGTATGGTGGGCCAAGGAGTCCTCAGAAACCTTATTCCACAAGATATATGTACAATAGAATGGTGACAAGTAAGTGGTGTTAAGCCTTAGGAAGTTCTTTCAGAGCAAGGTGGTACATAAGAGGAAGGAAGGCAAGAGGCAACAAATACTACTGGGATGAGAAATAGGAAGGGGGCCATAAGAGGAGGCTAGTGAAAATAGAGTGACTACAGAATGCAAATGCTGCATTTGCCTTGAATTTAGTATGGCTCCATATACACCAGCAGGCTCTAAACTCTTAAGAGCCCACATCAGGGATAGGAATATTTGCCATAGACACTGTTCTATACAACCCAAGAAGTGGCATTAATCCACTTACTGCCCCCTGCCAAATACAAGTTCCCTGGAGCCACTGCCTGAGTCTCAGATTGGGACCTTGGTCCCAGGAATGTGATGTAAACAATCACAGTAGGAGATAGCATGAATGAAAGTCCCAGCTCAAGTGACCTCCTAAAGACAGAAGTATTCTGGAAGCTGGAACAGACTCATGAGCTTAGCATTTCTAGTAAAGCTCATTGAATTGGATGTTCATAGGGGACAAATTAATGAGATAAGTTTCGGTATTCTGGGTTTTTTTTTTAACTTAAAAAAAATTTTTTTGTTTTGACACAGGGTTTCTCTGTATAGCCTTGGATGTCCTGAAACTCACTCTAGACCAGGCTGGCTTTGAACTCACCTCTGCCTCCCAAGTGTTGAGATTAAAGGCATATGCCACCACCACTGGGTGAACTTGTGAATTCCTTCACGTCTAATGGCCTCCTCCCTATTATAACATCCTTTATTCTAGCACCATAATATACTCTAGGCCCACCTTGTATATTTTCTTGCCCATGACTAAGGACCAGCCTTTTACTGGAGAATAGTATTTGTCAGTTTGTTGACTGGTATTTAGAAACCAAGATCTATGAATACTTCACTGTGAATGAAGTATCACTGCTTCTAGACCCCTTTAATAGATAAACCTTAGAAAAAAAAATATATATATACCCACATATTTTAAGAAATCACAAGATCATGCTGACACCTTTCCTCATACCACAGTGAGAATTCTAGTTTCTGACAACATTGATATATTTACTCATTTTCTTTACCAGATAAAGAAAATGTTATCTTAACATAGACCCAAAATAGCTTCACACTCACCTCATCTACGTTATCTTAATTAAATATGCTAAAAGAAAGCCAATTATTTTTGTCCTTAGGATATATTCCACAAGGGAGTATGGTAACAGTGTTGTACTTAAAGGGCACTGAATTGGCTTTGTGGCAGTGCATACCTGCTAGCTACTCAAGTGACTAAGGTGATAGAGGGAAGGGTCACCTCAGCTTAGGGCATAAAGACCAACTTGACCATCAGTGAGACCCTTTACAAAAATTTTAAAAAGTGGAAAAGAGACAGTGAGATGGTTCATCAGGTAAAAGCACTTGCTGCAGAAGCCTGGAGAGTAGATATCTCAATGCCCCATAGAAAAGCATCTTAAGTAGTTTCTGGTTTAGCCCTCCTGAAAATTTTACCTCAGGGTTATGTATACCAGTATATGTGTTCAGTTCCCTCTATGGTAGTTTTAGTTTGGGGGGTTTGTTTATTTTTGCTTTGTTTTTGTTTTTTTGTCTTTTACTTTCTTGTTTCATGAGACAAGAAGGCTATCAAACATTCTTTATGTAGCCCAGGCTGGCCTCAAATTTATGGCAATCCTCCTGCTTCAGCTTCTCAAGTACTTGGATTATAGGTTTACTACCATGGCCAACTGTGCTTTGGGGTTGTTTGCTTATTTGGGTACTTTTGGTGGTAATGGGGATTGACCCCAGGACTTTACACCTTATAGGAAACAATCCAAACAATGAATACTTCCTCAGCTTTTATCCTGATTTAAATGTAATCTTAAAATTCAGGTGCGGTGGTGGACACCTTTGATCCCACCACTTGGGAGACAGAGGCCAAAGGATCTCTATGAGTTTGAGGCTAACTTTTCTACATAGTGAGTTCTAGGACAGCTAAGGCTATGTAGAGATACTCTGTCTCAAAAACAAATAAAAATAAATAAAAAATAATATTTTTAGATTACCTTATAAAGTAATTGGTTTTATCATAACATTTAAATTTTTAACTTCTTTTTAATTTTTTCCCTTTTATTGAAAATATATTCTTCCCTAGTGGTGGTGGTGGTGGTGGTGGTGGTGGTGGTGGTACATGTTAGCATTCTGTCAAAGCTCCACCCCACAGTTCCCTGGCAACATCCAGGTATTCCTGGCACTATAAAAGGGGCTGCTTGCCCTGTCCTTACTCTCTTCTCTTGCTTCTCTTTCTTTTGTCTTCCTCCCCCTGGTCTCTCACTTCCCTTCCCCCAACCCCTCTCTCCGTGTGTTCATGGCCAGCCTCCTCTTCTACTCTTCTCCTCTACTCTCCCTCTCCCTTTTTCTCTGCCTCTACTACCCTCTTAACTCCTGTCTCCGTGTCCTATTCTATACTATACCATCATATGGCTGGTCCATCAGGTGTAAGGGATGCCTCAACATGGGCCCACCAGAGATACCCCCTTCCCCATACACCTCACCACACCTCCATAGAACATATCCCTACTCTCCACTTTATCTTTTATAAACACATCAGTGCATGCCTAGCACTTGGGAGACAGAAACAGGCTAATCTTTGGAGTTTGAGGCCAGCCTGATCTATAGAGTGAATTCCAGGACAGCCAGGGCCAGGGCTACATAGAGAAACCCTGTCTCAAAACAAACAAAATGAAAGTAAGGGAGGGAGGGAGGGAGGAAGATTCTTTTCTCATGTAGTATATCCTGATTACAGTTTTTCCTTGCTTTACCCCTCCTAGTTTCTCCCCCTGCCCTCTTCCATCCACATCCACTCACTTTCTGAATGTCTCTCATTGGAAAAGAACAGGCTTCTAAGACATAAGAATGTAACATAATAAAATATAGTAAGATAAAACAAAAGTCAATAAATCAAAGTTGGACAGGGTAAACTAACAGAAGAAAAAGATCTCCAAGAGAAGGCACAAGAATCAGAGACCCACATGTTCACACACCCAAGAGTCCCATAAAAACACTAAACTGAAAGGTATAATATATATTATAATATTGTGTTGTTATATTTGATTATATATTATACATATAAACAGAGGACCTGGTACAGACCCATGTAAGCCCTGTGATTGCTGGTTCAGTCTCTGAGTTCATTTGAACTTTGATCAGTTGATTTAGAAGACTTTCTGTTCCTGGTGTCCTCCATCCCCCCTGGTTCTTACCTTTTCCCACCTCTTCTATAGGGTACCCTGAGCCCTGAGGGGAGGAATTTGATAGAGATATTCCATTTGAGGATGAGTGTTCCAAGATCTCTCTCTCTCTCTCTCTCTCTCTCTCTCTAACACACACACATTCTGCAGTCAGTATGCTTTTTTAAAAACGAATTTTATTCATCAACAATTTCATTTTATCAGGCTGGAGAGATGAGTCAGTGGTTAAGAGCACTGACTGCTCTTCCAGAGGTCCTGAGTTCAATTCCCAGCAACCACATGGTGGCTCACAACCATCTGTGATGGGATCTGATGCCCTCTTCTGGTGTGTCTGAAGAGAGTGACAGTGTACTCACATTTATAAAATAAATAAATATATCTTAAAAATAAAACAATTTCATTTTATCAATGAGCCACTCCCACCCAGATCTAAATCCCCAAGCAGGTGGCTCAGAAGCCCTAATAGACCAAAAATAAACAAACAAACAATAAAATACTCATAATCAAGTCAAATACAATGATCAAGGTCACAGAGGAAAAAAGCTAGCAAAGTTAAAATGTTAATCTCATGGAAAATGGTTGTTCTGTCAGTATATATAAGTCTGTAGTCATGCCTTGGGAAAAGGAGGCAAGAAGTCAGTGTCATACTGTGTTGATAGATAGATAGCCTGAAGTATACCATCTTTGAGGGGAGAATTGGAACCACAGGCTTCAGCCAGAGGTGGACCTCTGTGGGGTGTGGCCCTGCAGATTCTAGTGGAGACCCAGTTGGAGACTCAGCATCTGGCATACCATTTCTGTCCAATGCCATTATTCCTGGCACCCAGGTATTCAGATATGGACCCTGAGGTTTCTGGAATACATCCATCAATTTGGTGAGTTTGGTACTGTCAGGAGTCTGAAAGGGAGGGGGAATTGGGGGAAGAAGTTTGTGTGCTACATGTTGGAGTGGCCCCATGGGGAAGGAGGATCAGCAACTGAGCTTACAGTCGGTTAAGGACTCAGGGGGCTTGATGGAAATGAGCCTGTACTTCTAGCTTGATGGCTGGCAGCAGAGAGCCTTGTGGGAAGGACAAGAGGTATCATCCTGGGCAGTCTGCTGCAGCCTAGCCAAGGGAGGGTGCATCTCCTGCTCCCAGGATCGCTGGATAAACCAAGCCTCAACTTGCTTCTCCTTTAGTTTGAGTCCGGTGGCTATGATCTTTCAAGCCTCACGGTCTGGGTATGGTTCCATCTTGAAGTGTTGTTCCAGCTCCCAAAGCTGCTCTCAGCTGTACTTCTGGTCAAGGGGACCCAGGGTATAGGAGGTCAGAGAACGTGGAAATGTTTCCATCTTATCAGTAGCTCACTTCAGGTGTGATTAAAGGTATGTTCTATAAATCACAGTCAGTGCTCTTAACTGCTGAGCCATCTCTCTAGCCCCAGGGTGATCTTTTCTAGTTCCACCTGTTAATTAGATTTCTTGGCTCATTCGAGGACAAACCACACCAAACCAACACGGTTCCACGTGGAGAGGTTTAATAGAACAGGGACAGGACAGGGGTCAGGGCCAAAGGAAGAGAAGAGGGAAAAAAAGGAAGAGGAGGAGGGGTTTTGGTCTTTTGTAGGGGTAGTGACATCACTTTCTCCCAGGTGAAGGTGAGATTTTGAACGATGTCTTCTGGGAATGCTTTGGCCATGGCAATGGATGTGTCAGGTTCCTGTCACCTGTGGGTGGAGCCATCGCTGGGGGAAGGGACTATCCTAATGTCAACACCATCTGTTCGCCTGCAAAATTTATGATGTCACTGTTTTTAGCAGCTGAATAATACTCCATAAATGTACTGCCTTTTCTTTATCTACTTTTCTGTTGAGGGACATCTGGGTTGTTTCCAGTTTCTGGTCCAGTAGTATTGTATAGCTGGGTCTTGAAGTAGACTGATTACATGTTTTCTGAGAAACCACCATATTGATTTTCAGAGTGGTTGTACCAGCTTGCAATTCCACCAACAATGGAGGAATGTTCCTCTTTCTCTACATCCTCACCAGCATCTGCTGTCACCTGAGTTTTTTATCTTAGCCATTCTGACTGGTGTGAGGTGGAATCTCAGGGTTGTTTTGATTTGCACTTTTCCTGATGGCTAAGGATGCTGAACATTTAAGTGCTTCTAGGGCATTTGAGATTTCTCTGTTGAGAATTCTCTGTTTAGATCTGTACCCCATTTTTAAATTGGATTTCTTGGTTTTTTGATGTCCTTGATCCTTTATATATTTTAGATATCAGTCCTCTGTCAGATGTAGGGTTGGTGAAAATCTTTTTCCATTATGTTGGCTATTGTTTTGTCCTATTGATAGTGTCCTTTGCCTTACAGAAGCTTTTCAGTTTCATGACGTCCTGCTTATTAATTGTTGATCTAGTGCATGAGCTATTGGCATTCTGTTCAGGAAGCTGTCTCCTATACCAATGTATTCAAGGCTATTCCTTGTTGGGTATAATTGTTAAAAACCCACGCCTGGTCGAACTAGTCCCTAGAATCGGTAACTGCCCATTCCTCTTTGCCGTCTGAACCTGATTCCCGATGTTGGGTTGCCAATACCCAAACTTATTCTTCCAGTGACTGCCTAGACCTACCTTTTGAGTTCCACAGACTGACACCCCGTCCCCAGCAGTTGGCTATACTGACTACTAAAATCCGTTCCAATTGTATGCCCTCTCTCTCGCCCACCTGAATCGTTGCAAATGGAAAATGTTGGGGTTCTATAAACCCTACCCCACAGTTACCTGGCAATAGTCAGGTATGCTCACCCCAGTTACCTGACACTATAAAAGGGGGTACTTGCCCCCTCCTCTCTCAGGATGTCATCTTTTAACAACATTGGTGTCCCATGTGAGAAGATTAGATTTCCTCATGACTGGATTATCTCTCTTTCCTAACAGAAAACACTAGACAGTTCTAACACTTTAAAACCATCCAGATAAATATGCATCAAATATGGGGTATAATCTGGATGGGCGGCTTCTGTGCTCAATGTGAATTATTTAGATACCTTTTGAATATTTAACAGACTTTGAAACAATGACTGACTTGAGGCTTGGTCCTACCTGTCATTCGTCACGATAATGTGCACTGCCATCACTAACCCTTGGCTTTTGCTGTATTGTTACTCAAATTGGTGATAGGTACTGATGAAAATCTCTAATGGATGGATAATCATAACACTTTTGGTCACATGTTTTTCTCCTGCAGCCTGAAAGTTTTTAAAGGAAAAGGTATCAAATGCCTGCTGCTACCACCTTTTAAATTGCTATCTTTTGAAAAGCACCAGTATGTGTTTTAGATTCATGTCCCTGTTTCAGGGAAATGACAGACAGCAGTTTCAGTTCTGATGGTATAAGCAAAACAAAAAACAAATAAAACATGTTTCTAAACGTATCTTGAAACACTGGTGTTCAACAGCTAGCAGCTAAAGTGAGGTGTTACAGACTTTTATGGTTCAGTAGCTGTTTCTGAAGTATTTTCATTTATCTTTTGTCTAATTTAACTCTAATTGAATTCTCTCCTTTTCTCAAGGAGACCCTTATGTTCAAAGTGCTGATTCTTTGCCTTAGGTGCATAGAGAGAGCACAGTTTGGTGGAGACAGAAAGTCTAGCAGTGACTTTGCCATGTGTTCTGTGTTGGAATTTTTGATAGCAGTTTGAGCACTAACTCTGTGTTCCTATGAACTGAATGCTGCTTGTCCCATTCCATTTTACGTCATGGAGAGTTAATTTGACTTGTTAAAGCAAAGGCTACTTACTAAGTTAATGTTATTTTCTTTACAGAAATTAAATTTTACTTTTAGCCTTTTGCAAACTTTTTTTTTCCCAAGCCAGTAATCAGTTACTAAAAACAATTATTTTCAGATATTCATCATTAGACAACTGGAGTTTTGCCTACTAAAACTGCTTAGGCTGTTGAACATTCCACATTCAAAAGTTTTTTAGGGTGGTAGATAATGGGAAAGCTTCAAAAAAAATCCAGATAGCACAACTGTTGGGCGAAGATTATTTTGCACCATCTTCCTTGGCCTCGGCAGGCTGCTGAGGCCACAAACTATCACTGCCCTGAGAAACCTACATGTCCACAACTTGTCATCTGCCCACTGCCTGGTCTGACTCTGATCCTCTCCACTTCTTTTCTTGTTCTGCCTGGAAAATCCCACCTCTATATCTTCACCCAATGATTAGCTTCTGCCATCTTTATTAGCCAATCAACAATTAGGGAAACTCCCTCTACAATTCCCTACTTTCTTTTCTATTAGGTTCAGTGTATCAGGTTTTATGTTGAGGTTTTAATCCCCTTGGACTTGAGTTTTGTGTACAGTGATAGATATTGAATCTATTTGTATTCTACTACATGCAGACATCCAGTTTAACACTACCATATGTTAAAGATGCTGTCTTTTTGTCATTATGTATTTCTCAGTTATTTACACAAAAAAAATCAGTGGTTCAAAGGTGTGGATTTATGCCTGGTTCTTCACTTTGATTCATTTTTATCAATATGTCTGGTTTTATGTCAACAACATGCTGTATTTATTACTTTGGCTCTGTAATACAACTTGAAATCAGAAAATCTGAGAACCTCCCCCCCAGAAGTTCTTTTATTGTCCAGGATTGTTTTAGTTATTCTGGGTTTTTTGTTTGTTTTGTTTGTTTGTTTTTCCACATGAAGTTGAGAATTGCCCTCTCAAGATCCATGAAGAATTGAGTTGGAATTTTGATGGGGATTGTATTGAATCTGTAAATTGCTTTTGGTAAGATCGACGTTTTTACTGTTAACCCTGTAGATCCATGGGCATGGGAGATCTCTTCTTTCTTTTCTTGTCTTTTGTTTTGTTTTTTGTTTGTTTATTGTTGGTTGCTTTTTTTGTGACAGGTTTTCTCTGTGTAAGAGTTCTGGCTGTCTTAGATTTACTAAACAGACCAGGCTGGCCTCCAAATCAAGAGATCCATCCACATGCTTCTGACTCCCTAGTACTGTGATTAAAGCAGTGTGCTACCACTGCCTAGCAATCTTTTCATCTTTTGATATCTTCTTCAGTTTCTTTCTTCTGAGAATTAAAGTTTTTGTCATATAGGCCTTTCACTTGCTTGGTAGAGTTACCCTCAATATATTTTATATTATTTGTGGCCATTGTAAAAGGTGTTGTTTTCCTAATTTCTTTCTCAGCCTGTTTAAGTTTATATATAGGTAGGCCACTGATTTAATTTTTATAGCTAATTTTGTATCTAGCTAATTTATCAGTTATGAGAGTTCTCTGATAGAATTTTTGGGGTCACATATATACTATCATATTGTATGTAAGTCACAATACTTTGACTTCTTCCTTTCTAACCTGTATCCTCTTGATCTCTTTTTGTTGTCTTATTGTTCTAGCCAGAACTTTGAGTACTATATTGAATAGATATGGAGAGAGTGGGCAGCCTTGTCTTGTGCCTGATTTTAGTGGAACTGCTTTGAGTATCTGTCCATTTAATTTGAAGTTGGCTATTGATTTGTTGTATATCCCTGACCTCTCTAAGACTTTTAACAAGAGGTGTTGGGTTTTGTCAAAGGTTTATTCAACATCTAATGAGATGATTATATAACTTTTTTTTTCCTTCAGCTTGTTTATATGGTGAATTACACTGATAGATTTTCATATATTGAATCATGCCTTCACCTCTGGGATGAAGCCTACTTGATAATGGTGAATAATCATTTAGATGTGTTCTTCGATTTGGTTTGTATTTTATTGAGTGTTTTGGCGTTAATATTTATGAAGGAAATTGTTCTGTAATTTTCCTTTTTATGGAGTCTTTGTGGGGTTTGGGTATCAGAGTGATTATGGCCTCATAAAATAAATTTGGCATCGTTTCTCCTCTTTTTATTTTGTGTAATAGTTTAAAAATTGATGTTAGCTTGTCCTTGAAAGTCTGGTAGAATTCAGTGCTAAAACCGTCTGATCCCTGTTTTTGTTTTTTTATTTGATTTTTCTTTTTTGGTTGGGAGACTTGTAATGACTGCATCTATTTAACTAGGGATTATAGCTAAGTTTAAATTGCTAATCTGATCTTGATTAAACTTAGGTAAGTGGTACCTATTGAAGAAATTATCCATTGCTTTAAAATTTTTCAATTTGTTGAAGTACAAGTTTTTAAACTATGTCATCATGATTCTTTGGATTTCCTCAGTGTCTGTTTTGTTTCTATTTTTGTTAATTTGGATACTATCTCTGTGTCTTTTAGTTTGGCTAAGGGTTTTCTTTTTTAAAGATTTATTTATTTCATAAGTACACTGTAGCTCTTTTCAGACACACCAGAAGAGGGCATCAGATCCCACTATAGACGGTTGTGAGACACCATGTGGTTGCTGGGAATTGAACTCAGAACCTCTGGAAGAGCAGTCAGTGCTCTTGACCTCTGAGCCATCTCAAATGTTCCAGCTAAAGGTTTTCTATCTTATTGATTTTTCTCAAAGAACCAATTCTTTGTTTCACTGATTCTTTGTATTGTTCTCTTTGTTTCTTTTCTTCTTCACCCCTCAATTTGATTATTTCTTGGCATCTACTCCTTTGGGGTGTGCTTGCTTCTTTTTGTTCTAAAGCTTTCGGGTGTACTATTAGATTACTAGTATGAGAACTCTCTAATTTCTTTATAAAGGCATTTAGTGCTATGAAATTTCTTCTTAGCACTGCTTTCATAGTGACCAATAAGTTTGTGTATGTTGTGCCTTCATTTTTATTGAATTCTAGAAAGTCTGTCATTTCTGTCTTTATTCTTCCCTGACTCAGAAGTCATTGGGTAGAGAGTTGTTTAGTTTTCATGAGTTTATAGGCTTTTTGTTGTTTCTGTTTTTGTTGTTGAGGTACAGTTTTAAGCTATGGTGTTCTGTTAAAATTTAAAGGGTTATTTTACTTGTATCTGTTGAGGTGTGCTTTATGACCAAGAATATGGTCAATTTGGGTACAGTTCCATGAGGTGCTAAGAAGAAGGTATATTCTTTTGTGTTTGGGTGAGATTTTCTATAGATATCTCTTAGGTATATTTGCTTTGTAACAACTGTTTGTTTGTCTTTTTAAATAGTAGTATCATCCACTTTGTGTTCTTTCTCTTTATTATTTAAAGATTTATTTATTTATTTATTTATTTATTTATTTATTATATACAAGTATATTGTAGCTGTTGGGCTTCTGTAAACCTCACCCCTCAGTTACCTGGCCATAGCCAGGTATGCTCTGCCCCAGTTACCTGACACTATAAAAGGGGGTGCCTGTGCCCTCCTCTATTTCTTGCTCTCTCTTGCCCTCTTGCTATCCCCATTGCCCCTCCTCTCCCCTTTCCCTTCCCCCACTCTCTCCATGTGCTCATGGCCAGCCTCTACTCCTCTATTCCTCTCTCTGCCTCTACTACCCTCTTAACTCCCCCAATGACCTGAGTAAACTCTATTCTGTACTATACCATTGTGTGGCTGGTCCCTCAAGGGGAAGGAACTCCCAACATGGGTCCCTGAAGAGGCATCTCCCTTACCCCCAGGCCTCTCGGTACCACCATGGGTAGTATCCCCCCCACCTCCCCCCCCACACACACTATCTTCATCCTTTTCCTAACAGTAGCTGTCTTCACACACACCAGAAGAGGGCATCAGATCTCATTATAGATGGTTGTGAGCCACCATGTAGTTGCTGGGAATTGAACTCAGGACCTCTAGAAGAACAGTCAGTACTCTTAATCACTGAGCCATCTCTCCAGCCCAAAGTAAATCTTTTTAAAAAGCATGTTCAGGTACAGATTATGGATCTTGCTGGGGACTGATGTAAAGGAGACAAAAGTGAAGGTGTACAACTTATATTAAAGGGAAACCTCTTGCTTACTGATACTCAAATTCTCATTTCACTTAATTTGTTTGTTGGTGTGTGTGTGTGTGTGTGTGTGTGTGTGTGAGAGAGAGAGAGAGAGAGAGAGAGAGAGAGAGAGAGAGAGAGAGAGAGAGAGAGAGAGAGAGAGACTGTTTTTGAGATGGTATAAATATTTAAGTCTGAATGACCTGAAAGTAGTTACGTAGATCAGGCTTAAGCAAAGAACTACTCCTACCTCCTAAATCAGTGGTTCTCAACTTTCCTAAAGCTGCAACCCTTTAATGTGTCCCTCATATTGTGGTGACCCCAACCATAAAATTATTTTCATTGCTACTTCATAACTGTAATTTTGCTACTGTTATGAGTGGTAATGTAAATATCTGATATGCAGGATATCTGATTTGTGACCCACTGATTGAAAACCGTGGCTCAGTACTAAGATTTCAGGCAGGCATCACCACGCCAGGCCACTTGATCGTTTTCTTGGTTTGATGGTGTTTTGTTTTTTTTGTTGTTGTTGTTGTTTTGTTTTTTGGAAAATATGATCTTAGGTCCCTTTTAGAAACCTGAAGGGTCAGTTTGGCGTGGTGACGCACTTTAGAGCCGAAGCCAACCAGATCAGCCTATAGATTCCGGGAGAGTCCTCCTGCCCGCCTCCTTCCCGGTTCGCGCAGGCGCCTGTAGTACTGTAGCTTGAGCGAGGGGCGGAGTTTCCGGAGGATAAGGCGGGTTCTGGACCGCAGCAATGGCGGAGGGGGCGGGCTGGTGACATGAGGGTGGGTTGGAAGGAGGGTCAGCCTCAGACATGCAGACAGCACGCACAGGTTTAAGCTACACTGCAGATGGCGCCGATGGTCCGACTGGCCTCTGCTGTCCTGGTAATGCAGGCACAATGGCAGTTATTCCTAGTGGAGCTCATCCGGTTGTAAGAGCACTGGAAGCCCCCGGAAATTCCGGCAAAAGCACCGTGCCTTTAACCCAAAGGCCTGGAATCCCACATCATAGATTGTATCCTACCGGACATGGACAACTGGGCCATCTGCGGGCTGCTTGAAGCGGGGAAGCGGGTAGTCTGGAGGAGGGTTTAAAGGGAGGGGGCAGGGAGGAGGGAAGCAGAGTGATCCGCTGATTAGGGTTATGTTAACCACAGATGGTCTGAGCATGAGAACTTCCTTGAGAACAGAGGGACAGAAGGGTGGAGGGAAGTGAGCTGGAATGAATGGCCCAAGCAGTGTGGAAGATGTAGCCTGGGGAGCTTACACAAGATGGGGTGATTTTTAGAGGGCTAAGGAGGCAAAGTCGATTCAAGATGGTGCCTTTCCTGAGTCTCCACCAGCGCCCTCTTCGTGCCTTTCCCGACCTCTTTGGAGGCAGAAATCGCCTGTGGGTCCCTAGCTCCTGATGTCGAACCACACCGAGGACTGGTAGGGAAGGAGCTTAAAGTGAGCGGCAGCATGCTTGAGGTGTAAGTGTTGAAAGAGTCTAGCATGCTGGGTAGATGTCTGGGCCATTCTACACCCAAAGCTGCACTTCCTCAGAGACATCACACTAGGGTGATTTTTAAGGAGAGGCATGGTGCACTGGACCAATCTATACCTACAATGGATGCTGGAGGGGAGATAAAGAAAGGGTAGGATCCAGGAGAAAGGCAGACAGTCTGATTACTGTGAGTTTTAGGCCAACCAGGACTACATAGTGAGATTCTCAATCTCCCCCACCCCCAAAAAATGATAGGAAAGAAATAAGGGTAGAAACTATCAGTTTGAATTTAATGTTCTTTTCCTCACTCTTAGACACTGGATCGCAGAAGATTCTCGCCTCCTCCGAATTTCCATCATGAACTTTCTTGACCAGCTTTCCCTAGTGGTGAACACTATACAGCTCTTTGGGCCCCCGGTTTCCTGTTAAGCCTGGCTGGGGACCCAAGTCTGACCCTATCTCTGTCTCCTACTAGGCAGTACAGCTTTTCCTAGGGAAAAGATTCCAGAAGTAGTAGCTGTTACATAAATGTAGGGGCCTAATTTTTTTCCCACTGATTTGGTCCTCAGGCACTTAAGGGCCATTTGGTCTGGTGCTTCAATGTTTGTTGCTTAAGAGAATAAAGTTGTGCTGCTAATGTACATTTGAGTTTATTTTCAGTCTCTAAATTTTCTTTGGTTTTTGTGTTGGAAGAGGGGCTCTGGAATTCAAGTGGTTGTTAGTACAAGGTAAGAATATTCATTTAATTTGGATAAGGTCTTTGGTTCAATTCCCAGTGCTGGAAAAATATATTAGAAAAATGTGAATGAAGATAATTTTAGAAACAGAAGAAAATTAAAACTACATGTAAAGTATTCTTTCACCTAAAGTGCATTTTCCTTCTTTCTAGCCAACTTTTTATTTTTTGAGAAAGGGTCTCTTACATTTCATTAAACATGTGACTTCTATACTACAATTCTGTGTTTCTCAAGAGCCTTAACCAAAATATTGTAATGATTAGAGGTCAGGAAATTTATGCAGTAAATTAGTAGTACTTTAAAAAAAAAAGAGGGTCTCATAACTTAGGCTGGCCTCAAACACTCCAGTTTCTTATCTTCATCTCCAGAGTGCTGGGAACTCAGGCATTCACCATCAATCTAAGCTTGTTCAAAAAAAAATTTTTTTAAGCACTGTGAAATAGGCACATATGTGATGCAACTTAATATAATTGTTGAATACTTAAAAGTCATTTCATTCAGTTGGGCAGTGATTGCACACGGCTTTAATCCCAGCACTTGGGAGACAGATGCTCCAGGATCTCTGAGTTTAAGGCCAGACTGGTCTACAGAGGGCGTTCCAGGACAGCCAAAGCTACAGAGAGAAACCCTGTCTTTAAAAAAACTCATTTCATTCTTCCAATTTTTTATTTAATTTTTTCAGAGTCTCATATATCCCAGCTTGTTCTCAGACACATTAAATAGCTGGGATGACCTTGAACCACTGGTTCTTCTGCCTTGTTTCCTGAGACATAATTTGGATATGATTCTTGTATATAAGTGTTTATTCTTGATTAGTTTATGAGCTATTCGTAAGATTGCTTTGAATGTTCTTGACATACCCTAGTGATTGTATTCCTGAAAGTAAGTCTACTCACTGGTTTCTCAAATTTTAACACTGCTAATATTCCCCCTCCCAAACTAAATACCAGTACATGCCCCCATCCCAAAAAAGCTTTGTTTATTTAAGGACAAATATTAATTATTTGGAGAGGGGAAGGAACATCAATACAGGAGGAAAGAGGTGGGACAAATAACCCTAAGGATGATGGTTAAAGCCTCAAGGAATAGTGTTTGTTTGACATATTTTAATTGAAGTTGTGCCACTTAGAATAAGAATGCTCCCCACAAGAGCTATAGACTAATAAAATCCCCAATACCAGGCATGAGAACAAGATGTTAGTCAGGGGAGTTCAAGTGACTCCTGAAACAGTATAAGCTATTGTTGAAGATATCACATGCTTTAAACACAATATTTTTTGAGACAAAGTATTTCTGTGGACCTCTGGAAGAACAGTCAGTGCTCTTAACCACTGAGTGGTCTCTCCAGCCTCCCCCATTAAGTTTAGTTTTTTTTTTAATTATATGTGTGTGTCCTAAATGTGAGTTTGTGCGTATAAGTTCAAGTGGCCACAAGAGAGCATCACATCCTCTGGAGCTGAAGCTATAGGTGGGTATGTGTTCTTTTCTACAGGTGCTAGGAACTGAACTCCAGTCATTTGGAAAAACAGCTGTATATGCCCTTAATGACTGAGCCATCTCTTCAGTGCCCCCCCTCACCAAACAACGCAGTTAAAATATTTTAAATTGAAAATTTTATAGAATATACTATAACCATTCACCCCCACCCCTCCTTATCTCTTCCAAGATACACTACTGCTTCCTTGACTCCCTGACTTTGTCTTTTAAAAAATAACTCAAGACCAACTTGTGTTCCAACGTACTCCTGGTTTGTTGGGCCATCCACTGGAGCATGGTCGACCTATTTAGGGTCATGCCCTTAAAACTAATATTTTCCTCCCCCAGAAACAACCCACTCTTTTTTAAAAAAAATATTTATTTACTATATATAAGTACACTCTAGCAGTCTTCACACACACCAGAAGAGAGTATCAGGTTCCATTACAGATGGTTGTGAGCCACCATGCAGTTGCTGGGAGTTGAACTCAGGACCTCTGGAAGAGCAGTCAGTGCTCTTAACCACTGAGCCATCTCTCCAGCCCTTTTTAAAAAAGATTTATTTTATGTATGAGTACACTGTAGCTGTCTTCAGACACACCAGAAGAGGGCATCTGATCTCATTACAGATGGTTGTGAGCTACCGTGTAGTTACTGGGAATTGAACTCAGGACCTCTGGAAGAGCAGTCAGTGCGTATAAGTTTGTGAGCTATCTCTCCACTGAGCCATCTCTCCAGGCCACTACTCACTCTTAATAGCTCCCCAGTTACAGGTGGGAGCTCAAGAACCTCTCCCGCTCAACACTCTTGTTGATTGGATTGATCTTGTACAGATCTTATGACACAGCCACAGCTGCAAAATAAATTAAAAATTTAACCTCTAGGTACCTCCCCACAAAAAACAATCCCACAGGCCGTAGATTTCAACTTGTTTTTTGAGACAGAGGCTCGTGTGGCACATGCTGGTCTGAAGCTTAGCATGTATCTGAGGCTTTCCTTGAATTCCTGCTGCCACCTCCCAAGTACTAGGAACAAGCTGTCATTTTTATTTGATTTGTCTTATGTGTATGTATATGCTTGTTCCAGTGTCTATGGGTACACCTGTTTTGTGTGTGTGTGTGTGTGTGTGTGTGTGTGTCAGCCTGTGGTTCATGTTGAGAGTATTTTTTTTATCACCACTTTATCCAATAAGGTGGGGGTTTTCATTTGAACTCAAATCACGTGCATATGATTAGCATGGCTAACCAGCTTATTCAAGTATACCCTTGTCTCTGCCTTGTAAGTGCTGTAATTACAGGTGGACTGTCCAAAGTCCTCAAGTTTGTGTGTCAAAGCATTTGACTAATGAGCTCTCTCCTCAATCCCAAGCTATCCTTTTTACTACATATGCACCTTCTAACAAGTAGGTAGGTTCAGTACAATGGTAATTATAGTCTTCTGAGTTCTTCAGAACTTTGGGTACAACTGTAGCCACTGAAGAGAGTTTTTAAAATTAGTTTCATTTTATTTTATATGTATAGGTGTTTTGTCCACATATATGTCTGTGTACCATGTGCATGCCTGGTGCCTAAGAAAGCCAGAAGAGGACAACAGATTTTCTGGAACTGAAGTCACAAATGATTGTGAGCCACTATGTGGGTGCTAGAAATTGACCTGGGTCCCATGGAAAAATAATGGGTGCTCCTAAACTCTAAGCGATCTCTCCAGCCCCCACTGAAGATTTTTTTAAACACAATGGGAACATGTGCGTTATTTCTTAACAGTATATCTTTGTCTCCAACTAATAATGGACTAAAGGATCAGGGTAGATGCAGGGAGATGGGCATATCTGAGTGGAAACAGTAGAAGCAAGAAGGAAGCATATTTATTCAGTCTTGAAGCTAGAGCCACAAGGATTACCTAATGGACTGTACATGGCCATGGCCTTCCTCAAATCATTAGAAGTCCTATTGAGTTACATTTTTCCCCACAGTGGGAATCTAGTTCATCCATGGCCCAACAGGTCTACTCACTTTCTCCAAAGACAAAGACATGCACTGACCCTATTTCCCAACATTTAATTAGGAAAAATTTACAACAAGGAAGAAAAACTCATGCAACAAAAAAAGAGTGGACTTGGGGTCTGGGACCATCAGACAGGGCCAGATTCCTCAGAGGAAGCAAGAGACACAAAACAGTAAGGCACTGCCACCTTGGCCCTTACGGATGGGCATGTGATAGGGCAGCTGAGGCTGAGAGGGTTCAGGGCAAGTGCCTACAACACTGAGAAAATTTGGCAGTAGGGACACAAGGAATGTTCCAGAGGCCCAGGCCCATATCAGACCCATATCAGACCCAATCACAGCCTGGCTATAGTTCTTGCAGAGACAACAGGCCCATGAAAATATGGTCTGATTCCTGAGATATCTGAAGAGGGATATTGGCCTGGCCTGGCCTGACCTGGTCAATCTGAGGGCAGCTTAAGATACATCAACCTTGAATGCTGCTGGTACTGAGGATCTGTGGGGACAAGTGGGGCCTGACACAGCAAAGGTGAGATGCCAGAGGCTGAGCCAAGGCTCACAATGTCACAAAGGAACCAGAATAAGAAACAGGACCCGGATGAACCAAGAAAGGTCCGTGAGGCTAGTAACATCCCATGGGGCATATATATTTACATATGGAAATTAAGGTGGGATTACATTAATAAATAGGTGGGTAGGATGTCAGAGCAAGGAGGTCAAGGGTTTTTCTGACATGGGAACACCAGGGCAAGAGGGTGGGGATATTGCTGCTGCTGGTGGGGGGAGCTCGGTCCTGTCATTCCTTCCCCATGCAGGGCCCAAAGCAAGGCACTAATGAAGGGGGCCCAGGTGTGATAGGGCATCTTGGCTTAGTAACCTCCCCAACAACACCAGATCTGGGTCTCATCCCTGGAGACCCAGGCTAGAGCCAGACACTCCCCTGACTGGGAGGATGGCTCGGAAGCGAGAAGCCCCCTCCTCACCATCTCCCCACTCAGCTGCTGCTGGATACCAGGGTGATGATCTGCTCCAGCTTCTGTCGAAGCTTGTGCTTCCGACAAGAGGCATCTCGGTCCAGCGAGGTGAGGATCTAGGGGATGATGATCCATTGGAACAAACTCCAATGCAGGGCCCCACTTCTGTACAAAGCCCTTGCTCTTCCCTCTCACTGGCCAGTCTCATACTCCAAACCTCTAACCTCTCAACAAAACCGTCCACTTCCCCTTCACTACAAATACCATCACCAACTCTTCTATCATGACCCATGTGTAGCCTCTTTGAAGAGTGGGCAATACTTAATGTTATAAATTCATTCTTACTCCCTCCTAACCCAAACTCCAACATCTCTTTGGCAAATCTGCCATTACATCCTTCTTGATCCTGGCTTAGGATATGGGGCTGACTCTACTAGGTACTTCTAGGTTCCCTCCCACTCTCTCCTAGTTCTCTCTTTCCTCTTTGACTAGTGAGTCACCCAGAATTCTGTGCTTGGCCAGATCTCCTCTACAGCCCCTTGATCTCTTGGTAAGCTCCTTTTTTAAAAAATATAGTATCTCACTATGTATCTCTGGTTGTCCTAGAATTTTCTTTGTAGATCAAGCTAGCCTTGAGTAAGAGATCTGCCTGTCTTTGCTTCCTGAGTGCTGGGACTAAAGGTGTGTACCACCATGCATGTCTTGAGCTTTATCTTTAGTGTACCTGATCTCCCATGCACATCTGTATTTGTATGTGTACAGGTGTGTGGAGGCAAGAGGTTCAATACCTGGTGTTTTTATTATTCTCCCCCTTTTAAAAATGTGTGTAGGTATTCTGTCTGAATGTATGTATGTATATCATATGTGTGTCTGGTATCTACAGAAGCCACAGAAGGAGACCAGATTCCTTGGAACTGGAGCTAGAGGGCTATAAGCTGCTATGTAAGTGCTGGAAATCAAACTTAGGTCCTCTGGAAGACAGCAAGTGCTCTTTTAACTGCTGAGCCATCTCTCCAGCTTCTCTACCTTTTTATTTTGATATCTCTCATTGAACATAGAACTTAGTGATTGGCTAGACTGGCTGGCTAATGAGCTATGGGGATCTGCCTATCTCACCTACTCCCCAGCACCCATGCTGAGATTATAGACAAATGCCACCACATCCAATATTTTTACATGAATGCTTGGAATACATCCATTCTAATTTTCCAGTCTTGTAACTTCTATCCAGTGGGACCTCTATACTCCAGCTAGTGGTTTCTCTCCTGTATTCCTTAAATCCCAGAATCTAAGGAAATTATTGCACATTATGCAAGGGATGGACTATAAACAAGACATAAGATGGGATCTGTGTCCCATCATGCTCAAATGCTTGTGTGCTTCTCAACGCATCAATCTCCCTGCCTTTTCCCCTAACTGCATCATCAGAGCCATGCAACTGGGAGTCCATGAGGTGCATCAACGTACCTCCTGACGGTACTTGGTGACATAGAAGTAGAGCTCGCTGAGTGCACTTAGGACATTGAAGTCATTGGCATGGAGGCGGGACTGCTCTACTAAGTAGGCATCCATGTCTTGGTCACTAATGGAGGCCATCTTTGCAATATCTCGGTAGTACCTGTAGAGACCCTGGGTGAGTTAATCATGCACATGTCACAAAAGCCAAAACTCATACCATCAGTGTTTGGCCAGCCTCTGGGGCTTTTTCTTGGATCTAGCCAGCCTCAGACAGGCTGTTTAGGTAATTCCTGCCTGCCACCAGGCACACACAGCAGTATCACAGGGCCTACCTCTCTACCCAGCTCTTATAATTGGGAATATCCTTGGCATAGAGAAGCTTGTTGGAAGGTGAATCCTTGCCCAGGCGGTGCTCTGATGTAGAACAGGAGTCCATGAAGGTCTGGGCTACTACAGAGAGGCAGGCATCTGTGATGCTATTCTTGTGGATGTCAAACACAAATTGCGGGTTCTTGATCACATTCACCCAGAAACGCAGAGGCAAGCTGAACAGAGGGACATACACTTGAGACTCCCTAATGGCCCTATGTGCCCTTTTCCCCCATTGCCTTCCTTCACAGCTTGTTCCTGTCTGGCCAGTTCATGTCTTGTCCTGAAGTAACAGGAGAAACACATTTAGGGTAAGTGCCTTTTTCTTTAGCCTTCTGCTGGACTCTGGCAATGAAAACTAAGAATAGATGGCTTTCTCTCCTTAACCTCCACCCCTGAAACATCCACTGATTTCACCTGTGCCAAGCCAACAGTGTCTCTACAGTGCACAGGACCCTAGAGAAAAATAGCCAATCCCAGTGCTAGACTAGCACTTCCCATCTGCACAACCCAATAGCACCTACCTTCTACACACTCATATTCAGTTCCAGGCCATACTACTGTTCCAACCTTCCAGCATGGAAGGCTATATCAGATGCCAGTTAATCTATATCCATTGGCCTGGCGGCTTAGCTAAGTAACTAGCCTCTTCCTCCCAACCACCCTCAGAAGAGTCAGCAGCAGCTAGGAACCAATAAGTACCAGTTACTTTTCCAGGTGTGGCGCACATCAGGATCACTGATCTGGCGCTGGTCAGCCTGTTCATCTAGGAAGTCAAACATGTACTTGATGGCCAAGGGTAAGGCTGAGCCCCGGTGGGCTGTACTGAACACAGTTTCAAACAAGTCATCCACAAACTTCTGCAACGTGCCCTATAAGTGACAGTAAAGGAACCATATTAGGAAGTTCCCCAAATCACACAGACGGGGCAAAATAGCTTAGTAAAGAACTTCCCTGAAGGGCCAGCATTCCTAAAATGAACCTTTGCTTGACCTCAAGCCTATAGGTCCTACTACAAAGGCCCTAAGAAAGTGACCCATGCCTGGTAAGACCAGCTCATCTCATGGCTAAGACTGTGCTTGAAAGTGTCTATGCAGATAACAAGGGAGCCTAGGGCAGGCCCACACCTTGGTGGCCAGCAGCCTTGTCAGATATATTTCTGAGACCATCTTGCTGCCACGATCTCCCTCTCGGTGATCAGCATGGTCGTGGTTCTTCACCAGATGCCACAGCTTGGTGCCTGCCTCTTGGTCAGGTGTGAGCATAGGTGCTCGGGAACGGAGGCTATCCGGGCTGCTGGCGGCACGGAGCAAGCTCTCTAGGGCAGAGGACAGATATGACCCTTAAGCCCTACAAGCTTTGGTCATTACCCACCCTCTTGCTCCATTCTCTTCCAAAAGCCCAGGGGCCTTTGTGGGACCCATCTATCCTTGCCACCCCTCCCTATTAGGCTCTACAAAACTGAAGACCACTCAGGGACCCAAAATAACAAAGGTCTTTCCAAACTTGGGGATTCCTAAGATATAGCCTTAATTGGAGGGCATAGGACCAGGAAAGGCCACCACAATATATCCATACCTACCATAGCGACTAAGTGAACGGGTGAAGGTGAACGAGTTGGCCATGTTATAGGCAGACACTTGTTTGGGCACCAGTGCTACTAAGGAACCATCAGTCACCTGGAGGTCCAAAGATACAGAAGGAGCCAAGGGGCCACCATTCATTCAGACTCTTCACTATATACATGTAAGTGGCAACCAAGGCCCTATGAGAAACACTCCTGAGTATAGGAATAAGGGCTTAGAGGAGACCTGGCCATTGCTCCTAGGTGTCCCTGGGGTTGAATAGACTCCAAGTTCCTTACCTGGTAGTGGGCCAGTGAGTTGACCCTCTTCCAATCACACTCGATCTTTGTAGTAATGTCCTCATCTTGGAGGATGATTCGGGCCATGCGGCCCTGGCGCCATTCTGCAGGCCATAGTCAGCTCTTAGGGACATTCACCCCCACAAGGACTTAGAAACACTTCTTTTAAGGAACAGAGCTCGGATACAGAATATGAAAGCTCTCTGGGAGGGGTTGGGTAGGTGGGAGTTAGGAGAAAAGGGAGGGACCTTACCCAAGTCCATGTCCTCAGCTTTGGGGCGCTGAGAGTATGGAATACCCTTGTACACAGTATCCAACAGCTTGTCTTTGGCCTGGGTGATGCTATCACAGTTAAGAACCTTCACAGGGACCTGGGCACTGCCCTCGCTCTCCGGGCACACACAGTGCAGAGTCTGAGAGTAAAGGAACCTCAGCATGATTCCTAAGCAAGGCTCCTCCACCTCATTTCCTGCTCTTATGGCCCCATGCTCACCAGGGTCTTATAGTCGATCTGCTGCCGGATGAGCTTGTCCTCACTTAAGGAGTAGCGGGCCTCCCCTGTTATGGCATCGATGGGACCTTTCTCCATCTGCTGCTTGATGGCGCAGTACAGCAGGAAGAGTGGCTCCCCGGCGCACTCCTACACCCAGAGTCAGGAGCATAGCTGGCTGCCTGTCTGGCCTATCAATCAATTGTACCCACCCCTGGACATTCCTCCCCTGCAGCCCAGCCCACCCAAGCACACCTTCAGGAACTTATGCAGCAGGAATGTGAACCAGTTGGTGAGCATCTTCTCAGCCACTGACTCTGTCCTATGGTAAGAGATAGTCTTAAGGCCCTGGCCTGACCAGGGTGAGGCTTGAACAGAGATAGGGGTCCAAGCAGGAAATGGAAGAGTTGGCTGGGGGAAAGGCCAGGCAAAACAGTTAAATACCTGCGCAATAGCAGCTTTGGGTGGTTCTTGCTCTCAAGGTTTTTCTCTATGAGGTCAGCCAGCAGTTGCTTGAGCAGCCCAGTAGCATAGTCAAGCCGGCTCTGCAGGGCCACCATGGTGAGTGAGGCCACAGTACCACGGTCACGCATGGAGAAACTGCTCTGGGCCTCCAAAGTGTGGATGAAGGTGAGCAGGAAGGTGCGGCTGTGCAGCAACTGTCCAAATAGGCGCAGGGCCTTCTCCACATTTGGGGGAGTCTGTGGGGACCAGGGAGTCTCAGAGTAGGTAGCGGTTTTGAGGGAAACAAAACATGGACAGGCTTGGGGGAGGTGCTCACATCCAGTTCCTTGAGCACTGGGTGAGCCTCAATGCCAGGGAAAAGCACGCGCACAGCATAGGTCCGGTAGTCCAAGAAAGGGATCTGCACACCATCCATGTGGTTTGTCAGTTCGTTGATATCTGTCTGCAGCTCAGCAAAAGCTGGGAAAGAATAGGGTAGAGTGAGTTGAGCAAGAGACAGGTAAGTCCCTCAGCTCTTACACACTGTGATACACCCCCTGCTTTAGGCACCTTCCTTGCACTCCAAGGCCACACGAGATTCCAGGTTGTCCATCTGTAGCTGAAGCCGCTTAAGTGTACGGTCTGCATCCTGAGTCTTTCTCTTGTAGGCAACCAGCACAACAGTAATGGCCAGCAGCAAGAGCCCGCCCCCTGCTGCCAGCCCTACCATAGCCGGTAAGGTCAGTGCCCGATCAGCAGTGATGTGCAGGGTGCCCAACCAGAACTCCAGGCCACCCACCAGCACCTGTAAGGGCAAGCTCGAGGTGAACCAACTCCCATGCACAGCCAAGGCTGCCCTGGTGAGCCCATACCCACCATAACAGGCTGCCGGCCTGTCTGGCTGGGGGAATCACACAGAAGTTGAGTATCTGAGACAGTTAATGCACATGGTTGTCCTCCAATCAACACTGTGTAGTTGAGGCGGGAGCTGCCAGCTGCAGCAGGGATCAGGTTCTTGCCCTAGCCATGGAAAACCCACACATAAACAGTCAAGCACTCCAGCTCTCTGTTCTTCCCCTCCTTTCTACTCCCTATCCTTATCCCCAGCACCTTCAATACAACATGCGAACCAGGTTTGACATCTAGCACACCAGAGGGCCCAAGTGGTTCAAAGCTGGGATCAGGGTAGTAGGTGAAGGAGGAACGGTTGAGGGAGCGGGCTGCCTGCACGTGGTCCAGCAAGAAGCCAAACTCATCAGGGTGCTCGCCTTGGGCCCGAGGCTGAGGATGCCCAAGGAAGATGCCAGGGGCCTTACATAGCATTGCAGTGTCGTTTATCACCTGGCATGTCTGTGAAGACAACAGCAGTCACCTAAGTGCATGAAGCCATAAGTAGCAAGGGTAGGACAGGGGTAGAAACCCACTACTCACATTAGTTGTCTCAATACCACGGTACTTGGCTCGTACACGGGGTTCTTGCACTGTCAGCAGATGAGTTCCACTCACAGTGATGGAGGTGCTTCCACTGCACAGATGGGTAAAGATCTCAGGTTCCCTTCCCCACCCTGTCTGAAGTTACCAAGGTTTTTCTGAGAGCTTGGAGCCTCTGACCTTGGTTCACTCAGCAAGTGCTAGGCTCTACATGGACAGGACAACTCTGTGGCCCCTACTAATGCGGGTTCAGGAAAGAGGAATCACTTGATGCCCAAAGGCACCAGTAACAGGTAAGGCCCCAAAACTCTCAGAGCCCCAACTCAGTCCTCAACCCAATTCTCCTCAGGGTCTCACTTGATGATGCTCCAGGTGGGCTCAAGGTGTGTGACAGTAGGGTCCTGGGTGTAGGTATAGATGACTCCAGTGCTGGAGATGTTGGCATGGTCGATGGCAAGGGTGATAGGGGCCTGACTGGGGCCCAGGGTGGAGACAGGTGAGATACACACGATTGCCTCGGCATCTCTCCTACACAGGTAAGCAGGTAGGCTTGAAGCAGATGCCCTGGCACCTTGTGCTACCCTGCCCCCACAGCCCTCCATACAATGCTCAACTCCAGACAGCTTGTGCTCAGGCCCACCTCACAAACTGGCACTCTCCATCTCTTATAATCACCGTGACCCTGCTGCCGGCATCCAGAGAAGTTCCAGAGATGGTGAGCCGAGTGCCCCCAGAAGCTGGGCCTCGAGTAGGACTCACACGGTCAAATGTTGGGGTCTGGGGAAGAAGCAGCCCTTGAGAGAAGGTAGAAGCCAGCCTCATCCAAGGTGCCACTCCATGTTTCCCCAGATAGGGAAGGGGAAAGGACCAATTAGACCACGCACCACAAAGCTGTAGAGTTGCTGGGACTGCGTACGGAAGTCAGCAGAACAATCACCTACACAGAGTTCAGCAGGCCCAGGTGGTGGGCTGGGCACCAGCGATTCCTCCATCTCACATACGATCCTAAGAGTCACAGAAGGTCAGGACCAGCTGTGGTAAACAAGGACAGGGTGCTCACATAGCCACACTCACCTTTCAGCACTGACATATTCGGTGGGAATGGAGTTGCAACGTACACCAGCTACTCGAAGGCCAACCTCACGGGAAGTGAGGCCCAGATTCTCACCCACAATGGTGACCCGGGTGCCGCCCTCCTTGGGTCCTGTGAGTGGGTGAATCTGAAGAACATGATAAGAGACAAGAAGATCAGGCCAGACTTACACATGCCCAACAAGGAAGGTAGGATTTGTAGGTGTAGCTAACCTGGGTGATTCGGGGATGGCTGCATCGGGCACCCTTCTGGCTTGGGTGCATCCAGTTATTTTTGGGAGCTGGGCAGTGAGCCCGCAGTTGGCACCTGTGCTCCGAGATGCACCAGCCACAGTTGAATCGGGGATCAGCCTTGAGGCAGAGGCCACAACTAGGCCGCTGAGCCCAGCACTTGTAAAGAAGGGCTGCAGACACAGGAGACTATTGATGGAGCAGGCAATGGCAGAAAAGCAGGGGGCTCTAGGACATCCAAACTTGCCCCCAGCATTGCCAATCCTATCCCAGGAGCCACACTCCTTGGCCCCATGTCACCCCTCACCTCGGAAGCTAGGAGGCTTATCAATGGGGAAATCTCCATCCCAGACCACAGAGAAGTCCAGTTCAGTGTCACCAAACTCATCACCTTCATAGAAGTACTAAGAAAAATGGAACCACATTAGCACAAATAAGATGAGCAAAATCCTTGTGCACTTGAGGAATCCCTCATAGAAAGACTAAGAAGGGCCTGCCAGGGCCAACTAGAGGCTTCCAGAATAAGTAAGCTAGGCATAGACCAAAACCAACCAAATCAAAATACACACACACACACACACACACACACACACACACACACACCACTACAAAAATAAAATAAAACAAACAAACAAACAAAAAAAACAAAACCAGTTATTCCTGGCTGGCTGACCCTGCACTCTGGGTCTCACCGAGGCATTCTGGCACTGCACACTACTGCTGTTAAAGCGCACTGCAGGTACCCGATGCTGCCGCCCCTGTACACGGACCACACATTCATAATTCTTCTGTCCTGATTGAGGCTGTGGCAGGTTCTTAGCCCTCAGAGTTAGAGGCTGCATGACACCCACAGGAATCAAGAGGTCCCCTCGAGGCAGGATCTCTGGGCAGCCCTGGGAGGAGAACACCTGTCAGAAGCATACTGGTCTACCCACCTTTCTCCAGGCCCAAGGAAATGGGAGATCAAACAAAAAATGTGGGAGGCCAGTCCCCAAGAAGCCCAGCCTCTTGCACAGTGCACTGAACCACCTCACCTCAGGGCTGTGGACCCTGCCCTCCTGGAAGGAGCACTCGTGTGGGTGGCTGGTACACACATGACGGTACTTACACCAGTGGCAGGGGTAAGGGCTGCCAACACAGGACATACACCTAGAGGGAGAAGTGGCTTCAGAAATAACAGAGAAGGTCATATTGACCTGTATCACCCACTCACAAGACACACTGGAGAACAAATGAAGAAGGCAGGCAGAACCTGCCCAAGCCGCATAGTGTACATCAGGATTGATCAGAAGTGACAACAGCAGTAAGACCCAACAACTCACCCCTGAAGCCCTAGAGAAAGTTACAGTGCAAGTTTTATACTTTTCAGAGCACCTAGCACCCCAGGGCTAGAGACAGATTCTGAACCAGGTACTCACGACTGGAGGGCACTGCAGTTGTAGAAGACAAAGTCAACCCCAGCAAACCTCACACCAGTCTCCATGGAGAGCAACTGAAGCCGCACAGTATGAGTGGCCCCTGCAGCAAGCCGGATGGCTATCACGAACTAGTCTGAGATCCTGCCCTACCCCACAACATCCCAGATTGCCCCATCCCACTAACCATGCCCTCTGGTAAGTGTCTGGAGCTCCTGAAGGGATGGTGAAGGGCATCGTAGCTCTCCAGAGGGCAGCAGAATAGCCTCACTTTCAGTCACCTCCTCAAAGGAACAGCTTACACCCACACTGAGGTCTGGCACGTTGCGCATGGCTACTGTCAGCTGGGGGAGGCAGAGGGCTCAGAGCAGGGTGCACCCTCCCTCATGAAGCATATACAGGGCCAAGTATCCTCTATGTCACTTACCTGCACCCCAGAGGATGTCACCGACACATTATTGGGTCGGACCCGCACCTGTATACATTTATTCACCTCTTCTGCAAAGCCATGTGGGGCAGAGGCACCTGGACAGGCCCCTTCACGGCAGCACCTGCATGGGGACAGGCAAAAGCAGTCCAAGCATTGTCCCAGGAGGACCAAGATGGGGGTGAAGTAAGAGGCTGAGGTGGGACAGAGGACAGCATACCCAGCTCATACTGCCAGGCAACAGTGTACCTTGGCCTCATCCCCTGAGATCCAAGGGACGTCACTCAGGGTAGAAGTTCCGCTCATTAGCTGGAGAAAGTGGAGGAGAAGGGAGGGAGGGGAAGGCTCAAGACTGGGGAAAACTGGGCACGTGGGTGAAGGAAAGTATAGCAAGTGTGGCTGGCTCCTGTCCAGCTGACAAGGCCCTCCTAAATCCTCTATCTCCCAAGATAATGGCCCCAGGGAACCCACTGCTGCCCCACATCCCACACCCTCTTCCCTCACCTGTGCTGTAGCACACACCAACCACAGTGTGGGTCCCCTGAGCCCAGGCATGCAGCACAGCTCAGATACTGCTCACAGGTCTCCACCGGGAGTTGGCTCACCTGGGGACAGCCACATCAGCATATAGCCCACCCTTGCCCAACCACCCACCACCACCCACCACGGGCCCACCTGCTTCTCACTCAGGAGGTAGATGTGTTGGTGGTCAGGGCTGAAAAGCAGGTCTCGGAGTATGGGGCTGCCCTGCACCACAGAGACTGTTTCATATAGTTGGGCATCCTGAGAGCCATCAACCCGCACCTGAGTCACAAGACCAGTACACAAAAAATAACAAGCCAGCTTCATGCTACCATAGCTCCCTGTACCCAGAGCATGCTCTTCAGTCAGGGACTTTCTAGATTACAGCCAAGCTGGTCAGTCATGGCCTCCCTGAGCCTGTACTCAGTTTGTAGGCTTATAGCTTCAACAGTCATAGCCTTTGACTAAGGCAAATGCTGCCCTCAATTCAGTCAAAACAATGCTGGTAAAGGCACTAAAGGAACAGAACTTAGTTCTTAGGACCTAACCTGGGAATTTATCCTATCCTATCCAGGCGTGTGTGTACACTCTGTCCCTCAGCCCTTCTTCCTATAGTTTGAAATCCCAATCACATAAGACAAAGGTTCTAGGACTAACCTTCTTCAAATTACCGCTCCGTGTACCGATGAAAACCACAGAGTGCTGGTGGTAGGTATAGGCAGCCACACTGGCCATGCCATCAGTGCTGTCAGCCAGCAAGGGTAGCCCCTCAATCACGTGTAGGCCACCCAATGGTTGATTCAACACTAACCCACAGAAGTTTCCATTGATCTGCATGGGCTGGTGACACAGGAGGGGTGAGTGAGAGTTCAAGCTAGACAGATGCTATCAGATTTCACATTCTGTAAAGGAGCAGAACCTGGAAGCCACAGCCCTCCAGACATGCTTGACAGTTTGTTTCCCCTAGGACCCCATGGGAAAATGGGACTGGGGATGAAAAGCACGGGGGAGGAGAAGCCTGGCCCTGCAAGACTTGAGAGAGAACAAGGAGAAAGATGGGATGAATACAGAGGCAGGAAAAGGAAGATGGCAGAATATGAACTAGCAAAAACATAAAAAGAGAAAAGAGAGTAAAGCTCTCAAGAAAGGTAGAGCGGGTATCAAAACTAAGCTGCTACTCCCATGACCATGCCAAGCCTACTGGACAGACAGCCACTCAGCAGAAGGGCAGAAAGCCACAGAGCTGTCATATCTGGCACAGGGACAGCAGGGCAAGCAAAGGGCTCACGGTGTTAATGCAGGGCAGCTCCTTATTCAGCAGCCAGGGTAGGGCCAGCGTGCCCTCCCCACGGTAGCATGATTGGATTCGGCGCCGGATGTGAGCATTAATACTGCTGAGGGTGAAAAGGCAAAGGATGGTCTGCCGAGGTGGGTTGGCTCGGTTCTTCTGGCCCTGAGAGAAGATGGTGAAGAGGACATCCTCGTCGGCTGGCACACCCAGAGCCTGCGCCAGTAGCAGGCCTGGCTTGGCTAGATGGGCACTTTGCACCAAGCGGTACTCCACGCCACGCCAGGAGCAACCAATAGGGAACTCTACATAAGAGTAGAACTCTGAGTCCCCTGCACACATGCGCACAATCTTGGATGTGAAGAATTTCTCGCCTGCTGTATCCAGCAGCGTCTGCTGGGTGTCCAGCTGCAATGTTAAGAAGTACACGAAGGAGGCACTGACAAAACCATATATGTAGTAGATGTCAAAGGCAGGGTACAAGGACAGTGTATCTGAAGGAATCTTGATCTGAGAAGAGACAAACTCATCCTGGTACACCTGGAGATTAGAGCAAAGTATGAGTGGGATGAAGGCCTGCTCCCCACCCAACCTTGACTTCCCAACCATGTTCCAACAATGTGGTTTTCCAAAGGCTTCCCCTGTGATCTCCCATCTGCCCCTCCTGGACAATTACTGGAATCCACGCCACAGAGTGCAATTAGCCTCTCTGTAGATAGACTTTCCACAGGTAAACTCTTCCCATTTTCCTGTCCTCAGCAGCTGGTCTACATCTATGTGACAATGAAGAGTCATAAATTTCTCTTTCAAACCAAAGTTCCCCCCCCAAGAAGCAGGACCAGGACTGAGAGAAAGGAGTGAATAAGACCTGGGGTCATAAGAAACAGGGGAAAGAAGACAAAACCAACAGGTTCACCCACCAGACTAAACATATCTCCACTGTCCTCATCGTCGATGAGCTTACGGGAACTCAAGGTGGGAAAGTACTCAGACTTGCCATCAACAGCGGTGCCCACAAACAGCTTGCTAGGCCCCTGGCCCTGTTCAACAATGACGCCAGCCATGGAATCAGGCTCCTGGGCACCTGACAGATAGTGTTCCTTGCGATGATGGGGCTCACCCAACTTGAAGAGGTCATCCAGACGCAGGAACTGGCAGATGCCCTGCCAAATGCTGCCACAAGCTACCAAGCGATGAGCTGCATAGTCTATGAGGAGCAGCTTGTTCACATTGTCCACAGGCACTAGGCGGTGGGAGCATACACGCATGCTAGGGGGTGGGTAGCAGCGAGCATTGTCCTCAATGGGCCCTGTGACATGGACCCGTAGCTCAGTTAGGTTTGAAGCCAGCTTGAAAACTCGGTTCACGGCACCTACAAACACCTCCCCAGTCACTCGGTGCACAGCCAGGTGAGTCAGTGTGGTATCTGTCACCACAAAGGTACGAAATGGCCTGCTGCTACCCAGGCACCCTCCTATGGTGAAGAATAGCAATGGGAGAAGGCAGACAGTGGGCATGACCAGCAGCTGTAACGAGGGACAGGCCTGAGGAGAGACAGCAAGTGGGAGTCAGATGCCCCAGGCCCAAGCTACTCTCCCTCCTTCTGCCCTGCTGGCCCAGTGACCCTGGCAGTCCAGATTCAGTGCTATAGAGGGGCAGGGCAATTCATCCAACATGATAGACCCCAGATGGTGACTGAAGCTGAAAGAGGGGAGGGGCCTCTAATAGGGCAAATGAATGAGTGACAAGCACAGGCAAGCTTGCAGGCCATCAACCATACTCCACTCCTGTACTGAAAAGAAGCCAAGAGGCCTTGTCTCAACTGGGCCACACCCAAGGGGGCATCAGAGCCAGAAGCTTAAAAGGATGGGGTGGGAGGTTCTCCCAGAATTGGGACCCTAACATTACACACCAGGAAACGCAGGGAGAGAACAATCCCAAGTTGGGGTTGGGGGTGCTTCTCTGTGAGCGGCACTGCTAACAGGAGTCCTAGGGCACAACTCTGGAGAATTAAGGCCTGAAGCTGGTTTCAGTGCCACTACATCTCCAACTCATGGCCCCAGGTGCTTTCTCCCCTTGAGGGCCATGGCTGCCTATCCAGAAGTCTGCTGTCTGGCCTTTCTATTGCAACACAAAGCCAAGACTCTCGTTGAAACAAACATCAGTCAAGCTTTGCTCAGACACAGGCAGAGAATTGCTAGGCCAGGCCTGTGTGGTTCTCCCTGAAGAGCCAAAGGTTAGTCAGAGAGAAATATGGGCAGAGGGGTTTAAAACCCTCTTTTGTAGAAACCAGCACACTCAAATACAGTTGAAGCCTTAGGGATATGGAGCACTACCCCTCCCCTAAACAAATAGGGCTAATGCTGGCACTTCACCCCCAGGCCACACCCAGCTAGCCTCAGGCTGTAAAGATAGCAGAGCAGTGTCTCTGTAACCAATGGGGTAGATCTCAGTGCTACCCTCTCAGTGCCCAATTCCCAAGAGACACAGAAGGGACTCAGGATGAGGGGTGGCTCAGGATGGGGGTGGGGGCACAGCAAAGAGAAAAAAAAGCCAGCATTTGCTAGAACATGGAGCAATTCCAGCTTGAAAGGGCCAAGTTTCAGCTCAGAGTGATCAGCTCTCTAGGGCTCTTTTGTCGGGTCTGCATCCCAGACCCCTCATGCGATAACCAGAGAAGAAAGGAAGGCAAAAGAGAAAAGCGAATGCATCCTACTCTCACCTCTTCTACACTCTGCAGAAAGCCAAATTTTAGGAACTGGCCAGGACAGGTTGGGAAGGAGACCTGGAAAGTCGTAATTTACATCCCAAGACCCCACCCCAGCCCCCATCTCTAAGTGGCAACCTCAGGCATCACAGTCACACCCAGCCCCTCTGCTACAGCCCTACCAGCAAAGAGCACGATGATGAGGAAAGCTCCATTCAGATATGCAGGTCCACAGCCTGCTCTTCCACAATACTCCTCTTTATGCAATGAACCCAGTCAGTCCTGCCCCCATTGGGGGCACCCCGGGCAGACCCACAGATACCTTAGTTGATGCAGAAGCTACAGCAATGCTCAAGAGATGCTGCTCTTCCTCTACAAAAGGGTTCTATCAACCAATGGGACTACAATCAAGTTGGCTGCCTCCTCTCGCTCAGGACACAGAGAGCCTGGCGAGCCTGATCTTGAGAGGCAGGGAAGGACAGGGCCTGCCCCCAGAAACCATCTGGACCCCCAGGCTGTCTGAACCTCTGCCATCCAGCCGACTACTGGGCTTTAAGGATGGCGACCACCTACCTACCTGTCCCTCCACCGCGGCTGACTCAGGGTGTCCACCGTGGCCACGTGGACGTGCCCCCCGTGCCCTACAGCCGCCCCCCTCGCGTGGCCCCGCAGCCTCGCCCAGCGAGCTGCAAAATCTGCAACCGCCGCGCCCACACACTGGGCTGGCCCGCGGCCGCCTGTGCCTTTTAAACCCGGACCGTACCACCACACCGGGAGGGGGCTCCCAGAGAGGGTGGGCCGGGGACCTAAGAGGCAGAGCGCATGGGGGGTGGGGAGGCCGCTGGTCCCTAGGGCCCAGGACTCGAGTGCACAGAGCAAACCTCCCATGGGTCTCTGGGGATCCCTTCCTGAGAAACAGCCCCTTTCGCTCAATGGCCGAGTCCTAGGCGCGGGCCTCTCTACAACCCCCAGCTCCCCGCCTGCTGCCTTCAGCAACCCTGGAATCCATGCGCGGCAGCGCCACACCCCCTTGGGCCTGGAGCTCGAGCCTCCAGGAGCCCGGGGGCCACCTGCTATGGTTGCAAGATTTTCCTTTGGCAGGCCTATCAGAACCGTAAAGACTGCGCCCCAACTCAGGGCTCTTTCCTCAATGGTCCATAAGCTAGTGGGCTAATGACATTCAAATACCCGCCACAAAGCTTGGAATACGGCAACTTATAGCCATTTTCACCTAGTTCTTTCTTCAGCAAGTCACCGTGATTTTGAATCTGCATAGTGTAGGATTTAATTCCATTGCTTTGTTTTCTCTCTCTTTTTTTCTTTCTTTTCCCTTTAGTACAGAGTGGGCTCGAACTGACCGCCCTTTCTGCTTCATCCTTCCAATACTAGAATGGTTATGGGTTTGTGCCACCACATCTGCATTTTTCCATGTTGCTTTTAGATAGTGCCTCCTACTGTAGCCCAGGCTGGCCTTGAATTTACAGTGATCTTCCAGCTTTATCTTCCCATGTTCTGGAATTACAATTAGTTCCCACAGGTACACCTGTTCTTTGTGTGTGTGTGTGTGTGTGTGTGTGTGTGTGTGTGTGTGCCCGCGAGCGCGCGCGCACGCGCGCGCGCGCACACACACACACACACACACACACACACACACACACACACACACACACACACGTAACCAAGAAGACCAGAAGAGGGCATTAGACATCATAGAGCTGGAATTAAAGGCAGTTGTGAGCCACTGGATATGAGTGCTAGGAACTCAAATCTGTGAGCAGTAGCAGTGCTCTTAAGCATTGAGCCATCTTTCTAGACTCTTCCCACTCCTTGTAAACAGCTTTATTGAGATATAATTAACTTTTCATATAAGTGGTGTATTTAACGTATACAGACAATTCAGTGGCATTTCAATATAATATACAACCATCTCTGCTATCTAATTCCTGAACATTTTCATCATTTCTAAAAGAAACTGTACCATGAATCAAGACTTACTTTGGGAGCCAAATAATATCCTGTTGCATGCGTAAGCCTCATTTTATTTATTCTTTCATCAACTGACAAAATTTTTTAATTGTTTTCTTCTTTGGGATGTTTGCATAATATTACTTGTGATGGTTTTTATATGCTTGGGCCGGTAGTGGCACTATTAGGAGATGTAGCTTTGTTGAAATAGGTGTGTCACTGTGGGTGTGGGCTTTAATACCTTTGTCCTAGCTGCCTGGAAGCCAGTATTCTGCTAACTGTCTTTGGACCAAGAGGTGAAATTCTCAGCTCCTCCTGCACCATGCCTGCCTGGATGCTGTCATGTTTCCCACCTTAATGATAATGGACTGAACCTCTGAACCTGTAAGCCAGTTCTAATTAAATGTTGTCCTTATAAGAGCTGCCTTGGCGGAAGCGCCAGGACAATAGGGACCTGGAATGATGAGTACAATTAATTACCTACCCAAAGTGGTGCTTATTACTCAGGTGTAGGTAAGAGCAACCTGCTGTTGAGCAACCACTTCACCAGAAACGAGTTCAACCCAGAGAACAAGAGCACCACCGGAGTGGAGTTCGCCACTCGCAGCATTCAGGTGGATGGCAAGACCATCAAGGCTCAGATCTGGGATACTGCTGGCCAGGAGCGCTACTGTGCCATTACCTCTGGTTCTACCATGGTGCAATGGATGCACTGCTGGTATATGACAAGGCCAAGCCCTTGACATATGAGAATGTGGAGCGCTGGCTGAAGGAGCTGCGGGATCATGCAGATAGCAGCATTGTCATCATGCTGGTGGGCAACAAGAGTGACCTTTGCCATCTTCAGGCTGTGCCCACTGACGAGGACCGTGCCTTTGCAGAAAAGGACAACTTGTCTTTTTTGTGACCTCAGCCTTGGGTTTCAATATAGAGGAAGCATTCAAGAACATCCTCACAGAAATCTACGGTATTATGTCACAGAAGCCAATCGCTGACCGTGCAGCCATGATGAGTCCCCTGGCAACAATGTGGTACACATCAGTGTGCCACTCACCACAGATGGACAGAAACCCAATAAGCTGCAGTGCTGCCAGAACCTGTGACTGCCCTGCACCTCTACCCATCGTGCCTGCACGTCCTCGGTCCTTGGCCAGCCCCTCACCAGTGTCCTCCCGGCCCCTCCCTTGTCCCTCTAGGACAGGCTGCTCCCACCCTCCAAGTGAGCTCCGCCTGCCAGCCCGATGGCCCAGGAAGAGCAGGAGTTCAGCCCCTTGCTTATGTGCCTGCTCTTGGATATTGTGGGCATCTTGACAGGGTAGGGAAGTTGGTAGGGTGGACAGGGCCAGCCAAAGGTGAAGAAGATGAGTGGAAGGAACCAGCTTCTCCTGTTTTCCATGTCAGACTCCAGGGAGCCATCACCTCCTTCCCTCTCTGGCCAGTTGACCTAGCTGGCCCTGCATCCCCACCCAAACCCTCTCTGAGCTGATACCCGAAGAGCCAGGCATCAGAGGCTGAGCAGATGACATTCTGGGCTCTGCCTCCTACTTAAACCACCATAGCCAGCACCAGCATGGCCTCTGGCATTCCCAGGTGTGCACACTCCTGCTCCTGCCTGTAGATTTATGCTGGGAGAAGACACCCTTGACCCCTCTCCCTCCTCCTCTGCACGCAGCGCTCTCCTCTGCCCATCCCCACTACTCTTGTCTGTCTCCTTGTCTGGTCGGGAACCTGTCTGCAAGTGAAGCAATATCTCCGTGTTTTGTATATACAACTGCTCTTACAGCCTTTGGTTTTTGTTTTGGCAGAGAAACACAGATTCTTTACACACTTTGCAAAATTCATGCCAAACCCCAGCTCTTGAACTCTTATTCTCCCTGTAGATCTTGCACTGTTGCCCATTACTAAAATGTATGAGCCACTTCTGTACAGAAAAAAAAAAAGAGTTGCCTTGGTTGTGGTGTCTGTTCACAGCAGTAAAACCCTAAGACATTACTAGAAACACTTCTATGTGTTGTTTGTTTATAGACATGATCATATAGCTCAGGCTGTTCTTGAATTCCTACACTTCCTATCTCTACCACCTTACAAAAATTGGGATTACACTTCTTTTGATTTCATGTGAGTATGTGAGTGTGGAAAGCATCTGTATCCTTGTACATATGCATGGAAGCCAGAGCAGAACACTTGATGTCTTCTTTTTTTGCTCTTAGACTTATTGTCACTTGTCTTTGTTTGTGGATACATGTATGCTTATGCTTGACTTTTTACATGTGTGCTGAGAATTCAAATTCATTTCCTTATGCTTGTAGAGCAAAGGTTCTTACCTGCTGAACCATCTCCCCAAACCCTCTTTTAGGATTTTTGAGACACTTTCTATGTAGCTATGTTGCTCACTGGAATATAGACCAATACTCTAGGTTGTCTTAAAACTCTCAATAATCTTCCTGCCCCTGCCTTCCAAGTTCTTAGAGGTATTTAATATCACTCCTGGATCCTCTTTTCAGTTTTTACATTAAGACAGAGTCTGGATAAGTTGCCCTGGTTGGTCTTAAACTCACTCTGTATCCCAGAGTGGCCTTAAACATGTGATCTTTCCTCAGCCTCAAGAGTAATTGGGATTACAGCAGTAAATGACAAGTTCCAAATGTCTTGATTTTTTTGTTTTGTTTTGTCTTTTTTAGTTTCTCTATTGTGAACCTAAAGCTTTGGACGTACTAGGCAAAAGCTCTACTACTGAGTTAGATTTTTCAGCCCTTTGATGGAGATAGCATGTGCATGTGATAGGCATGCATGTGCATATGTATGTTGTTCATGGGTAGGGGCACACAAATGTGGGGACCAGAGCCCCCTAATCATGTTCCACCTTATGTATTGGGGCAGTTTCTTATGAGAACAGAGAATTTGCCAGTTTAGCTCTTTTGCTAACTAACCTGCCCCGGGTAGCCCATCTTTGCACTAGGACTCTAGATGGGCTGTCAGACTTCACAGGCTTTATGTGGATTCTGGGGATTCAAACTCCAATCCTCACACTTGCACAGAAATGCTTTATGCACTGAGCAATCTCTCTATCCTATGTATATATAGATGGATGTACTTATTTACTTGGGTTTTTTTTATCCCAAATATTCACTGGAACTAGAGAATAGCCGGCCGCAGACTGGGATGGAAATTGAGTCTGCTAACTGAGATGAAAATACCCCGCAGATGCCATATGGCTCTACAATGTTGGCGATAGCAAGGGTTGGAGAATTGCTATTTTAATATTTAATGCAACAGGTCCTACTATATAACCCCAGCTGTCCTGGAACTCTGTAGACCAGCCTACCCTCAAATTCATAGAGTTCTACCTACCTGTGCTGCCTGACTGCTGGGATTAAAAGTGCTCATTGTCACACTTGGCTGTTTTTAATTTTTTAAGACAGTGTCTTAGTACTTGTCCAGGATAGCTTTCTTTTTTTTTTTTAAAACGACTTTATTTTGCAAAACAAAGATAAATGTAAAGATTTTAAACATTTTTTGCTTAAAATTATACATTTTTGTCAGTACTGTTTTTTCAGACATTAAAATAAATTTTACATAAAACCATGTGAATATGTTTTTTAGTCAGTACTTGATTTTTTTCAAGGGCTTGACAGTATGCATTGAAAACCTACTAGTTGCAATAAGCGTAAAGTACATGCAAAACAAAACACAACATGGAAATAGTCAAAGTCTTCTTGTTTTGTGAATATATGTATATTTTTTGTTTTCTTTATTTCTTGGACTTCATACAGTCTGTGAGTTGTTTCTGGGGGAGTGCAAGCCTCTGGGGTTAGCATCCCACTATCAGTGACTGCATATTATGTCTGTTCTTTTGTGACTGGGTTATCTCACTCAGGATGATCTTCTCTAGATGCAGCCATTTTCTTAAGAATTTGGTTAAGTCATTGTTTCTGGTGGCTGAGCAGGATAGCTTTCAACTCACGCTGTAGTCCACCAAGGGTTTAAACTCTTGGTCTTCCTGACTCAACCTTTGATTAGCTGGGATTACAAACCTGCTCTACCAGGGATGGAAAGTCTCAAAGTGTTGTTTCTTTTTTTTTAATTTTAAGATTTATTTATTTAGGGCTGGAGAAATGACTCGGCAGTTAAGAGCACTGACTGCTCTTCCAGAGGTCCTGAGTTCAATTCCCAGCAACCACATGGTGGCTCACAACCATCTGTAATGGGATCTGATGCCCTCTTCTGGTGTGTCTGAAGATAACTACAGTGTACTTATATATAATAAATAAATCTTTTAAAAAATATTTATGTATATGATTGCTTTTTCTGTATTTCTATATGTGTTCCACATACAAGGCTGCTGCTCTTGGAGACCAAAGGTCATCATCATATCCCTTGGGACTGGAGTTGCAGACAATTGTAAGCTGCCATGTGCGTGGATTTTCACCCTATATACATTTAGTTCACTTTTCAACCTGAAATAAAGCCAGGCATGGTGGCTCAAACCTAGAATCTAGGACACCTACATAGCAAGACCCTGTCTCAAAAACAAACAAGAAACCAGAAACAAACTTCTGAAATCCAAGGGGGCAGAGATATACAATAAATATGCTTGGGGTGAACTGTAGAGTACTTGCAAATTGTATTACACCTAGGTTCATAGAGGAGGCAGAGAAAGAGAAGGTGAGTCTGCAGGGGTTAATCTTGGGCAATTATTAGTATGTCAATCATTTCCTTTACAATATTGAATTACAGAAGATCTTTCTTTTTCTTTTTTCTTTTATTGGTTATTTCATTTATTTAAATTTCAAATGTCATCTCCCTTCCCAGTTAAACCCCCTATTGCTTCCCCATGCCTCCTGCTTCTATGAGGATGCTCTCTCACCCACCCACACACCCCCTCCCACCTCAGCACCCTAGCATTCCTCTATGCTGGGTCATTGAGCCTTCACAGGACTAAGGGGCTGCAGAAGATCTTTCTAATGTAGAAACCATGAGATCAAAAGGACAACCAGGAAAATTTTGTTTCTTAAGTTTTCTGGGTTGAGGGGTTGGCTCAGTGAATAAAAGACTTGCTATATAAGCAAGAGGAACAGAATTCAGAACCCCAGCACACATATAAATGCTGCATGTGTGTGGTTCTCCTATAGGAGAAATTATAATTTCAGCACTCAGAAAGCAGAGATAGGAAGGAGTTCCCCAGAACAAGCTGGCTAGCTAGACTAGCCATACCAGTTGAGTACTAAGTTCAATTGCAGACACTGCTTCAATGAATAAGGTGAAGAACAACAACCTAAGGTACACAAAAAACCAGGAAAATGTTTATATGCTTATATTAGATGGTACAAAGACTATTTTTCCTTATATATGGAAAGTACCTAGATTCTGGATTTTTTTAAACATGGAGGGCTAGAAAAATGACTCATTGGTTTAGGACACTTATTTTTATTGCAGAGAACCTAAATTTGTTTCTGAACAACTGAATGGCAACTCAAAACCATTTTACCTCTAGTTAACACCCTATTCTGGCCTCCACGAACACCTAACTACATGCAGAAAAACCCCTCATACATAGAAAACAAATAAATCTAAAACAATTTTTGGAGATGCTGACAAGATATTTCAATGGATCAATAGGTCAAGGCACTTGCTGCTAAGTCTGAGGACCTGAGTTTGATTCTTACAACTCCCATATAGAAAAAACTGAGTCCTGCAAGCTGTCCTCTGACCTACATACACACTATGACAATATTCACACCCACACACATACACACTCAAACACGGATGTATAACATAACAAACAAAATGATCACCCAAGCTTGGCATGGGGGTACATATAGTCTCCACACTAGGAAGGTAGAGGACAGAGGATCAGGAATTGAAGACCATTCTCAGCTACATAGATGACTTCAGGGCCAGTCTGGGTAACATAAGCCCTCATTTAAAAACAAACAGTATCTGGACAGATAGCTTAGAAATTAAGAACATTTGATCCACTTCCAGAGGACCTGGGTTCAGTTCCCAGCAGGCATGTTGTTCTCATAACCATTTATAAACTCCAGTTCAGGAGATCTTTTGCCCTCTTCCAGTCTCTGCACAAATACACATGCAGGCAAAACACTCATATACATAAAATAAAAATAAATAAATCTTCTCTGGGAGATAGTAGCACACAGCTTGAATCCAAACACTGGAGAGGTAGAGACAGATGAATGAGTTCTAGGCCAGCCTGGTCTACGAACAGACAAGGCTATGTAGAGAAACACTGTCTCAAGCAAACCAATAAATAAACAAATCTTCAAAGATATATATGTACACATACATATATATATACATATATATATATACATATATATATACACATACGTGTATATATAGCTGTCTCCACCCCTCACCAGCTGCAACACTTGGGAGAGCAGGTCCTGCACTTCAACAGGGCAATACAATGAAGCTGGCCCTGATAGTGAAGGCAAGGGTGAGACAGCCCAAGGGTATGTGAGGTAAAACTGGCCCAGCTCCTCACCAGCTACAGCACTTAGGAGAATGGGCAGGTATCTCAACTGGGCAGCACAGGAAAACTTGCTCTGGAGGTGTGGGGGCAAGTGAAATAGCTCAGGGGCATAAAAGCAGGAGAGCAGGCCCTGCCTCCAGCTAATGGAGGTATTGGCTGGCCTAGCTGGAACATTTCTGGAGAACTCACCCTGGTGGTGTGGATTTGGTAGAACTAGCATGCTGACCAACTCAGTTACCATTCAGGCCCAGATACAGAACTTTGAGTTGGCCCACACCCAAATCTACATCATCTGTAAACTGCTGCAATTTGTGAAAGGGCCAGTCCTGCTGACCCAAAGCTGTAAGATCTCAATAACACAGGGCAACAACAGGATAACTAGGAGTGCCTGTGAAGATCTAATATTAATGATGTGACAGAAGCCAGAGACCTTGAACCAGACCAATGGCTTATTGCAATGAACATTTGCAAGTGAGTATGTGTAGACAAAAGATTATACTATGGGGTGCACTGTGACATAACAGAGCTTCCACGAGGAGATATTTTTCTAAGCTTTGTTTTGTTCTGTTTTTTTTTCTTTTGAGGGGGAGGTTGTAAGGGCAGAGGGTAGATATGATAGGACAGGGAAATGAGTGGAAGTGGGGTGCATGATGTGAAACTCACAAAGAATCAGTAAGTTTTTAGAAACATCACACTTGAGAGCCAATATCTTTGTATCTTCCATCTGAGCTTAGCTAATAGGTACAGAACTTGGCACTCTGCAGGCAAAGCTGAGGGGATCTGGTGCTCTTATACTGCTGTTAGGGTTGCAAAATAGAACAAACCTTGGGAGGAAGCATTCAATATTCTCTATGCAGCATAACAAACAAACAAACAAGGCTAAGTGTCCATGATATAAAAAGACATGTATCTGTTCAGGTGTCAAGTGACACATGCAACCAAGGAAGAGGAGAATGTAGGCAATCTACACTTTGTATACAAAAGTGAGAGGCAGGATAAATATTTATATGCTGTTATCTTTGCATAGAGAGACAGAATGGAGGATCAATGGGTAGATCAAATTCAATCTTTGTTGGGGTCATTATGGGAACAACACTGCTGCTGGAAATGAACGAGGTAACTTGCTATCTTCCAGTACTACAAAAGAAATAGAAATGGAAAAGAAAGCAGAAACACAGGACTGAAACCTAAGCAAGCAGACCAATAGCCTCCCTTCTTTCTGTACTACCTCTGTACACACTCCACACTTACACCTGTTCCTTTGTGAACTCATGAGTTTCCAGGACATTGAATGACATCTCCTGGCAGCTTCTCTACCTCTTTCGGCAGTCCTATGTTCTCTTCTGAACTCCACATTTATCTCAAAGAACCTCCCAAGGACCTCTGAGATTCGGTCACACCTCCTCAGACCAGCACCAGCCTCCAAGAATTAGGTTATTGCAGAGGCAGTTAAACCCTAGTGGCCACACTGCACAGGGATCTGAGGAACTGGCCCCTCTAGTTCTACTGTTCCAGCTTGGCCTCTCTGATAGTTAATGTTGTCAAGTTGTCAGAATCTAGATTCTAAACTCACAAGATCAAGTGAGATAGGAAAACCCTCTTTGCGGGTATGGGTAGCAGCATCCTATGGGCCATAGTCCCAGAATAAATAAAAGCAACTAAGCTGAATACCAGCTTTCACTTTTCCCTGCTTCCTGGCTGTAGATGCAATGTGACCATCTCAAGCTCCTGCCACCATGCTTTTTTCGCCATAATGGACTGCACCACCAAACTGTGAGCCAAATAAACCCTTCCTTTCTTTAAAAAAATTATGTGCATTGGTGTTTTTGCCTACATGTATATGAAGATGTCTGTCTACTCCCCTGAACTAGAGCTACAGAGCTGCCATGTGGATAATCGGAATAGAACCCCAGTCCTTTGGAAGAGCAGCTAATACTAAGTGCTGAGCCATTTCTCCCACCCCCCCTTTGTATAAGTCTCTTCTGTCAGGTATTTTACTACAACAAGGAATATAAATAATAAGTCCAACATTTCAAAGGGATCTTGTGTTCCATCATAGAACCACATTTTGTGTCTTCATTGGTCACAAGAATGTGACTTCTCTAGCCAGGTATGTTGATGTGTCTTATTTGATCTCAGCACTCAGGCAGAGACAGGTGGCCTTTTGTGAGTCTGAGGCCAGCCTAGTCCACATAGTGAGAACCATGATAACCACAGGTACATACAAATACTGTCTTGGGACTGGAGAGATGGCTTAGTGGTTAAGAGTACTGACTGCTCTTCCTGGGGTCCTGAGTTCAATTCCCAGCAACCATGTGGTGGATCACAACCATCTGTAATGGGATCTGATGCCCTCTTCTGCTGTGTCTGAAGACAGCAACAGTATACTCACATAAATAAATAAATCTTATAAACAAAACAAAACCTCTCAAAAACCAAAACAAAAAAAAAAAATTGGCCTCTTTTTTTAAAAAGACTTATTTATTGTGTACAGTGTTCTGCCTGCATATATGCCTGCACACCAGAAGAAGGTGTCCAATCTCATTACAGATGGTTGTTAACCACCATGTGGTTGCTGGGAATTGAACTCAGGACCTCTGAAAGAACAGTCAGTGCTTTCAACCTCTGAGCCATCTCCAGTTCAAAAGTGGCCTCTTTTTTTGCTTACAGACCTTCATCCTTTGTCTTGACCCTAAGGCCTTCCCAGGCTTAAGGTTGTTTCCAGGAAGTAGATCCTTCTTCCCCACTAAGACTCAGGATTGAATTTCAAGGATTTTCTTTGGATGAGATAGCAGAGAGGAGACTTTCTCCACAGTGCCTTCTTTTCTCACAGTTTCTCAAAAGACAGTTTGGAGTTGGCACAGAGGACTAGAAAATTCCCATCCAGGGCTCCCACCAGCATATATCTGGAGTATTAGATAAGGCCTAGCTACCTACTTCAGTTTTCCCCCAAAGGTACCCTTGACCTACTCTACCCTCTGCCCTCTTCCAAGTACCACAGGTACAGAGTCAAGGACATAAGAGCTCCTAGCTAGCAGCCAGGTCTCCTCAAATCATAGCAAAGATCACTACATCGTACCATTAGATATTCAGCAGAGAAACAAGGTTTCTGGCCTCAAACAAGGAAGGGAATCTCAGCTGACTTTCCATACTTTCCAAGCAGGCCAGCCTGTCTTAGCTTACCCAGTGAGAACTGGTCATTGAGATGTCAGGACCACTGGTACTAGAGACTGAGGCATTCTACCCACCCCTAGTTGGATTCTGCCCCTTGAAGCTTTAACACTGACCATGCAGACTGAGCAAGGTAGACATGGATGTGGCAAGTGAACAGTGACTTCAAGGCCTCATAGCAGCCATGAGTGTTTGGACTGGAGAGAGAAGCTGGGAGAGGTTGCTTAGCCGAGCAATACCCAATGGAAAAGGCATCTAGGAAACACAAGAGGACACAAGGACCTGAAAGGAAGCTTAAATAAGTATACCCTTTTCATTCCAGAGCCTTGTTCAAGCCTGATGATTTGTCCTCATATTAAAGAACAGCCTAGCTAGGCTGTGGTGGTGCATGCCTTTAATTTCAGCATATGGAAGGCAAAGGGTAGTCTGAGTTTGAGGCCAACCTGATTCACAGAGTAAGTTCTAGGACAGCTATGGCTATGTCGAGAGAACCTGTCTCAAAATTAAAATAAAATAAAAAATACATTGGTGTGGTCTGTGGAAGAGGTTGACAGAGGATCTTACTCCATAGCTCAGGCTGGCATGGAACTTGAGGTACAACCCAGGCTAATCTCAAACTCATGATCTTCCTGCTTCTACCTCCCAAGTACTAGGATTATAGAGGTGTGCACCACACACCTGGTAAAATGACCAAAATATTCTATAACTATTATTTCAAAAATGTTTTGCAACTGAGAAGATAGCTCAGATGAAAGTTTGCCTTGCAAACATGAGATTATGAGTTTAATCCCCAGAATCCATATTTTTATTATTTTTATATTATGTGAGAACACTTGCTGTCTTCAGACACACCAGAAGAGGGCATCAGATCCTATTATAGATGGTTGTGAGCCACCATGTGGTTTCTGAGACTTAGGACCTCTGGAAGAATAGTCAGTGTTCTTAACCACTGAGCCATCTTCTCAGCCCCAGAATCCATATTTTTTTAAAAGCCCAACATTGATGGTATACATGTATAATTTCAATACTGAAGAAGTGGAGAGACAAGTGCTCCATGGGGCTCACCAACCTGCCAGCCTAATGTACTTGAAAAGTTCCAGGCCAGTGAAAGATCTTGTATCAAATAACAAAAAAGTTAGACAACAGAATGACAACCAGCGTTGCCTTCTGGTCTTCACATGCCTCCCTCCAACATAAATATGCTATAAAATAAAGCACAGGTTCTTATAATGCAGGCACTCCAGCTCTAATATGTGGACTTTTTTATTGTAAAAGGAAAAAGCAGTAATGATAACATCAGGTCAGGGAATAGCAACTACCATCCTCCCAGAATGCTCTGGCATGGTCACCTGGAGCCCTGGAGACACAGGGGCACGCTGGGGAGAGCCAAGGTCATGCCCACTTTTGGATGCTCACCGGATCTGGTTCAAGGAAAAGGGGAAACATGGGACAAGGAATGAAACCCAAGAAATAAAATAAGCAGGGTAGGCTAGTGTATCACTCTACTCCCTACCCTCTGTGTGAGTATGTGTATCACAGGAGTCTTGTTATGTAGCTTCAGTGGCTAGAACTTGTGCTCTTCTTGCCCCAGCCTTCCTAGTGGTAGGATTACAGGTATGCGCTACCATGTAATATTAGTTATCTCTAGTTTCCTAACAGGATGATTGCTGGACCACTAAGAAGTGTTTTCCCAGGACCTAACCTTCCTGCCTGCCTTCCTTACCGTGTATTTGTCCCATTTCTTCTCTGGGTCATAGGGCTCCCAGCGACTGGCGGGAAAAATGTGCTTGTTCTTCTCATACCAGCTCCTGAGCACCACTTTGCCTGCATGTGACTGAGGAATGAAGGTTGTGATTCAGGGCCATCTTACCTGACCTTGCCTTCCTGTGACTTCTCCCTAATGTTATCACCCCTGACAGGTTCAGAGCACCTTTGTCTGCCCAGTTCCATGGCACTATCATACCTCATCCTTCTCTACAGTGGCATCACTGAGCAGTCGTACATCATCATGAACATCGAAGTTGAAGAGTGGTCCTGTAGGAGAGAAGCAGTAAGCTCAAGGCCATGCTACTCCCAATATGTTGGAGCAAGTTATAGGGTGAACTAAGCTAGAATCACTCACCACTTTTTCCTCGTGCCTTGGTAACAATGAAGTCATAAAAGCTGTGATGCTAGGAACAGAGAATGAGAAAGACCAGGTTGGTAATCCATCTGGGATTCTATCACCCATTTCTCCCTATACCCCTACCTGTAGGTACCATTGCATCCACCAGCCCTGGAAGAGTGCACAGCAGTATGGTGACTCTCCTATGAAACCACAGAGTGTATGACCCAGGGTTGAAGGGACTCACATGGGGTATGATTAAATCCTCCTTGATGTACATGAGCTGTTCCACCCCTGCTGACCTAAGGGAGAAATAGGAGAGGATGAGCAACTGGGAGTCATCAGAGTTGGCAGAAGGGGACAGGAAGTGGTGGCCACAATGCTTTAAGCCTTAAATTTTAAGGGAAGCTGTATAGTTAAAGGAACCTGGGATGGGAGTCCCAGTGTCCTGTACTTCTGGACCATTGCATCAAGGCAGGGTTCTCTCACCTAAGCTCTCTACAACAGGAAGATAAGAAAAAAGAGCACAGCTCTCCTCTTTGAGGAATACATTGCCCAGCATTACATCTTTCCAGCTGTGGAGCAGTTGGCAGGGTTGTTTGATACCCTGGCTGAGAAGACAGGCTTTTCACACATATTGCATGCTGTGCTCACCTGAGCTCACTGAAGTCTTTCCGCAAGATCTCTAGTGCTTTTTGCAGGAACTGCTGCATCGTGTTGCCCTTCTTCATCTGTAGAAGTAGGTATACTTCAAGTTGAGAAGGAGAAACAACAGCCTAAAAAATGCTCCCAAGAAAGCAGAGACCCACCCTGCTACCCCCAGAGGTTTCCCACCATCAAGACTGTCAGTTACTTTCTATTGAATTCAAGCCAAGGGAGGTCTTCTACTGCCTACCTTAACTGTGCGCCGGTGCCCAGAGCCATCCCAGTAACTAAAGGTGATTTCAATCTCTTCACCTACAAAGAAGAGTTCCCTTAATCAGTTCAAGCCTTTAATCTCAACACTCTGGAAGCAGAGGCAGGCAGATCTCTAAATTCAAGGCCAACCTAGTCGACAGAGTGAGTTATAGGACAGCCACAGCTATACCCTGTCTCAAAAATATAAAAAAAAATGAGTTGCCTCTTGGTCTCCAGACCTGAGCTTAGAGTTTCCTTGGGATACATAAATATTTACCTATGTATAGGTATTACCTTGGGTATTTGCAAGAAAACTTTTTGAGCCTTAGCCCTGTTCTCTCACTGCCCCAACAATGGACCACACATTTGGGATTCATGTAGCCAAGGTTAGCTTCAAACTAGCCATGTAGCTAAAAATGACATTGAACTTCTCCTGAGTGCTGGGTGACAGGCCAAGCAACCATATGTAGCTATAGCACTCACTCTTGATTTTTTCCTGCTTGGCTTCCCACTCCTGCCGCAGTTCTTCTCGAAGCCGATTCTCCTCCTCCTGAGACAAAATGGACAAAAGATGAGATTCAGAGCTGTTCTAGGTGCAGCATTAACCTATTCCTGAGCCAGAGTTTCCAACAAGTTCATGATCAACACCAAAGTCTGTACCATAGCCAGGCAGTCTTTACCTCCCGGTCTCGGTCAGGCAAGAAGCTTGTATCTACATCAGGGTTCTTCCCCAATTTCTTTTTCTTTGTGGTGATCTCTAAAGTAAACAAGACAAAGAACATCTTATTTTTCAGAAAATGATTCTTTAGGTTTGTTTTTAGACAATCACATTTATGTAGCCATGGCTGTCCTGGAACTCTCTATGTAGAACAGGGTGGGCTCAAAGAGAGATTTGCCTGCCTCTGCCTCTCAAGTCCTAAGATCATTGTACCACCACATGTGACCTGAAAATAATTTTGATCTCATGAACCTTTATAAAGTCTCTCAGGCTCTTGGAGCTTAAGAAGTACTGACTTGTACAGCCATAGTGGCACATACCATTAATCCCAGCACTTTGAATAATAGAGCCTGGTGGATTTAAATTTAAGGCCAACTTGGTATACACAGTGAGTACCAGACATACCATAACCACAGAGAAACCCTTTCTTAAAAAGAAAACAAACAAAAAACAAAACTAAAAACCTAGATAAATAATAAGCATCAACAATAAAAAATGCCAGGGCCATGGGTGCCCAGGTCCTTACTAAGACCCCAAAATTAAATCTCCAGATGGAAGGGGAAAACATACTAGGTTACACTTTTCAAAAGCTCCAGTTAACTAGTCTGTGCGATATAGAACAGTTCCTAAAAGTGGAGGCAGGATAACTACCAAGGCAAGCTTGAGCTACATGAGACCCTGTCTCAAAATAAATGAAAACAAAACAAAACACTACTTGCTACATATATCCCTGAGCACTACTGAATATGTATCTAGCTAAACAAGGTATTATTCCAGATACTGCTGGGTTAAATGTACTGCTAAAATTACAGTGGAAGGGAGTGGTATAACAATTCCCCCTGTGCTGTAGGGAAAGCAGCAATCTGAGTGTTCTGAGCCCATACTGACCCTGTGGCCTGGTGAGGAACAAAACAGATGTGCATACATAGGGCTGTACTTTGGAGACACAGAACTTCAGCAGGTGTAGATCAAATTCACCAATCACAATTAATCATTGCTCAGTGGCTGCTTGTGGTAAGTAGTTGCCATACTTGACAATGTTTTCACAAACATTTCCATTATTTCAGGAAATTTCAGCAAGCAAGGCTAGTCCAGATTACATTCTCCCCTCCTCAGTTTATCCTATGTGCTCCAAAGAACAGCTTTTTGATCCTTTTAGACCAGGCACTAGTAATACTCTGATAACGTCTCACACTAGTGGCTCCTGTACAAAGCCTAGCTCTGATTCAGTCTCCTGGTGACTAAGGCTAAAAACATGAGTGTGCCTCTTCCTTTGCTGGCCCAAATGTCAGTCCAAATGCCAGAGCAGAGCTCTGGTGGGCAGTGGCCTCACCTTCCCTCTCCAGTTCTTCCTCATACATGGCCATCTCTTCCTCCTCTTCACCTCCCTCCTCTTCTTCCTCCAAAGTGAAGGACAGGCTAGAGATCTTCCGCTTGGCCTCCTTCTTGCGCTCCTTCTCTCGAAGCTTCTCTAGCTTCCTACCAAGGCATGGGTGGCCATCATGCCCCATGTTCCTGCCCTGAGGCCCCTTCCCTGACCCAGAGCCACTGTGTGCCTAGCATGGGGTCAACTCAGCATAGGCTGGATCTCCCCAGCACCCCAGAGGGATTCTATTTGCCCTAGTTACTTCAAGCTCAAGGGCAGGACTCTGGTTATGACACATCAAGCATGGGACAGAAAGGAATGGGGACAATGCAGGCTATTCAGGCACCCAGTAAAAAGAAAGGGCTCAGAAAGGACTCACCACCTTTACAGAGGAACAGAAAGAAAGATAAACCTGGAAAGCGAGAACCAGTGTGGAACTCAATAGATACCACAACTGCTCCCAAAGCAGGAAATGGGTTCTCCCTGTAGAATGGGAATGGGAACAGCCTGACCCACCCCCAGGAGTTCCCAAGCGCTAAGCTGCACTGTAAGGGGAGAGCTGTTGAGGATGGGGAACCCACAGCTGTAACTCCTTTGACTGTTCCTTTTTTGCCAGCTGCTTTTCTCGCTCCTTCACCAGTGCTTCCTGTTTGGCCTTCATGTCATTCAGGGTCACAAGGCCTGTGAAGCAAGAAAACATGGAGAAAAGGCTAGTCACCCAGGGCCAGCCAAGGAGTGAACCCTGTGTCTGGAAGGTGGTACATGTGTCCTGCTCACCCACAGTACTGGACTTGAGCTCTGCTTCCACAGCATCATAGTGTGCAGAGAACTTCTTGTCAATGTTAGATTTCATTATGTTCTCCTGCAGAGAAGGGACATATCAGTGAGGGCCATCTACCACTCCACTATGGAAGTGACAGAGTGGCTGTAGGTCCTAGATCCTAGTCCTCGATTTGTGCCTTGACATGCTATGATATGATCTTAGAAAAGAAAGACACTCTCCCTTCCCTTTCTGGGTGGAAGGGTCCATGAAGCTGTGAGGGCTAAAGGTACCAAAGGAGTTCCTTTTCTTGGCATCCCTGAACTGCTCTGGCTCCCTCTTCAGGTCTCCAGCTGGGGACTGGCACCCCTTCAGTAGCCTGTAGCTACCACCCTACTCACCTTTGGCCTTTTTCCTACCCAGTCTTTAAGCTGAGGCTCCTGAAACCCAAGCCATGGAATTTCAGGAAGAGATAAACAACAAAAAAAGAGGGATCAAAATATCCAGCCCCTGAATTCTCCTTTTTGGCCCAGGATGCTGTCAGGAGCTTTCTGGAAGGCTATTGTCCTTCAGCCCTGCCCCATATTAATAAAGTACCCTGTAGGTCACTCTGAAGGGACCTCCAAATAAGTAGCCAGCAGAAGTATATACTTCCAGCTGCCACTGAGGCAATGAAGTCACAGCTAGAGGACTAGATGTCTGTACAAGCATAGCTGAAGGTTGATAATACCTCCACCTGAAGACTGGTTTGGGGATTTATTTGGCTTCTCACTTCTCCAGATAGGGCCTGCTCTCACTGAAGAGCTAAGATCCCGCTCTTCTCCGGAGTTTTGTCCAAAGGATCAAGCTAAGGTCAGCTTGGTACCATGTCCCTGAATCCCGTGACCACTCACTGAAGAAGCCCTAGGGGAAAGACTCAGTAGCATACCCCTGTGCCTCTCCACAGGAAGTGAGGTCTTCCCAATAGGCATTAGAAGGCTAGGAAAATGAACTACAAAGCTCTGTACTCAGGAGTGCCAGGGAATCTCACCCAACATCAGTGTCACCAAGAATCACTGACTGGCTCCCAATCTCTGACATGGACCAACACTGAGCCCATTTTACAGATCAGACTGTCTCGGCTGACTTCTGTTTGTTACCAGAGATGCACAGCAAGTCTCGCCACCAAGCAGGGCCCGCCCTCCGGGCACTCCTAGCCCACCGTTGAGGTCTCCCAGAGATCAGTGGCAGGAGACCGCCAGGGGGCCCGCGCGGTGCGCAAGCTCTGAGGTGCCCCGGCCTGGCCCACACCTCTGCAATCCTCTGCTTCATCTGCTCCATTTGCTCACGCTGCTTCTCCCTCTTCTTCATTAGGTGCATGGCACGTCCCGCCTCACTTGCAGCGCCCTTGTACTGAGCCATGGTGGCGGCGGCGGTTTTGGCGGAGGCAGTGGTTTCAGTGGAGGCGGCGGCAGCAACAACAGCGGCAACGCTGACTTTTGCTTCAAGTACTGGCAGCGACGGCGATGGCACTGGCGGCGGCAATTTAGTCAGCTGATGCGTGACGTCAGCCATCAGGGAACGTGCAGACGCCGGCCCTGCCCTACGCCCGCCGCTCTGACACGTGATCGCACCTCGCCACGCCCAACAGGAAGCCGAGTTCATCTCACACGAGTAATGCGAAATTACCAGTCCTTCTTACTGGCTTTTTGTGACATGGAGCTGGGTCCTCTAGCTTCCGGCACACCCTCAAAAAATGCTATCTTAAGCTGTACTTTCAATTCTAACTTCCTACTGTTGGTCCCAAAGCTGAATTGCCACTCCCCTGACTTGGCTGATGGAACTCTTTGAGCCATGTTTTCCAGTCTGGTGTGCCCTTTCCCGCGGAAGTTGCCCCCTCCCCCGGCCCCCAGCTCGGTCACACACTGATACTATTTGGCTGCCTGGATTTTTTTACTATCATCCAAGGCTAGGTCCGGGTCCCTTTGCTTCCCCAGGACTGAGACTCCTGATACCCGCTCCTCTTAAAAATTTGTGTGAGGCAAGAGATGGCTCAGGCAATGATGAGTACTGGATTTTCTTCCAGAGGACCCAGGATCGATCCCCAGCACCCAAATAACTCACAACTGACTGTAACTCCAGTTCCTGGAGATACTGGCCTCTGCAGGCAGCAGATATGCAAGTTGTGCACATCCATCTAGGCAAAACAGCCATACAAATAAAAGTTTAAATGTGTTTACATGTGTTTGTGTGTGCACAAGTCACTGATGTGCAGAGGTCATATTGTGAAGTCAGTTTTCTCCTTTCACCTTTACTTGGGCTCCAAAGATCAAACTCAAGATTACCTGGAAAGTGCCTTTACCCATTGAGCCATCTCACCTGTGCTATTCTGCCTGAGAGATCAGTATGGCCTTGAACCCAAAACCTCCACATCTAACTGCCTTCTGATTTAGAAAACCACTAGTAAACGATGATCTATCCAACACCAGCTGACCTACTTCAACCTGCCTTGATCTTTGAAGATACAATTCTAACTCCAGAAGCTAAGCTAAATTGCCCCAGTCCTGCAAAACAACCCAACCTGTAAGCAAAGTACCTAAAGATCCAGACTTAGGTTTCAATAGTTTTATTGGGAGGTTTTTGTTTTCTGTGAAATATACTAGAGGTTGGGAAGGGGACACATTCACTTTGCAAGGTAAGGGTTTCCCACCACTAAAGGAAAAGGCATGGGGCAGGGCACACTGGGGTCTGGATCCACTTTCCTACCTCCTTCTGCTTTGCTCACATTACTTTTTCTCCGTGAACACAACACAAAAGAAATTCAAAAGAGATCAACCTTCAGAGGGGGAAGTTACAACTAAACCTTCTCCCATGCCAGGCTTTGCCAATGCTGAGAGTGGCCTAGGCTACACAGAAAGGCTGAGGGCTCAGACAGGTACTCCAAAGTTAATAAATTAGAATAAATTATGAGGAGGAGGAATGCAATTTTGTGCTGGGAGGGTCTCTTCTCTCCAACACATAAGAGTTGGGGGAGGAGATGGGTATCTCCAAAGGCCACTACATATGGGACTAAGAGCAGTGGGGGTAGAGTCAGCTTTTCCTCCACTCCTTCACAAACAGCAAAATTGGGTCGTGCATGTACACACGTGTACACACACACACACACACACACACACACACACACATATACATGTACACTCCTCTTTCCCTAGAACAAAGACAGACCAAGAAAGAGGATGCTATCCAACTCCCATCTCCCAAACCATTGCTAAGGTTAAGGATATGGTCAGTGAATCAAATCAATAAGGTGGGTGACTGGAATGTGGTGGGGGAAGAAGATGCTGGAAACAGGGATACCCAGCCATACCATCTCCCCTGTCCTAGAGAAGGACACACAATTTAGGGAGAGGGGAACAGGGGCTGGAGGAGGGGAGTCAGAAATCACTGATCAGCTTCTCCAAAGACATCATTCTGTTTGCGCTTCATGTTCTCAAAATCAAAGGCCGAACCAGCCATGCGTTTGTAGATATCTTTGATGTCATTGCAGGTTGTCTCAAAGTGTGTGGTAGCATCATAGGAGCAGGAACAGAACACCTGTAAATAGGCAGAACCCCAGACCTCACGGAAATCAGGCAGAGGATCTTGGGTAGACAGCAAGAACCAGGGCTGACTGGGACAGCCTTTTTACCTGACTCTCTGAACCATCATCAATGGGCTCATATAAATCACTGATAGCCACAAACCTAAGGGGCAAATAGAAGAAAAGAGAGAAAAGTTTCATAATGGGCCTTGCCCATTCCTAGTCCCCAGCTTCCCCATCAAGTTCGGCTCAGCCCCTCACTTCTGGTCAATGGGTTCCAACAGCTCCAATGCAGGCTCAACTTCCTTTTCTGGTTCTGCAGTCTCTACGGTGGTGCTGGCAATGGCGATGTATTTGCCCTGTGCGGCCACGTTATGTGCATAGGAGATCATGCACACATAGATGTCTGACCACAGGAAGTCAATTGGTTAACATGTACCAGAGGAAATGGCTACACAAAAAGGTAGTTCCTAGGGGCTAGACAGGAATCTGGCCCACACACCCCTGCCCCCAACCTAACATGTTAATAGCATCCCAATTGTCATTCTCATGAAGAAGGTAAGTGCCCAGGCCATCTAATCCCCAGGTATATTCTGTAACAAAAATGCACAAGAATCCCCAAGCTTTCTTGTGAGAAGAGAGGCATAACAACAGAAGGGAGTCCCTTACAGCCTGGCTTACCTGACTTCCTGTTGACCTGGTTCTGAGGGATGATAATTTGGCAGGAATTGGCATCATTGGTATTCTTGATGGGGTGGCTGAGGATACAGATGATGCGAATAACCTGGCCAGCCTTTCGAACACGGTCTGGGATGTAACTGGGGTCACAGATCAGCTGCTTGCAGCGGGCCACCTGTGAAGGTACCAGAAGATTTTGCACATGTTAGATGACCCTTTGTCCTAGGTAGTGTTAAGCTGAGCCAAAAGTAAAGCCAGGCAGCTCTGAGCTGTCATCACTGTCCCTCCTGTATGTAGTATTAACCCTTTTCTTGAAGCTCTGAGAGATCAGATTTCACAAACAGGGCTAGGTGACCCTACTGCTGAAACACAATGAACACAAAACTTTTTTTTTTTTTTTTTTTTTTTTTTTTGCTGCTGGAGTTCTTATTTGAGACTTCTTGGCTCAAAAATAGTCTCAAACTCAGGATCTTCTTTCATCAGCCACCTCAATTCTCATGCCCCACCACATTAGGCTAAAGGATGGTTTGGGGTGAAGAGTAGGCTTATTAACTCAGTTTGTAGAATGCTTGCCTTGATCATGCATAAAGCCCTGGGTTAGATTTCCAACAATGTATAAACCAGGTATCTTGACACATAACCGTAATTCGGCATCAAGAAGGTGGAAGCACAAGGACTAAAAGTTCATTCTCAGCTATATACACTATTTGAGGCCAGCCCGGGATACAGGACACCATTTCCAAAACAATACTAAGTATGTGACCTCTGAAGAATAGTTCTTGATTGATTTAGATCCATCTGCCTAAGCCACATGAGTACTGGGAATACAGCTGTGTGCCACTACACCTGGCAGTTTGAAGGATATTTTTCACCAACAGAAATAGCTATATAGACTTTTATTGACCATCCAGTCCCTAGCTATATGGTTCTCAGGGATAAGCAGAAGCAAACTCACCAGTAATAAGGCTCCCTAAGAACATAGCCCTGAAAAAAAACAAATCTTATCCAAACCATGGTAATACAAATGCACAGGGCAGGCTTACCTCTCCCTCAGATTTTACACCCACCACCTTGCCATTCTCCATGATGATGTCATCCACTGGTTTGTTCAGCATGTATGTTCCCCCATAGATGGCACTCAATCTGTAGTATGAAAAATGATGGGTAAGTCTTCCCAGGAGAATGGGGACCAATTCTACTATACTCTCCCCATCCCAACAGTGGGGTAGAGAAACTACACAGGTAGAAAGAGTTCAACTCCAACTTTTCAACTGTTTCAGGCATCCCTCCCATAAACTTAGGGCCCATATTGACATATTCTTTCCTCTCTGGTGTTTCCATCCATGATATTCTGTTCTGCAAAGGGTTAATAGAAGGTAGCATGAAAGAATGGCTCCAGAGAGTTAAAAATAAAGAACTCTCTGTAAAATAGCTAGACCCTAGAGAAGCCCAGACTCAAGGTTCCAAGGTCCTAGACTTAGTCCTGGTACTACCAAGAGCTGGGGGAAGCTATGTTCTTAGTGACCTAGTCCTTTACTTTGTATTTCATCTACTTTTTAAATAATACATATATGTGTGTGTGTGTTTGTGTATGTTTACACATATGTCTGTACACCATGTGCATGCCTGGCACTTGTGGAGGTCAGATGAAGGTTTGGATTACCTAAAATTGAAGTTATGGATGGTTGTGAACTACAATGTATGTTGGTGTTGGAATTAAACCTGGGTCCTCGGTATAAACAAGTGGTCTAATCTGCTGAGCCACCTCTCTAACCTCTACTCTGCATTTTAATGCACTAGGGCTATACCGCCATTACCCAAGGATGGAGTAATATACATGAAAATTAGTTGGGAAAGTAGGAGACACCACAAAAACACTCAAGGTAATTTTCATTCTTGGCCTTAGTCTTACCAGTAATGCTAGACAAAAAGGACAAATCCTCACCTGGCAAAGCCCTGGGGCAGCTCACCCAGGCCATAGAGTGGGTATAAATATGGGCTCTTGCCATACCGGGCCAGGGACTCGCTGTACAATTTGATGCGGTTAATAGTCTCAAGACATGGCTGATCCAGGTAGCTGGGGAACAAGAGCCAAGGAAGATGCTTTTGACAGCAGTACCCTTGTTCACCTACAAAGACACTACCCAGACTTCCCACCACCCTTTGTGACCTGGCAAAGATGTGGGTCAAATGGAGAGGGATGGAAATGGAACAGGTGAGCCTGGAGCCGAGTATAAGAGACATGCAGGGTGGACAGTAGGTACAATAGGCAGGTGTGGGGAGGGCAAGGTGTGAGCCAGACAAGGGGCTCCCATCACCAGCCAGCTTTCCCCTCACTCATCAGTGCGGTAGAGCGCCAAGGCATGGCCAGTGAAATCAATGACATCTTGTCCCAGGTCAAACTTCCGGTAGACATCACGCATGCTGGTGGTCTGGGGGTCAACACCCTCAAAGGTTTTGGGGTCATTCTCATCAAAGTTTGCCACAAACACCAAAAATTTTCGAAAGCGTCGTTTTTCAAACATTCCCATCAGATCTGAAAGAAAGGTATAAAGAACTTACTGGGACATCAAATTCCTCTTTCCACCAGAGCAAGCCAGGAAAGTTGGTGCCCTGGCTCCCACCAGAACTCTGTCATTTATTTAACACTGCCCCACCCTTCTTGGTCTCAATTTTCCTATTTGTAGGAAGAGGTCCTCCCTGTTCCACTTAGGGATGTTATAGGGGGCAAGACGGCCCTTTGACAATAAAGAATCCTCTTCTATGAACTTCCTTTCTGGCAATTTGCCTGGATGGACAATAAAGATACTATAAAGCAAGGGGCCTCTAGGACTACACGGAACTAAGATTAGGCTTAGGCAAAGAGGAGCCTTTTGCCTAACTGTCCTAAAATAGTCTGTCCCCTCTTGCCCCATTATTCTCTGCTTAAGGAGACTCATACTCACTAGAAGCCAAGGCTTCGGTCTCAGTAGATGGTACTTTGTAGATCTTGCCCCCCTTGTACACAAAGCTGCCCTCTACCACCTTGAAGTCCAGATAACGCGTCACTTCTGTATACAGTAGCATCTTTACCAGCTGACCTGTGTCCAAAGAGAGTAAGGGACATCGGTATGTTTTCCTTCAAAAAAAAAAAAAAACTCTCAGTAGTCTGACCAGATTCTGGAGATTGAATGCCCCAATCTCTGTCTTCTCACTCACCACCCCAATCACCATATACGGCATCTTTTTAATCTCCCTCACCATTAGCCATGAGGAATTTGGGGATCAAGTCAACATTCCAGTCTCTGCCCCGACCCATTGATTCCGGGGGCCCTTCCAGCAACTGAAAGCGCTTATATAGCTGTAAGCAGGACAAGAAAGAAAAAGAAATGTCAAGGACCAGCCCCCCTTCCCACTTTTCTGCCCAGGACCTGAGAATTACTTTGCCCCCTTACATCTATGTGGGAGACTAACAAGGGGTCTGGGTCTAAGACCAGGTTTAAGAATAAGGAATCTTACCTCCTCTAGGGGTGTGATGGAAGAGCTCTCACCCCCATAGTAGGGGTTTCGGTCCATGTGCAATACCTTCTTTCCATTCACAGACATGATGCCAGACAGAATGCATTCCTGGTGAAGAAGTGGCATTTGCATCCATAGCCCATCTACCCTCCAACTTGCATCTCTGATTTGTCCTCGCCTAATCCCCACCACAAATTTCATAATGCAAAGCCCTCCCTCTTTCCAGTGCCTAAAACTGGAGAGGGGAAGATGGCTTCATATGACGTTTCCTTTATACCCTGCTGAGTAAACTACTAGAGCATTAAAGGAGACTTGGGGGGCAGAGCTTCCAGCAGCTTTCAGGTCTTCTGGCATCAACAAGCCACGAGAAATATCTACCTGCTCTGAGCCCCCCAAAAAGACAAGACAATGAGTCTATAGAAGAACCAATTCAAAGGACCTCTGGAAGAGAAGGCCAAGTCCTTGAAATCCCAGGCCCCACCCTGCTCCTCCTTTAAAGGGCAGGAGCCCCTGACTCTCTTCTGGCCGTATCCACTGCTCTAGACTCGGGGTTCAAACGAATTTGGGAGGGGGGAGACAAACACCCTCACTAGTCACTGTCACTAACCTAAGGACAAAGGCTGATGATATATGTTCAGTCTAAGGTCTCCATGGGAAACCGGGTTGGGATAGAGGGAACATGGTCACTAACACCCCCCCCACTCCGGCTGTTTCTGGAACATTCCATGGGTTTCTTATCCCCTCCCAAAAGGCAGAAAAGCAAGATGACGGCCCACCCTTGACAAGCCCCCAAACCCCTATCTTCATACTCCATGCCCTAGTGTGATCACAAGATGGAAAGGGATGTTAATCAAGGATTTGAGCAGGTGATGAGTGCAGGTGAAAGGTGGGTGCTGGGTACAACGGCTCCAGTGTGCGTGGGGGGGGTGAGTTTTCCACCTCAGTGATACAGATAGGGAAGATGAGGGGTCCACGGTTAAGATCTAGGGTACGGGAATACAGGCCATAGTGGAACCCTCTACGAAGAATTGGGAACTGGCATCGACATTCTGGGTGAGGTAGTGGGGTGGGCATGTGGTTTTCCAGGGCCGGAGCCAAAAACGCAATGATGGGAGGATGGGTTGGGTGACACGGACTCTGAATCACTGCGGGGTGGATTGGGGTTGGGGGATGGCATGGTGCAGGGCTATGAGTGCCTGAGGTGGTACTTACGGTAAGACCTGTCCCCAGCACAATCACGTCGTATTCCTCGTCCATGGTCAGGCCTTAGTACCAGCGTCTGCTCTGCTCTTCGCCCTCCTCCTTCACTACAGCAGCCGTTACCACTGCCTCTACCGTTGCTGTTGCTACTGATACTGCTTCCGCCGCACTGAACCAAAGATGGCGTCTATCGGTCGCCTCCCGATCCCTACGCAGCGTCAATGAGTCCCTCCCCCTCCTCTGGCCCCGCCACGCCCAACCAAAGCTACCGTTTCCTCGCTTGTTTTCTGGGAGAGCTTCTGGCCCCTGGGTCCCAGCACCAGAACGACTGCAGGGGTTAACGCCGCTCTTCCGGAGCACGGAGAAATATGGGGCGGGGCAGGCCGGCAGCAGGTGCTGCGTCCTGAGAAGGATCCTTGCACAGGAGCCGCGCGCCCCACCCCGCGCACTCCCGTACCGCCCCCTGGGAGAAACAGCAAGGCTCTGACGCCTGCAGTGTGTTGTTGCAGGTGGCAGGAGTGCTGAGAGAGCTGCCATTGTCAGGATTCCTCCTCTCCCAAGGCCAAGAAAAGTAACAAGCCTCTACCCTGGCTTGTTAAGAGTATCTGCTTACTAAAGACCCTCCCACCCTTCTTCTCTCACCTCTTGCCTGAAATGATTACATCTAAGCACTTCTTCCCTTCAGTCAACAAATCTACTGTCCAGTGCAGAAATGAGTGACAGGAGCCCAAGACATGACAACAAGTCTTTATTTTATTAGGAAGGAAACAACAGAGCACACACACCTCTGGCCTCTTGATAGGCAATCCTCGTGGGAACAAACTAGAAACCCAATGGACACACTTTGTTCACCAGTCCTTGTGGTAATTTCTTTTTTCTCAGGACACAGAAATAAACCCCAGTGTACAGCTCATTCTTAACACATCAACCCCCCCCCAAAAAAAAATCTAAAGGCTAAGCTGGAAAGTTAAGTAGCCTTTCCACACCTCTCAAATTCAAAGAACCTCAAGTTCATGGCTGTTGCTGGAAGCTCCATAAAGCTTGGGGAATGAGCATTTACTACACAAAAGCACTATAAACAGCAAGGGATAATAGCAGAGGGCCAAGAATAAATATGGAGAAAGGGGAAAGGGGAGGCCCTAGAATTAAGGTCCTTTCCCCTCTTGATGATGAAGCCTAAACGATTTATCTATGAAGAATACACTTTGTTGGCAGAGATGGGGGATAACCCCAGGGAAGTCCCTCTCCAGGTTAAAGAGGAAGCAAGACAGGCTGAGGGTGGTGTATGTAGGGTTCATGCTATAGTAGGAAGAGGACAAACCTTTCCATCCACTATGTCACAAAATGAAGATATCACAACCTACACACCAACACTCCCTTAATCCCTCTCTGGTATATGTCACACAATCTGGGTCAAAGTGATGGTGGGGCCCTTGTGGTCATCAAAGCGATCCATAGTTTTTAGGCTGAGTATCATGTGCAGACCATAGGTGAATATAAAAAGCATGAAGAGGGTGGTGAGTAGCCCCATCCAGATGCCCGGAGAGAAGAATCCAGCACAGTCACTAGCATAGGAGAACTGTTCACCAGTCACATTGAAGGCCTGGATCTAGGAGACACACAGACATGGATCAGATGGGACCAAAGGGTTCTACAGACAGTAAGGGCTGAATTCTGGAATCAATGAATAGTCTATACCTTCATAGACTGCACAAGAATGGAACTCTACATGTTCAAACAATACTGAGATTCTCTGGGCCCTTCCTCCCTCCCCTTACTGCCACCAGCTTGGGGCCCATCACCCTTTCAATACCTGGAAGTTATGAAGAGTCATCTGCCAGAGTGAGGCTACGTTGGTCACAAGGAGATTGCCTTTATTGCTCAGACTGCTGACGTACTCACAGTGGAAAGAATAGATGCTAGGTCCTGTGACTTGGGAAACATTGAAATGGGCAACAGAGCCATTGCTGTGAATTTCAAGTCGTTCCATGGTAAACCAGTATCGGGCAGATACTGGGTAGAAGCGACTAGCCAGAATGAACCTAGGAGGTGAGGGTTGCAGATGTCAGATGAACAGAATAGAGTGAAGATACACCAGCCCAGCCAAACAGAACTTACTTGAATGTCACTGTTGCACCAAAGAGTGGCTCATAAGTCAGTGAAAGCCTATGGAAGAAGGCAGAGGAATACTGTCAGGCTCTAGAAGGACCTTAAGAAGGTCCTCATCAGGTTGGCTCGAGCTTAAACTGCTCTAGGTCTATCCTTATAGCCACTTGCCAATACAGTGTCGCCATTTACCATATGGGAAAACTAAGGTTCAAGTCATAACCAAATCAGGAGCAGTTTGGAGGGCAATTAGGTTTCACATCTCCAGCTTAGTATTCCTTCCTCTGGTTCTCCTGAGTCCCCTAGGCCTCTTTCTTGGGATCATACTGAGATTTCAAGGGTAGGAAACCTAGAACTGGTTTTAACAGTTGGGCTGGTATTTGTCTACATGCAGTCCTAGAGGTTGGGTTCAAAGAAGTGCAGGGTCCCAAGGGATTATGTGGCAGTAATAGCTCAGGACCTAACAACCAAGCCCTAAAAGCGTGAGAAAGCCAAACTCTTTTTTTTAAAGAATTATTTGTTTATTTTATGTCTATGAATACATTGTTGCTATTTTCAGACACACCAAAAGAAGGCATCAAATCCCATTACAGATGGTTGTGAGCCACCATGTGGTTGCTGGGAATTGAACTCAGGACCTCTGGAAGAGCAGTCATTGCTCTTAACCTCTGAGCCATCTCTCCAGCCCCCGAAAGCCAAACTCTTAAGAGGCTCCTTATCCAGTAACCTCCCAGCAACATCAACCTTGGGATACTGTGATATCCATCTCCTTGGTAAACATACCACACAAGGACTGTCTTCACCCTAAGCATGCACACACCCACATATCCAATCCCACATCCTTGTTCTTTCCTGGGCTCACAATGGCAGGAAGACCATATATGATAGGATAGCCTTTCCTACAACCCTTACACAGCAAAGGAGTCATTCCAGAAGGAGCCGGTCAAGTTAAGATTCTCTACACCAAAGGTGAGGGAGGTCAAGTCTTTCCACTCGTCTTTGTATGCCACAGAGAAGTTTTGTGCCCAAAACAGGATCCTTGGGGCAGTGTCATTATAACTCACAGGAGGATGGATTGCAGGTGATGCCACCTGAGTCTGAAGCAGCTGGCGACCTAGACCCCCAGCCACCATGGTTACATCACGTGCCACCTGCAGAAACATACAATAAGCTTTCTTGAGAACTCTAAACTCAAAACCTAATCTACTTGATTGGTATTCCTTCCCCACTGGGTGCCCTGGATACCATCTAAAAGTCCCTAACCATGATATTCTATAGCCCTAAACTAATGATCACACTGCCTAAGTGGCTCATAAGCAAGATGGAAAAAAAAAAGACACCATGGACGGAGGAAGCAATGCTCTGTCCATTCATCCTCCAAACTGGAGGCTCCTGAGAGATCCTGCCTATGACATACCTCTCCATCTCCAGTCACACTCACCACACTGCCTCACACCCCAATGCCCCAGGGCCACTGCTAAAAGAGTACATACTCTAGAAGGGTGGACTGCAGTAAGAGCTGCGGTGTAAGGAACATCTTCAGACTTGAGTGTGCTCAGTACCTGTCCGATGACCTCATCTGAAGTGACAAGAAAACAGAGAGCCAAGTCACTAGGTAGCTTGCTTAAAGAAATACTATCCATTATCTGCTTCAGAGACCTTCTAGACTATGAGAATTCAGTGCTGTTAGTTTCCACTGAAGACCTTTAAAAGTCAGCTATTCTCCTTCTACCCAACTCCCTTTCCATGCAGATGGATTGTCCTTTACCACAAAAATAAACCCTCCTAATTGCTTTTGCACATTACTTGTTTATTAAATACAGAGATTCATTAGATTTGTGCAAAAAATAGATTTGGGGGCTCTTGCAAAAGGAGTCATAAAGCACTTAGACACCTTTGTCAGGTAGGGCTGGTAACAGAAGAACACGGCCAGGCAGTCAGCCACTCTGAAAAACGAGGGGCATCCTTACAGTAAGGAGAAACCAGCTCTATTTTCCTGGAGCAAGGGCAAAATGGAGACATAAATCTTCCAGTAACACACTCACCGTTACCTGTGAGGACCTCCCTGGGCGCCATCAGACCAGAGCTATGGATACAAAAGTGAGAGGCCCATAGGTTGCTCTGCTCTCAAATCCAAACAGCTTGCCTGGAGCAGTTCTCTGAAATTCCCACTACTTTTTTCTCAGCCCTTCTAGCATCTCCGTTCCCACTACCCCCATTTTCTAAGCCTGTGGACTTGACCTGCTGCTCTGACAGTCATGCAGAGGCTTAGTTCAGCAGCAGCTATCCCTACCTCTGAACCTCTATTTGCTTCAGTACCCCTGCCTGGAATCCCATTCCTCTTTCTACTCTTTGTAAGTATGTCCACAGTTCTATAAAGTGGGCATTGGTGGTAAAGAAGTTTTCTATAAGTAGGAGCAATGTCTGTCTCATTCTGGAGGCCCAATAGGCCTAACTCAGTGCTGGATACTCTTAAGTCACAACCTGACAGGAAGTCCTTTCTGTCTCTTCTTGGCCTACAAGGAACATTCTGGAAGAATCTCAAGGTGGTAAACAGGGGACTATTATCATCTTTGAACTCTGCCACCAACAGAACCCAGGATCTTACCCCTATCTGAGGTGGGAGGTTAGAGGCTAGAGGTCATGCCACCTAGGCTGTACCTGGCTGTGTAGGGCAGACGGATGAGCAGCAGGGATGGAAGGCTGGCATTGAGCTTCAGTTCCTTTAGGGTAGCTAGATCCACATGCAAGGGACTAGCCCCAAGCTTCTCCTGTAGGTAGGTGGTCAGAGTGCTTATTGCATACCAGTCCACAGCAGGAAGCACCAGTGAGGAGGGGGCCAAGTCCAGGGCATTCTGGTAGTAGGGAAGATGTGGAAGGCAAAGTGAGTCAGGGATCAGTGGACCTTATAATCCCTAAAAACCTAACCTGGAAAGCCACACCCCATAGGGATTATATCTCACAACTGGTCAGAAAGTAAATGTCCCACATCTGCAGGCCTTAACAGTCCCATCCCAAGCCCTGTACCCTCAAAGCCTCTGGTCGTCTCTCTGGGAGAGCATATAATATATTGTCTTTCCTTCTGGCTGTGTGCAGACCCTTACCTCCAGGTTAGAAAAGGCACTGTCCTGTTTATTTCCAAACACACCACCATATGCTGTGAAATCCTCAATGCTTAGCTAAAAGGGAAGCAGAAGAGATGTCCTAGGAGGTTAGGCAAAGAACAAAGACCAAGGGTCAGGACATGGAGGGGGGATTCTCAGGGCTAACAAAAGAGTAAACCATCAGAACTTGTGGTGGGAGTGAATGGAAGGCTTACTCTTTCCTCCCCAGCACTCTGAGGGCATGAAGACAAGATAAAGAAGGTGGTCATAGAGTTGGGAGATTTATGGACAGCTGGTTTATGAAAACATACAAAACAAGGGTCAGGAAGCAAGAGCTGGGGAGGAAGAGAGAAGTTAGAGAAGAGGAAGAGGACAGCAAAGAACATTTACTGCATGCCTCCTGAGAGGGAAGTAGAAGTCAGAGCAAATGAACCTCTATACAGTCTGGGCAGGATCCTTTTCAAAGGGAGAAGTTCTTACCCCAACATTGTGGGTAGAAGTTAGGAGAAAGGAAGATATTGGAACACAATGGAGGAAGCAGACTTCTCAGCTCTCAGGACCCTATTAATGCCAATCTCATGCCCTTCTCTCTACAATCTAACAGTGTTTTACTCCCCCTTCCCTCAACCCCCAGCTAGCTTCCTCTGGCTTTTCCCAGTTAGGCCCAGAGGCAATCTTAACCAGCTTCCCTAAACTCATTGTGTTTAGTATACAAAAGCATAGCCTCCATTCCTATCCTCATCTCCTATATTCTGTGGTATGTATACAAGGCTTTCCTACCTTTCTACCAACCTTTCCCCTTGTGGATTTTCCTACATCTCTATGTGACCTAGCAGATCATTTCCTAACCTTTCAATCACATACTAGGCTCGAGTCACACAAGCAACCCCAGAACTCATTAAGAGCACTCCTTTGCCCAGGGCTTTTTACACATTCTCCGGCCAGTAATGCCCCTCCTCAACAGTCATATGACTCCTTTCTACCAACGTCACCTCCAGAGACCCTGCCTAATCTCACTGTTATCTAAAACAGTGTCCTTCCTTATTGTGTTGCCTCAGCCTGCTCCCTTCTCTAGACTAAAAAGACTAGTATCATACCATATGCCAATTTAGCTCTTAATCCTTGTCTTCACAAGAATATCTGCTTCCAAACACATAGCAAGCATTCCACCACTGTCAAAAGAAGGAAATGCCCTAAGATTGAGAGGCTGTGGCTAGGTGATTTATGTAGATTACTTCTTTCAGACTCCTGATATACTCCTGATATACTTCATTTTGCACTTATAGAATAGTATGGTTTACAAAGATTATTCCAAGAGCCCTAAGACTGAAAAGTGGCAGGACTGAGTTCCGGTCTGACCTGTTGTTTACCACCTTCTGAAAGACTATCAACCAGCACAATTACTACTACCAGCAGACACAGCAACAGAGGGAGGTCAGAAACAGAGTCAGCTACTAATGAAGAAGGGACAAACAGAAACTTGACATCCTCTTGAACAAGAATCTTATGTTACACTAGAACCTTCTCATAGTCCATACTCCTGCTCAGGGTGCAGATACCTGGAGTGAAAGGAAAATAGAACGCTGGCTCAGCACAAAATTGGGGGTTAGGTCTGATACCCCTAAGCTGGAAGTAGTGTGGTAGTGTGTTGTGCAATTCACAATTCATTTTACTCTTTAACATTACTTTCCTTAGCAGTTAAACCAAAATAATGATATCAGTTGTAGAGTGTATATACCAGGCTAAATAAGGGGTCATTTTCCAGTTACTCCTATTACCATTGTGACAGTATATATTAAAAATTACTACACACACACACACACACACACAAACACTAACAAACTTTGGGCAAGTCACTAATCTTGCCCCAAAAATGAGTCTTCTAATCTGTGAAACTGCTACTGGACAGAAATAAATGATTAGTACAAGTAGGTATCTGGTCTTTAATCCCTTTCTCCCTTAAATCAAGTCCCTGCTGTCTCTGTAGATCTACTGTTCCCACTGAAGCTTCTCTTATATATTTTTCCAAAAATCTAGCCACACCTGCCTACAGGTGGGACAAGGTCACTACAGCTTCACCTATGGAACAGGCAGTGGGGGGTGGGGTGGGGTCTGCTTCCCGTGGACAAAGGCATATTAGGCTAGGGCAGACTCACCTTGTCCTGCAGGAACAGCAGTACATTTCGGGGGCCCAGCTCCAGGGCAGGGTCTAAGTAGTTAGAAAGCTGCATATCGCTGGTAATATGACCCTCGTGTGTGTCGGCCACAGGAGCCCACAAGTCCCTGGAAGTGGACAGAAAAGAAACTGTCAGACCTGATTTCATTGCTTGAGATCCTAAGCCTATGGGCTCCCAGCTTCATGTGCGATGCCCAGAGATCTGAACGCTCGCTGTCATGGAGCGAGCCCCTGAATAACAGACAGTCTCTAACTGGACCTTGAAGCCTCTGGCCAAGGACAGTGCTTAAATTCAGCAAGGGAGACTCATCCACCGCGGCATACCGCATGGCACTCCCAAACCCGACCTAGCCCGATTCAACTTAGCCAAGCCGGCCAGCCCGACCAGACCTGGCCCTGCCCGCTCACCGGTCACTGGACCACAGTACCAGTGGCACCTGCTGCTCCGCGGCCACTGCTGCCGCCACTGCCACCAATGATAGAGCAAGCCACAGGACCGGAGCCCGCCGTGTCCCCATCCGTATCTGAGATACCACCGTTGCCGCCATCATAGCCTCGCCTTCAGAGCCTGGGCCGCCGCAGATCAGATGACCGTCACCTCCGCCCAAGCCCCGCCCCCACGATCAGGGAAGGGCCTTCTCACATACTCAGCTGTGATTGGGCCAAGAGGGTGGCACTCACCACCACTCCTTTTCATTGGTTGGCTGTACATGTTTCCAGTCGCGCACGCTCTTTGTGAAAAAGGAGGCGGGACCGAGCACTACCGGCTGCTACCTGTATTAGCCAGGCCGGTTGGTTCTAAGGCATCCCATGCTCTAATATTTTTTTTCTGTTTTTGTCCTTTTTGCTTAAAATCACGATACTGAAGTCTTTTCTTTCCTCTAAAGATAGACCCTCACTCTGGTACAGAAGATAAAATGCACTCCCTTAGAATGAGAAAAGGCCCCAGTGTACCATCTGGGGAACCCCAGCCAGTTGTTAAAATGGGCAGGATGGCTTTAAGAGTCTAAAGAGAACAGATGCAGCATCAGAAAAGGGGGGGACCCTCCCTTCTGGCAGCCGGGTCTGAAGGACAACATAAGTAACAATGTCAGTGTCATTTGCCACTAAAGACAGGAAATACTGTCAGAGGTCAGAGTAGAACACTGTTTCTTCTTACTTAGCATCAGTTGCCAACTTTGGTAAGGGTGATCCCTCTGTAAATTAGGGGGAACTCCAAGGGGAGAATTATTCTTACTTGTGATATGCCTTAGAGGAAGGACTGAGAGCTAGAGTGAGAAAATGGAAGCTGCCAGCACAAACGCGTTAAGAGACTTTTCTGGGTTTTGTTTTGAAATAGGGTTGTGGTATGAACAAAATCACTAAGTAAACCTCAATATTTCAAGTGCTAGGATTACAGCAGTGAGTCACCAAACCTGCCTACGCTTCTGTGCCATTTTTATTAGTCTGTCGATTATCTTTACAAATAAGTTTGTTCCCACAGCATTGCAAAGGAAGGAAAGAAGGAAGGAAGGAAGGAAGGAAGGAAGGAAGGAAGAAAACTACAACCAAATCTCTTTCACAGGAATTGCATATCATCTATCATAAATAGCAAAATTAAAAATATAGTTATAATGTAGCAATGAAAATAATTTTATTGTTGGGGTCACCACAATATAAGGAACCGTATTAAAGAATCACAACACTGAAAAACACTGATTTAGAAGGAAGTGAGCTGATTTCAAGCTACAAAGATAGGTGTGTGATTAAACGCATATGCTAAATTTCTAAAACAGTATCTTGGTAGTGGTATGTACAACTTTTTATCTTTTTGCTTTTTTTTTTTTTTTTTGTGCTGGGAATTGAGTCTAGAGCCTCCTGTGTGCCAATCATAAATTATATAACTGAGCTACTCCAGGGGTTAAGAGCACCAGCTGATCTTCCAGTGACATAGGTTCAATTCCCAGCACCCACATGGCAGCTCCAAACTATTGATAATTCCAGTTTCAGAGGATTTGACACCTTCACACATGTGGACAAAACAACAATGCACATGAAATAAACATTTTTAAACTATAGTAAGAAAATTGAGCTACTCCCCTAACTCATGTATGATTTTTTTACAGTGGTCTATGTATTGTTTAAATAGTGTTCATCCCAAATTCATGCTCCCCCTGCAAAGTTGTACTTGCATCTTAATTTGGAAACAGGATGTTTGTATATGTAATCAATTATTATAAATCATACTGATGGCTAACATCACAATATGGATGAATGAGCCATAACCCAAAGACTGGACATTATAAAGAAATGCTACTTACTTACTTTTTGTTTATTTGTGATGGGCTCACGTAGCATGGGGTGGCCTGAAACTCACTAACAGGCAATAACAACTTGGAATTTCTAGTCCTCCTGTTTCCACCTCTTCTAAATGCTACATGCCACCATGCTAGGCAAAAGAGGAAAACATAGAGGGAGACAAGGACGAAAGCTATATAAAGAAAGACTGCAGTGATGCTGCTACATGCCAAGGATAAACAAAGATTTCTGAGCAGGAACCAATTCTCTCCTAGATCCTTCAGAGCAAACTTAGCGCCATCAAAACCCTGATTTGGGGCTTGTAGCCTAGAAAATTATCAGAAAGAATTCTGTTTTAAAATGTCTAATTTGTGGCAATTTGCTACAGCACCCTTGTCTAATTTGTGGCAATTTGCTACAGCACCCTAGAAAACTAATGCACTATTTACTTGGCTTATCTCACAGGAAGAAGAGTGTTTGTTGGGGGAAAATATGTTTGTTAGATTAGCATGGTGGCTTAGTAGGTAAGGGAGCTTATACCCCAAGTCTCACAACCTGAGTTCAATCACTGGAACTTACATGGTGGAAAGACAGATTCCTTCCTGTGTCTTCTGACCTCCACACCCTTGCTCTGGCACCTGGGACCCCCCCCCCACATATGTACAGACTAAGTAAAGAAGTAAATGTTTTAAATGTCATCTAAAGGGCTAAAGAGATAGCCCAGCAGTTAATAAGCACTCACTGACTGCTCTTCCAAATGGTCCTGAGTTTAATTCCCAGCAACCACATGGTGGCTCACAACCATCTGTAATGGGATCTGATGCCCTCTTCTGGTGTTGCTGAAGACAGTGACAGTATACTAACATACATTAAATAAATAAATAATTAATTAAATAAATAAATAAATAAATAAATAAATAAATAAATATCTCCTGTCAACAAATATGTTGGGAAATTGTGCATCTCTGATTGATAGACTTTTTAATTTGGCAGCATCTAAAAACTAGAAAGAAATACATGTCAGCCTCTGTTCTAGTCAAATACATTCTGGTATTTGCCAGGTAAGTGTGGCAGCAGTGGTTGAGCAATGTCCTTGTTTAGTTAAAAGTTCTTGAAAATTTGCAACTACAAATGGATATCTTTGAATATATATTTGGGCATGGCTGAATATTTGCTTAATGAAATTGTAATTATAGAACTGTTTAGTTAAAAAGAATAAATTTATCCAGACATGCAGTACCTGCCTGTAATTTGGAGGCAAGAGAATAAGCCAGCTTTGGCTACATAAGGAATTCGAGGCCAGCCTGAACTATGTGAGAATTTGTCTCAAACTTTAAATAAATGGATAGACAGATATATAAATACAAAAAAGAGTATCCAGATGGTTGTAGTGTATGCTTTAATGTCGGTACTCGGTAGAGGCAGGTGGATATCTCTGAGTTTGAAGTTACCCTGGTTTACAGAGTGAATTCCAGGATAGCAAGGGCTGTTACAGAGAAACCCTGTCCAAAAAACAAACAAACAAACAAAAAAACCAAAGCAAAACCCAAAAGTAGATAGGACCTCTGAGTTTGAAAGCAGCCTGGTCTACAGATTGAGTTCTAGGACAGTAAGAGCTACACAGAGAAACCTTGTCTAGAAATCCAATATTAGTTCCTACATTAGGGGAAGTCCTCTTTATTCATTCAACTCTTTTTCTTCTATTTTTTACTTTTTTATTTGGTTTTTTAAAAAAAAACATGTTTTTTCCTTTTTTTAAAAAGAGTTATTTATGTTTGTGAGTACTTACACAATTGTTGTCTTCAGACACACCAGAAGAGGGCATTGAATCCCATTACAGGTTGTCAGCCACCATGTGGTTACTGGGATTTGAACTCAGGACCTCTGGAAGAACAGTCAGTGCTCTTAACCACTGAGCCATCTTTCCAGCTCCGTCTGTTTGTTTTTAGGGTTATATTTTAAACCCAGGCACTCAAGACCTCACACATACTACATAAGTGCTCTACTAATTGAACCACATAAACAGCCCTTTCTAAAATTTTTTTTAACATTTCTGTGTGTTTTATGTGCATACATGTATACCACATGTGTGCCTGGTGCTGGTGAAGGCCCGAAAGAGAGCATTAAATCTTTCTTCCATACTTGGAGTTACAGATGGTTGTATGTTGTCATGTAAGTGAAGAGAAGCAAACCTGGTTCCTCTGGGAGAGCAGCCAATGTTCTAAACTGTTGAACTATCTCTTCTATACCTCTCCTTTAGTTCTTAAAAAAAATAATGTTTGTGAGCACACTGTTGCTGTTTTCAGACTCAAAACACACTAGAAGGCAGTATTGGATCCCATTACAGATGGTTGTGAACTACCATGTGGTTGCTAGGAATTGAACTCAGGACCTCTGAAAGAGCAGTCAGTGCTCTTAACCATTGAGTCATCTCTCCAGTCCCTTAAGGTCTTTTTTTTTCATGCCAGAGATCAAACCCAGGATTTCTCACATGCTAGGCATATAATACGTCAACCAGTCCTTTGTTGCCATTGTTGTTTTGAGATAAGGTCTTGCTAGGTAGCTCCAACTGGTATATGTAACTGGCCACACAGTGGGGAATGACTGAATTTTTCTGATCAGTCTCTGCTTCCATAGTTAGTCTATATTTGAAGGCATGATGTAGCTTAGTAGTAGACTGTTTGCCCTAGCATACTGGAGGCAGTATTTTAGTTTTAATAAAAAATGGATATTGAAGATTATATATTATATATATATATATACATACTGTAGCTGTCTTCAGACACACTAAAAGAGGGCATCAGATCCCATTAGAGGTGGTTGTGAGCCACCATGTGGTTGCTGGGAATTAAACTCAGGACTTCTGGAAGAGCAGTCAGTCAACCCTCCAGCCCCAGTATTTTATTTTTAAAAAGATTTATCTTTGTGTATGTTTGGTGTAGGTGCCCATGGAGGCCAGAGAGTACTGAATCCTCTGAAACTGTAGTTATAAATGATTGAGTCTTTTGGCAGTGATGCTAGGAATAGAAATGTCTGCAAAAACAACAGGCACTCTAACCTTGGAACCTTTTCTTCAGCCCCCCCACCCTCTATGTGTGTATATACATATGAGCATGGGTCATGACATATATCTAGAGGTCAGATCAGACAACTTTCAGTAGTTCCTTCTCTCCTTCCACCATATGGATTTTGGGCTTCTAACTCAAATCGATAGGCTTTATAGTGCCTTTACTTGCTCAAGCATCTTGCTGGCCCTACATTTTCTTTTTGATTAAAGGGTTCATATAGCCCAGGGTGGCTTGCAACTTACTATGTAGCCAAAGATGACCTTTAACTTCCCATTACTTCATAACTTCTGGGATTTTAAACTTACACCAGTGAGAGCTGTATATTTGAATAAATGAAACTATATCATAGAATATAAATTTTAAATTTTTGAAGAAACTAGCTGGCATTTCTCAAATTAATACAAAAATGAAAAAGGAATGTTACCCTTGAACCTAAGTTGTATGTCTAGCTTTAATATGTATTCTATCCCCACAAAGTAATGTTTTCCTCTTCTAAAAAAATGTCTTAAAAGGTTGGGAATGTAGTGCACACCTTTAATTCCAGCACCTGGGAGGGAGAAGCAAGCAAATCTCTGAGTTTCACCAATTGGGTCTATAAAGCGAGTCCAGGACAGCCAGAACCATACAGAGAAAATCCAGTCTTGGAAAGCAAAACAAAACAAAAAAGTTTTAAAATTTCCCTTTTTTCCCTTAAGACAGATCTTACCATGTAGCCCTGGCTGTGGTAGAACTCACTATATAAACTAGGCTGGCCTCAAATACAGAGATTCACCCCAAGTGCTGAGATAAAAGGAGTACATCACTATGTACTCCCAATTTTCCTTCAGACAGGTTCTCACGATGTAGCTCTAGCTGGCCTAGAACTTACTAGTAGACTAGGCTGGCCTTGAACTCATAGAGATCTGCCTACCTTTGCCTCCCATGCTTGGCTTTTCTTCTTTTTCTTCTTGTCCCCCCCCCCCCTGCTTTTAATCTCTCACTCAGTATCTCAGGCCAACCTTGAACACAAGACAATGTTCCTGCTTCAGACTCCCTAGTGCTGAGATCACAGGTGTGTACCATCATGTCTGACTTCACTTGAGGTTTTTAAACTAGTTTATTAATTTTGTTTTACCACCTTTATGAATCCTGCCACATTGTCATTTGGCTTACAGGTGATAACAAAAGACCTGAGTAGCCAGTGCACAGTGAGATTCCACTGTCCATCTACTGAAATAATCTCACTGTATCCAGGCACAAAGGTCCTGTTTTCTTGTCCAGCAAGATGCTTCCCATCTGCATTCCTACACAGAAGACAGAAGTATGGTGGCACAACACAAATGTTTTATTATTCTAAAAACATTAAAACCAAGATCCTAGGATATAGAGAATGTCAAGGCAAAAAGATTAGAAAAGCAGGTAGGCCCTGATATTGGGGGTTCATGGTCAGGTCTTGGGGTCTCTTTTCTGCCATCTAGAAAAAAACATCTAGTTAAACTTTATCTGTGCATGAATCCTGACCAATACCTTCTCTTCTCATCTACAGGCCACCCAAGGACAAACCTTGCAGTAGGAGCTCAGGAAGAATGACCTGGCTGACAGCCACCCCTGAGAAGGATTGTGAGCAGTTGGCAAGTGGCCCATCCAAGGGACCATTTGAGTCTTCTTTCTGCACCTATGACCAGGATACCTATTTACTACCTGCTTTGCACCCTCCCTGAGAGAAGTAAGAAGGAGGCCACTGCCTAAGAGTGTCCCTTCCTTCTCCAACAAGTTTAAGGGACAGCCAAGGCTCTTCTTTTAGCTCAAGACCCCGAAGAATCAGATGTTCAAGAATAAAAAAGGGTAACCAGCAGGAATTAAGAGCCAATCTATCTGAATTAAAAGCATTAATCCATTTCCCAGCCTTAGTTTTGTGTAGGGAAAAAAAATCTCAAAAGCAGTAAAGACCCAAGCAGGCTTGGCCAGGGTCCTGTACCACCACTTCCCAAACCCTGAAGGGCCCATTGCTCCCTTGACTAAGAACTGCAGAGGACAGACTGGGGGGGCAGGCAAAGCCTATCTTTCATGCTGGAAATGATTGTGGAGCTGTTCTGCCTGCATCTTCAGTCGCTGGAATTCCTCTTGAATGAAGTCTGTGAGGGCTTTCCGCATCTCCACCTAAGAGCAAGGATGGTGCTGGCCTTCATTACTCAAGTACCATGGCTGGGGTACCCTGGGAATCTGAGGAACTGAAAAGGCCATGGAGAGCTAGGGAACCCGGGGAGGAAACTCACAGCTGACTTGTTTTCTTCCCGGAGCCGCTCAAGCACAGGGAGTGTACTGAAGGGCTTCCCAATCAGCACGGTGATTTTCTGTAAAAAGGCAGGCCATCAAGGATGACAAGGAACCTATAGTTCCAGCCCAAACAATATGGGGAGTCAGAGCCATGCTCTGTCCCTGGTGGGCTTGATGTTCCTGAAAGCCACTCTCCCTCTTCAAAACAGGCAGTTGGGCTTGGTAGTATCCAAGAGCCAGCCTAGTCCTGGGACTCATCCTATTAATGATTTGTCCCACCCTACCTTGTCCCTCACTCCTGCCTGATTTCAATTCTTTTTCTAAAGGTCTTGCTTCCAGAAAAGCCCCACTTAGCTCCCCCACTACATATTCATGCTCAGCAAATCCTCAAACAATCCTGTATAGTATGGACTACAAAACACAGGGAAGTTAGCAGGCAAATAGATAGATAAGAGTCTGTAGTGCCTACCTACCTGTCCAAAGCGGGGGAAGTAGGGTGGGCTGTTAGGGAGGACATCATTCATTCCTGTACCACAGTGGATAGAAAGCCAGCCATTGGGGGAAGCAAGGTACCAGAGAGAATCCCAGGTACTTCTCTCAGCCACCCAACAACCTGAAATTCCCCTTAACATCATCTAAGACAGACCCCTCCATACCCCCAATCCATGACTCACCAACATGCCATAGTGGTAGGATAATGGGGTTTAGATGACACTCAGCAATCAGCCGTCCAATTCCTACTTCAGAGAAAAGCAGAAGCATTGGCACAAGCTGGGCCAAACTTCCCTGCCAAACTCTGGCCAATGTTACTTCTAAAGTCTCCCAATTAAAGACTTAGTCCTTGATTCCACCTGTCCCTTTTCTACTGTTCCTGACACACCCATCTGAGAGAGAAATGAAGCCTGGGACACAAGGGGCCATCTTTAGATGGGGAAATTGACTGTGTCAAGCTGGCCAGCAATACTTACCCCATTTGAAGCGCAGGAACTCAGAACTCATGTTTACTTTCCCTAATGAGAGAACACAGAGACAAAGCTTGGGCCTAGAAAGACGAACACTAAAGGGCCCTGACCAAGTACCCAACTGACCTTCTGGGAAGATGTGTACCCAGTCCCCATGGTTAAGCTTCTCCAAAATGAAATCCATCCCTTTCTGGTAGACTCCATCTCCTGTAGAAAAAGGTCTGTTCTCCTTAATCCATTCTCTGGGGAAGAAATCAAACTCTCCAAATGGTAGTGAAGTAGATTCTGGACCACTCCTGGTCTATCCCCATTAGGATAGAGGTAACAGTTCATTCCCCATAGCACCATCCATAGACACCTCAACAACTATTTCTAGAGCCAGTTTCTCTCTGCTACCCTGACCCTCACACATTTGGCTTGATCATATCCTCCTCTCAAGATGAAAATGGTGGGTCATGCCTATAATCTCAGCACTTAGGAAGCTGAGGCAGGAGGACTGCTGAGTTTGAAGTCAGGATGGGAAACACAATAAGATCCTTCATGAAAACAAAAATTTTCAACTTCTTAGTGCTTGTCATATGCAAATACCACCTTTTTTTGAGACAGATATTACTATACTCAGGTTGGCTTCAAATTTATAGCAATTCTCTTGCCTCAGCTTCCCTGGTACTGGATAACAGGCATACATCAAGACACCTAGCTAGACAGTGTCTCTTACTGAAACGATAACTATGGCAACTCAATCTCCCTCTGCCCTATGGCCTGCCTTGTGGGAACCTGCTCCCTTAACACACACCCATTTGCTAACTACAAATCAGCTCTAGAGCCTCTCTACTCTTTGGAAGGCTTCAAACTTCCCTGAGGTTTCTGGGCTAAGGGAGAACACTTCAGGAAGTAGAAAATACAAAAGAGACTGGGAAACTTGGGAGAACTGATTAATATTTCAAGAGGTGTGACTTAATACCTTTTGTGGCCTATTAACTTGGGAGTCATCTGGACATAGAAAGAATCTCCACAACAGTGGAAAATAGTCATAGGGTGGACCAAATCAGAAAATGAAAGGGAGGAGGCTGAAGGAATGAGTAAATATCCCATTCTTATAAAATTGGAGATATCTCACAGAACACAGAGCAACATCAGGCTATCTCAGGTCAATACATTAAGAATTGCCTTTCCAGGGCTGGAGAGATGGCTCAGTGATTAAGAGCACTGACTGTTCTTTCACAGGTCCTGAGTTGAATTCCCAGCAACCACATGGTGGCTCACAATCATCTGTAACGGGATTTGATTCCCTTTTCTAGTGTCTGAGACAGCGACAGTGTACATACATACACAAAATAAAATCTATATTTTTTATATATTAAAGACAGGTTTATTGGGAAGCTGTTCTTGGGCAGGCGAGTTCATTAAACCCAAGGACCAGGGCCAGGGAAATCACCATGGGGAAAGGGGAGGTAGGGGAGGGAAAAAGAGAGGACATGCTTGAAGAGAAGAAAATAACACAAAAAATCTTTTTAAAAAATTGCCTTTCTACTGTACTCTGTAAGCTTGTTTAGAAGGTAAGGTTAGGGGTTTAGGAGTCTCAGCCCAATCTCAACAGGGACCTGATCTGGCAGCTCACTGTGGGGCCAGAGGCTGGGATGATCTCAGGAAACAAAAAGAGCCACAGGTTCCCTACTTGGGATGGTAGTACACAGCGAAGGTGGTCACCATAGGTGTTTACCATAGGTGTTTGCTCCTCTAGTAAACCCCGGTGTTGGAATATAACCTCTGAGCTTGAAATTGGGAAGTAAAGGATAGCATATTTTGGCATACTTTTTAGCTACAGCAAGTTCTATTTCTACTTGTACAAAATCACTTCCACGATTAAAGGTCAACCTACAAAGTCCTAGACTTAGAGAAAAATAGTTTAAATATAGAAACAAAATACCCCAAACTGTTTCAGTCACATGTAATTAGATCTTTGCTGTCCTTGAAAATAATTTTTCACTTTCTAGTTTTTGCTCTATATTTTTACAATGCTGGAGATAGAATTCAGGGCTCTATACCAACAAAGCACAAACTATACCACTATGCCACACCTCCAGACCTCAACTTTTCTGTATGTATGTGCACACACGATTTTACCTTTTCTTTTTGAGACAGGGTTTCAGTTTCTAATTGGCCTTAAACTTATGGTAAACCACCTACTCCAACCTATCAAACCATATACTGGGACTACAGGTGTAAGACACCACACCTAGCTCTTTTTTTCTTTCTTTTTTCTAAGACAGGGTTTCTCTTTGTAGCCCTGGTAGTCTCGGAACAAGCTATATAGACCATACTAGCCTTAAACTCGGACGTTCACTTGACTCTGCCCAAGTGCTAGGGATTAAGATATGTGCCACCATGACCAGCTTCTACTTTTTTTCTTCCTTTTTTTTTTATTAAAGTAAGTGTACTGGCTGGTTTTGTGTCAACTTGACACAAGCTGGAGTTATCACAGAGAAAGGAGCCTCAGTTGAGGAAATGCCTCCATGAGATCCAGCAGTAAGGCATTTTCTCAACTAGTGATCAAGGGGTGAGGGCCCAGCCCATTGTGGGTGGAGCCATCCCTGGCCCAGCCCATTGTGGGTGGAGCCATCCCTGGGCTGGTAGACCTGGGTTCTATAAGAAAGCAAGCTGAGCAAGCCAGGGGAAGCAAGCCAGTAAGTAACATCCCTCCATGGCCTCTGCATCAGCTCCTGCTTCCTGACCTGCTTGAGTTCCTGTCCTGACTTCCTTTGGTGATGAACAGCAATGTGGAAGTGTAAGCTGAATAAACCCTTTCCTCCCCAACTTGCTTCTTGGTCATGTTTGTGCAGGAATAGAAACCCTGACTAAGTCAGTAAGATAGGGCATCATGCTAGGCTTAATCCCAGCACTTGGAAGGAAGAGACTCATGGATGAGACACCTCATCTGGTCTACAGAGCTAGTTCCAGGATAACCAGGATTATACAAACTGTCTTACAACAACAACCACAACCACCACCACCAAAGAAAGATAGGGCTGTAGTTTTACAGTTCTGGTCAGTCTGTATAGACCAGGCTGGCTTCAATCTCACAGCAATCTTAATGTTTCTGTTTACTGAGTTGGAATTACAGGCATGTGCTACCATACCCATCTTGGATCCTGCCTTTTATTTCTTTTTAATTTATTTTAATTTTTATGTTTTGCCTTTTGCCTGCATGTACATCTATGTAAGGGTGTAGGATCCCTTGGAACTGAAGTTACAGGAGTGAGCCACCATGTGGTTGATGTGAATTGGACTCCTGGTCCTTTGGAAGAGCAGCCAGTGCTCTTAACCACTGAGGCATTTCTCCAACCACTCAGATATGTTTTTAACTGAAAGAAAGTCTAGAATCAGATCAAGACAAACAGAACTAACTGTATAGGTCAGTATAAGTACAGTATATGCCTAGAATACACAAGCGTCTATGTTCTATCATCCAAACTAAAACAAAAGAAAAAAGAAAAAAAATGAAAGAAGTAGAGAGATGGCTCAGTGGTTAAGAGCACTGGCTGCTTTTCCAGAGATGTTGAGTTCAATTCCCAATAACCACACAGTGGTTCACAATCATCTGTAATGGGTTCTGATGCCTTCTTCTGGTGTCTGAAGACAGTGTACTCACACATAAAATAAACATTTTTTTAAAAGAAGAAAGAAAACAAATGCATACACACAAAACTTTTGAGTCTGCAGAGGAGAGGAGCTTAGTATCAGGGACAGGTGTAAATTATCAGAATGCTGACATATCAGAGCAGGACCTGAGAGAAAATGGCACTGAGACTCTATCATTTTGCAAAATGATTGTCTCTGCTGGAATGCTTCGAAAGATGAAAATAGAACCTTCCACCCTTCTGATATTCTCTACCCTTCTCTTTTCTAGACTATGTTTAGACCACCCTTTCATTCTTTGCTTGAAAAGGAATCTGCCTACTTAGACAAAAGGGCAATGTGGATCTGAATCCTAAGTTTGTCATCTGTTAGTCTATGAACTTAGACTTCTAAGTTTGTCTAGAGAATCTGAGCACTATCTGAAGAATGGGGATCAAGATGGCCCCTACACTTAAGGGTTTGTGAAAGGTACTGAGTGATCAATCCGAGCCTCCTCATCACACCACTCTGCTTGTTCTCCCAAAAACAAAACCCTTGCCATCATAAAGTGGTAACACCATACTTTTCTCCCTGAGAGAAGTGATAAGAAGTGATAATTAAGAATTAAAGCTTCCTTGAATCCTAACACCACAGTTTTGGACAATCTTTTGGCAGCTGCAGAGATTCTAAGAGGCCATCCTTCTTTCTATCCTCTACCAACTATACTGCCATACCATGGCTCCCCTAAGTCCTTCTAAAACAGAAACACTGGCTACCAGCTTCCTTGCCCCCAAAGGAGGTCTGGACATGCCTCCCAGAGAAGCTGCTCACCTCGACACACAGGCACACATTTGCCCAAGCTGAAGAAATGAGAGTGCAGCTCCTTGGTGAAACAGATGTCTGCAGCTGCTGGGGTCCTAGAGCAGCAACAGACCCAAGTCATCCATGCCTCCATGACTTCCTATTGCTGGTCCCCAACTCTCCCACCCAACATAAATGCCTGTTATCACTGTCATTCAGAATGAAGGTCCAAGAGAAGGCCCTAAGGGGCCCCACCCATGCCCTTCCTGGAAGGATGGATGCCACCTCCTGAGCAGAGGAGAAAGGCAAATCTGGGCAGAAATGGATGGGCAACTTCAAGGGGCCCAATTCTCCTCACCAACGCATCAACTTCAGGTTCCAGATGTGGCGGAGTTTCAGGATCCCTATGAAAAAGGAAAATCCTTGATATGACATGGCTATTGCCACACTCCATCTGAATTTCTGATATCCTGTCCAAATCACATTCCCTGGAGGAATCCTAAGGAGGGCACACAAAACTTCCAGCAGCTAGGCAGTATATCCCCCAAACAAGGCCAAGTTTTCCCAAAGAGCCTGGTGAGAAGTTAATCTATTTTGTCTTTGGTGGGGGCCTGTTCTTGTTTTGCCTCCCTGAACCCAGCACCCTGGCACCGTACCCCAGAGATGAGGGTCATCCATGCAAGACTGGTGATTGGAGACGGTGATAAGAGGGGTGGCAGGACCTCGGTTCTCAATGAGCTCATACAGCACTTCCTTGTTGTACACGGTAAGATGGTTCATGTATTCTGGGAAGAGAAGTCAGACCCAAGCCCTAGGACATTTCCACCTGCCCGAGGATTCTTACTGTGCCAGAAAAGACCCTGACAAATTCCCGGTACCAAAACCCCCAGCCAGGCCAGAGGCCTGTGAACAGACTGTCTTGTCCTTTGGGCACTCACTGGTCCAGAAGCAGCTGTAGGTGCCAACTAAGCCCATGACGACGCTGCTGGCTAGGGTCCAGGTGAGCCGGGGCACCGCGGGGAATGGCCACTTCACGTGTAGGGGCATCTCCTCCAGCTCCGGCCCCGCCCCCGGAGCCCGGAGCTCCTCTAGCCCCAAGCCAGCCGGTGTTCTCCACTTCTCAGAAGAGGGATTTCCAACACACTGGCAGAGGTCTAGACTAATGTCACCCGTTGGGATAGCTCAGCCCCCCTAGCACTGCTCTCTGGATAGAGAAGAGCCACCGCTCAGGCGAGGAAACGGAATTACAATACAAAACCACGCGAACTAGGGAGCAAATTCTGGCGGCCTCAGATCGGCGAGTCCGCCGGAAAGCAACTCGAAGAAGGTCCTTGCCTGTTGTCGCAAAACAAGCCTAGGTCGCTTGACGACTGCCGGGGCGGGTCTACACCGCCTCGCTCCGCCTCCTTCCCCGTCAAGATTTTGGCTACAAACCGCCTGAAGCGGTGTGTCTCTTTGATTCCTTCATTCTAGTGTCTATAGGCAACACTAGCTACGCCGCACCATTACCTGAAGCCACGCAAGCTTAGGCTGGTGAAACCTTTTCACTTGTTCTCTCTCCCTCTCCCACCTGGTGTGTAACCGGTTATGCATGCTTCTGAAGGCGCACAAGGATACCACAGAAGGGCATTGGGTATCTGCGTCTATTATTCTCTGCCTTACTATTTTTTTATTGTAGTATTTCCTCCAGTGATCTGGGGGTGGGGATGTTTGGTTATCTCCACGATAGAGTACTTGCCTAGCATTCATGTGGTGCCAGAACTAAAAAATTTCTTCCATGAGGCACTTTTCTAAACTGCCACTCCATAGCCATTCACTGGGGACCTGAACGGCCTCAGTAGTCAGTCGTGCTACCTATCCTTGCAGATGGTCCTTTGCTTTGGGTTTACTGAGCACTCACACAGGCAAACCTAATTTAGGATTGTGGTTCAGGGCTGAGGACCCGGAGAGAAGACTGTCTCTGCTCTGCAATTTGTTGCGGGAGTCAGCCCAAGAATGAACAAGCAAACGTCACCTTGGTCCCTACGTCCAGGAAACAGCTCAATGATAGACTGCTGCTCCTTCGCGCGGGTGGCAATAGCCACACTCAGGTCCCCAAGTTGCAGTTCGCTCTGCAAAGGATACACCCATTATGGGCGGGGTGGGCCAGCAGGTAGTTAGTTCCCAGGCACCGCCTCCTGGGCGGAGAAGTGGCTGTGGGGCCGGCCCCTTTGGGTGGGTCTGGAAACCGGCTTCCTCTTCTCCCAGTCCCCGTCACACACACCCAACCACACGTCCTTACCCTCCCTGGCTGGTGCTGCCATTCTGTGGAGTGAAGTGCTTTATTGGCTGAGTCAGGCGTGGGGGTCGACTTGGTCTGTGGAGGTATGAAAATCCTGCGGGTAAGGAAATGGAGAGGTTCTCTCTACCTGGGAAGGGACTTAAGAAGGGAAGGGAATTTGGAACAATTAAAGCTGTCTTTGGAAGGCTGGGATGAGCTGAGGCCAGCCAGGAACAGTTATTCTTTCTGGTTCATTCTTAGAGTCCTAGTGGTCTCAGTCTTAAAATGTAGCTTGACCAGTGCAGAGCTGTGCCAGTGCTCAAATATATTCCAAAACAGACACCAGTGCAAGGAGACCAAAATAAGTATGAGTGGCAGAACAGGTGGCCAGAGAGAAACAAATATCAAGGCTAGCCAGGAAGATACTGTGACAGAAACACTAAGATGTACAGAACCAGGAAGACAGAACAAGCCAGCCAGATAAGAAGAAACTAATAGGAGAAAGAGACAGCATGACTGAGAAAAACAAGCAGACAGAAGCAGAGGGCCCCAGGCTTTGACATGGACAGGGAACATGGTTAAGAGCTGAGCTCAAAAGATATGGTAAGGTAGAGATGAGTCTGAGACAAAGATAAACCTGAGGCAGATGCTCAGAAGGGATCTAGGAGCACTCAAGAAAAGTTGGAGCCAGCCTCGGACTCCATAGTGAGTTCCAGGCCAGCCTTGGTCATAAACTGAGACATATATATGAAACAAATGAAGAAGAATAAAAAGGGGGGGAAGAAAGCACATAAGATGTGACATATATATAGAGGTGAGCTGGTGTAATGACTCAACAGATAAGGACATTTGCTGCCTAACATGATGGCCTGAGTTTGATCCCTCTTGGTGGAAGGAAAAAAATAGTCCACTTAGTTCCATGCACATGTGCATATATACACAAACACATACAAATAAATGTTAAGAAAAAAGAAATGTCTGAAGAGGCTTATGTTTTAGTTTCTAATATAGATAAAACAAACTGGACTTTCTTGAATCTGGGATTGTCTATGCCCTACCTAGGAATAGAACCTATGTGGAAAATGGTATGCAGCTGTTTGTTTGAGACAGGTTTTTTTCATGTATCCCTGGCTGTCCTAGAACTCTGTAGACCTGCTGGCCAGGAACTCAGAGATCCACCTGCTTCTGCCTCCAAATCACTGGGACTAAAGGCACTTGCCACCACCCAGCAGTACTCAATTAACTTAAAAGAATAAGAGTTTGACCTTATTCCCATTGTTAGGGGAAATGTAAAATGGCATAATAGCTATGAAAAAGTTTGGTGTACCTTAAAAATTAAAAATAGAATTTTCATATGAATTATTTGTTCTGCTTCAGGAAACTAAGGTGCTCAAATTTTTCAAAATTGCTAAACTGGAGTGTAATTCAGTTGTTACAGTGTTTGCCCAATTATGAGACTTACATAGTATAGCCCTCCCTCCATAGCCAGCATATGAGGCCCTTGCTTTCATCTCCAGCACTGCATAAACCAGGCTTGATGGTGTACACCTATAATTCTACTTTGGGTGAGGTAGAGGAAGGAGGATCAGAAGTTCAAGGTCAGTTTGATAACACCCCCCCCCAAAATCACTACAGGGTTAGGGTTATAGCTTAGTGGAAGAGTACATCTTTAGCATATATAAGGCCCCATCTTCAATCCCCAGTACCACACATTAAAAAAATAAATAAGTACAAGAATTCAAGTAGTAGATGTTCCCCAATGCTGATGGACAAAGTCTGAGCATAGACTGGAATATTAATCATTCTTAAAAAGGAAGAGAGCAGCCAGGCATGGTGGTGCACGCCTTTTATCCCAGTACTTGGAAGACAGAGGCACATGGATCTCTGAGTTCAGGGCCAGCATGTTCTATAGGGTGAGTTCCAGGACAGCGGAGGATATGCAGAGAAATCCTGTCTTGAAAAATAAAAATAAAATAAAAAACAGGAAGAAGGGAGGCTGGAGAGGTTGCTCAGCTGTGTTTACTGCTCTTGTAAAGGATCTGAATTTGGTTCTTAGTGCCTGCATTGGGTTCCTCACAACTTCCTGTAACTGCAGCTTAAGCGGGATCTGATGTATGTATATGGTCTTTAAGGCTACCTTTACTCATATGAACATACCCACATACAGACACATATACATAATTGAAAGTGAAATATTCTTTTTAAGTAATGGAGGAGAATTTCTGGACCTGAAGGGCTTTCTTGGGCATCTGCATGTGCATATACCTCCCCATACATACACATAATTAAAAATGAAACCTAAGAAAGACTTAGGCTTTTTAAAAAAGAAAACAATGATTTTGATATGTTATACAACAAGAATTAGGACATGATACTCAATAATAAGCCAGTCACAGCTTTTATGATGCCATTAGTGTAAACAAATGAAGAAGCAGAGATACAATGGTAGTTGCACATTTTTCCCTCAATATCACAAAAGTTTATTTAGCAAAAAGTTTCATATAACAACGTGTATGACCTGGCTCTTTTTGGACTCTTCTGCTGAAGAGCTATTGTTTAGATGCTTTCCAAAGCTTCTAACATGATAATGCTATTTCCTTGTATGACCACCATATGATGTTATTCTCCTGCCCACTAGTTGCTGTCTTCACATATTCATCAATTACAAGATTCATAAAGGGATCAAATCCCTGCAGTATTTATTCCTTGTCTATATCTGCCTTGATTTAACTTCAATGTTAACTTATTTTCCATAAATGTCTTCAGTTTCAGAGAGTGGGCCTTGCACATAGTGACTTTATTTGTGTTTTGAATCAGGGTATCACTATATAACTGAAAAATACCTCAAACACACCTAGTCTTTTTTTTTTTTGAAAGACTGAGACTCAGGACTGGGGAGTATCTAGTGGCAGAGTGCTTCTCTACTATACCTAGAAAGATAAAGACTGAGTTCAAGCCTCAGCACTGAAAAGGAGAAAGGGAAGGAGGGAGGAAGAGAAAGAGAGATTGAGATTGGATCTCTGGATTTGGTGACATATACCTGTACTCCCAGTACTTGGATGGTGGAAGGGATCTCAAGGGTTCAAGGTCATCCTGAGCTACTTAGACAAGTTTGAGGCCAGAGTGGGATGTGCCAGTCCCTATCTCAAAATGGAAAGCATAAGTAAAACATACAGAAAAAAATGAGTCATCCAGGCATGATGATTATGAACTCATAATCCTAGCATTCAGAAGGCTTACAGGAGGATTGCTGCAAGGTTGGAACCTGTGCTATGCTACAGAGCAAGATTGTGTTTTAAATAACACACAGAGAGTCTGGAGGCAGTCAGTAAAGCATACACATAAAAAGCCAGGCATAGTGAAATGTTCTGGTAATTTCAGCACTAGGGAGGCAAAGACAAGTGGATCCCTAGGGTTCATTAGCTAGCCAAATTTCATGAGTTCCAGTACAGTGAGACCAACCAGGGTTGATGGCTTCTGGGCTTGACCTCTGACCTCCAGATGTTAGCACACATAAATGCACATGCACTCACTTGCACCCATGTACTTACACACATGCACAATGCATATACATATACACATTGAAAAAAATAGGCTGAAAATAATAGGCTGAAAGGCAGAAACATAGACCGATAGATTTTGTTGCTGGGGCTGACTCTGTGTGAACTCCTGGCCTTAATCTTGGCAAAGAAGTTATATTTACTGAGTACACAATTTCACCTGGGGAAGATGAAAAAGCTCTACGGATCTAGGCTGATAACAGTTGTGCTTCTGGCTATTGAGTTTTTAGAAATCTGAGATGGTTTTATGTCATACCACGTGTATTTTATTAGGTGGTCAAGCTCTGTGTACAAAAGTTGAAATACGTCCCAGGAAGATATTCAAGAAATATTCAGGGCCAACAGCAGGGAGAACACCAATTAGCTGAGATCAGCTGCAGTGCCAATGCCCTCTGAACGGCCTGGATTCCTTTGGAAGATTCCTGATGTACACATAGCAATGTGTGGCTTTGTTGTGGTTCCCCTGCTTATTCTCCTGGTTGGTGGGGCTGATGCCTTTCGTATCTGTGCCTTCAATGCCCACAGACTGACACTGACCAAGGTAACAAAGGAATCAGTGATGGATACTTTAGTTGAGGTAAGTTCATTTTTGCAGAATTTTGTGTCCATAAGGACCTTGACCAAAACTTCCCAGCCCTGCCTGACCATAAAAGGAGAGGACATCTGGAAATGTGAATGTACAGATGTGAAAATTCTTTCAACTACCATTTAATTACCAAGCACCTCTAAAAATGGGTAAGGGATAGTGGAATCATGTTGTTTGTTTTCCTGAGTTTCTCCTAGTCTCACTGCTGTCTGCATCCACTCTGGTACCAGTCTTTACATATACCATTTCCTCCATGGTGACAGCTCTGAGTTGAACAGGTATTCCTCATTCCCTGCAGATCCTAGCCCGGTGTGATATCATGGTGCTTCAGGAGGTAGTAGATTCTTCCCATAATACTGTCCACTTTCTGCTTCAAAAACTTAAAAGGTAAAGAAGGAAGGACCTTTTCAATCTAATCTGCATTCTACCTAGAGCCTGAAGAGCCCTAATTCTGGGTTTGTTTCCTGATATATTTGACAGTTCCAGCTTTAGAAGTTACAGCTTCCTAAACAGCTCATTGCTAGGACGCAGCACATACAAGGAAAAGTATGTGTATATCTACAGGTGAGCACAGGGGTCAAGAATTCTATCCTCATCACAATTCTAGGTGGTGGTCTGAAGATCCAGCTATTCTATTCAAGAAGCTAAATCAGGTAGATGAATTACTGGAGCCCATAAATTCAAGACAAGTTGGGTTATAATGAAAATGGATCTTAAAAAATAATTCATAAAAGTTGTCGAGAGAGAGAGAGAGAGAGAGAGATGGCTCAGTGGTTAAAATCAATTGCTGCACTTCCTAAAGATTAAGGTTTTATTCCTAGCACCCATAAAATAGCACACGACCATCATTAATTCCAGTTCCAGAAGATCTGACACCCTCTTCTGGCCTTTACACACCTATGGTGCGCATATATACATGCAGGCAAAACACTCATACACATAAAAAATAAATCTTTTAAGCCAAGAAGATGTGGTGGCACATACCTTTAATCTCAGCACTCAAAGGGCATGGGCAGGTAGCTTTTTGTCCAGCCTAGTCTACAAATCAAGTTCCAGGACAGAAAGGATTCTCTTATGCATAGAAACCCTGTTCAAAAAGAAAAGAAAACAAAAACCAAAACACAAGACACAGCCACAGAATCAACTAAGCAGGGCTCATAGAGAATCACAGAGACTGAAGTGATGATCACAGACCCTATATGGGTCTGAGCTATGTTCTCTGCACATACCTCATGGTTGTGTAGCTGTGAAACTCCTAATTCCTTTTATCCCTTTCCTACTACTGGGTTGCCTAGTCAGTCTTGATATTAGGGTTTGTGTCTAGTTGTAAATTATTATACCATGTTTGGTTGATATTCCCGGGAGGCCTACTCTTTTTGTTGTTTGCTTTTGAAGGGAAATGGAAGAGTGGATCTAGAGGAGTGGAGGGGGGAAAAACTGAGGTTGGTATGTAATGTATGAGAGAAGAATAAAACAAATATCTTAAAAAACAGCAGAAACAGTTCCTGGGAGCTGAAAGCATAACTCAGTGGCAGGGTGAAAATTTATCCCCAGTGATAAATGAAAATTTCCATGCCAGCAGTAGTATCCCATGCCTTTAATCCCAGAGGCAGACAGGTGGATGGATCTCTGTGAGTTTGAAGTCAGCATAGTTTACAGAGCAGGACAGCCAGGGCTACACAAAAAAAAAAAAAAAAAAAAAAAAAAAAAAAAAAAAACCCTGTCAGAGAGAGAGAGAGAGAGGGAAGAGGGGAGAAAGAGTGTTAGTTCCAGGACAAACAGGGCTATATAATAGAGAGAACTTTGAAAAAAATAGGACTAAATAAAAAAGAAGTTCTAGAAAAAAATGGCTGTGTCCACATGAAAGTGGCAGAACAAGGAGCCCCAGGAGTCTTTCTCTTTGAGCACTAGCTCTGCTCTTTTTATATAAGATGTGGGGCCACTACTTCCTACCTCTTGGTCTTTTCAGGACTGACAAGACACAGGTCCTGCATTTCTACCAGTACAATGACACAGATGACATTTTTGCCCGAGAACCATTTGTTGCCCAGTTCACTCTCCCTAGCAAAAGTAAGAGGGGAAAGAAATCTGGGCCTGGTACAAGGAAATGGGAGGGGTGTGGTTGGTTCCTGGGTGAAACAGGTGGATTTGTAAAAGGGCTGGCAGCTGTGGCAGCCTGAGCTTCCTTGGCCTTGCAGTCCTTCCAAGTGTAGTACTGGTTCCTCTCCACACCACTCCCAAGGATGTAGAGAAGGAGCTGAATGCCCTATATGATGTGTTTCTGGATGTCTCCCAGCGCTGGCAGAATGAGGTAGGAGTGATAGCTTTCATGGGCCAGGGGATGTAGGACTGCCCTTTGGCTAGACTCAATGGCTCGTCTCATTTTTAGAATGTGATTCTGCTTGGAGACTTCAATGCAGACTGTGCATCACTATCAAAAAAACGTCTGAACAGCCTGCTACTCCGGACTAAGGCAGGCTTCCACTGGGTGATTCCAGATGGGGAGGACACTACAGTGCGGGCCAGCACTAACTGTACCTATGACCGAATTGTGGTGCATGGGCAGGCTTGCCAGAAGCTGCTGAGGGCTGCAGCTACCTTTGACTTCCCCAAGAGGTTTCAGCTGACTGAGGAAGAGGTAGAGAAGCTGAGTTGACACAATGGCTGAGGGCAGGATTGTGGAGGTGAGCTGTTAAATCCCCTCATATAGACACTTCATTTTGTTCTTCTCAGGCTCTCCGAATCAGCGACCATTATCCTGTGGAAGTGGAACTGAGCAAGGCCATTCAGGGTACCCCACCCCACTGTCTGGCCATTCTACTGCTGCTGTCACTCCTGCTGTTTTAGCTGGGCTAGATGGCATGGCCATTGACTTTCCAGAACACTGGTAGTCTTCTGGTACGCAAGGCCTGAGAGTGAACTACACTCTTATGAAAGCAGCCTTATGTAGGATTTCTGCTGCTTGCTATTTTAAGAAAGCCATGGCTGGGTGTAGAACTCAGCAACATTTGATATATCCAGTGGCCCAAAGCTTGGGGTGTAGACAGGATTTCTACCAAGACAAAGGCTCCAGTAGGAATGGGCAGAGATTTCTGTGACACTTTATACCACTGCCACCCCAGGCTTGCTTATAATCCTAATCCTGCATCTTAAGTGATATTTAAAATAATTAATAAAATCACCAATCTTAACCTTTTGTGTGTATTTATACTTGCATGTAAATAGTCCCAGTTAACCAAACTTTGTGGTATATAAAAATCAGAGACAAATAAACAGACTTGATGCAAGATTTATTGAATATGATTTGGTAGGATATAGGAGAGCACTGTGGAAGCCTTCAGGAATGCAGGGCTCTCCACTTGTCCAGAGGACCACGATTGGGGATATATTTGACACCACAGCCATCAGGAATGAGCCGCTTCTCAGCAACCATGTCTTCAAACTCATCTGCATTAAACTTGGTGAAACCCCACTTTTTTGAGATATGGATCTGGAAGGAAATGGAAAAATAAACTCAGTGAGGAGGACCAGAGCAAGAAAGCAGAACTTAAATACCACTACCTACCTTTTGGCGCCCAGGGAACTTGAACTTGGCTCTACGCAGAGCCTCAATCACGTGTTCCTTATTCTGCAGCTTGGTACGGATGGACATGATGACCTGGCCAATGTGAACCCTGGCCACTGTGCCCTGGGGCTTCCCAAAGGCACCACGCATACCTGTCTGGAGCCTAGATCAGGGACAGCATTGTGATCAGACTCGATTATTCAACTGCCAGAAAATTGTTTCCAAGGTCCCTTGAGAACCCATACAAACAGGTTACATACACTACCAAGGAGCCTGCTGTTTGCAACCATTGTACACCTGATGTCCCCATTGGGAAAGGGACTTGGATCGGCTTAATTAGCTGCACACACACACACAAACCCCTCGAGATACTGCGGTAGAGTGGTGGTCTTTAATCACTTGAGGATCAAAGGCAGGCAGATCTCAAGAGTTCAAGATCAGCCTAGTGTACACAGTTCCAGGACAGCCAGGGCCAGAGAAACCCTGTCGCAAAACCAAAACACCAGCTTACCTGTCAGCCCCAGCACAAGACAACATCTTGTTGATACGAATGACATGGAAAGGGTGGAGCCTCACCCGGATATGAAAACCATCCTTGCCACAACTCTTTACCATGTATTTGTTGGCACAAATACGAGCAGCCTCCAATGCTGAATGGGGAAACAAAAGCAGTGAAACAGGGTGCTATAGAAGCAGGAGGAGCCAAATTATTGGTAAATTACTATAACCATGTAAAGAGTGTATACAAGAAAAAGTGCCAATTAAAAAAAAAAGGGGTCTCACCTTCAGAAGAAAGTTGTTCATATTCATCTGACACCATGTGGCCACAAAGTGGGAATTCATCCACTTTCGCTTTCTTTCGTCCCAAGTCAAAGATTCGGATCTTAGCATCTAAAAAACATGTGATATAGTGCCCAAGAAGCGGAAACTAAACACTGATGAAGTTGGTAGTTTGTCACTACTTACCAGGTACACCACGGCAGAAACGAGACTTTGGGTATGGCTTGTTCTTACAATATCGGTAACTACAGAAAGGAAAAAAGGTTAAGAATGACAACAGGGCCAGCTCTGAATTCAGTTTTTATGAAGGGGAAACTGAATCTAAGGCAACTTAACAGATTACCTAAATTAAAAAAAAAATCAAGTACCAATATCACCCTCTAGCCAGAATGGGATGAGATATCAATTTTCAGAGCATGTAACAGAAGACCCGCCTTAGCCACGTGAAGAGAATATGGCTCCCTCTTTAGGACACGCGGCTAGGCGGCGCCTACTGGTTGGTCAGCCCTTGGTGTCCAGTTAAAACCATAAAGCTCAAGGCCCGGAAAAAAGATGAACACAAAAGTCATCAAGAAGGTATGGTAGGCTTTACGAGGCAAATGGGTTAGATGCATACACGCATGTTTCTAGTTCTATCCAAGCACTTTATCTAGTCCTAGGTAAATTCAGCCACAGCTTCAACAAAACTCCCAGTAAAAGAAAACCCAGGGTCAGTATTTACTTCGGGGGTCACTGATTAGCGGAGAATCTACCCACAAAAAATGGCCTTTTCAAAGAAATGCAATTTCCCTCCCTTTTCACAGTAGGAAAATTGAAGGGGTCAGCACTTACCACCGGGCGGGGCGGCGGCCCATGATGACAATAGGATCGTCGGTGGCTGTAATGAAACAGTCAAAATAAGAATACAGAGACAGAATAAGTGTAAAACTCCCAAAGAAAAATGATGCGACCACCGTAAAAGCACGAGGAACTGAACACACTCACCGAGCCGGAGTAAAAGAGACGCTCCCACGCTTGCGCATGCCTTATATAGGCGGCCTATCTTCCAGCATAAGAACCATAGAGTCCCAGCCAGGGGGTGGTGTCGACGCTCTATCAGACGCTAGGATCATAGATGCAGCGGTGCTCTGCGCATGTGTACCAGGCGGGACTGAAACAAGCACAGAGCGTATTGGTGACTAGATACCGGAATAGGGAGCCGGGTGCTGGCGAATGGGATTTTGACACATAGGCAAGAAGACTCAGCTTCCGCCTGGCCATATTGGGCGGGGAGCCATTGACATGTTTTGTGATAAAGAATGACTGCCAATATTCTAAGACTTGAAAAGAGGAGTCTTTTTCAGTGAAAGTGGACGGTCACAGAGATGTTCCCTTGCCTACAGGGCTCTAGATTACTGGATCAGGCCTTCCTAAAGTCTATAGGAAATAGCGCGAACGCTCCATGTTAGGGACTCTGGAGTCCCTTTGTCACCTGGGAGGTTGGAGACCCACCCACAAAGCTCCTACCCACTTCGAAGAGCCAACAAAGAGCACCGTGATAGGCGCTTGATTGCTTTCAGGAGACCAATTAAAATCGTCCATAGGCGGTCGCTGTCCTTATCGCTAGTTGGGCCCACCCCACTCTAATTCTCCGGAAAAGATGTGTTCTTAGGAAGATTCGAGACTGGGCAAAGATGATGGCGTTACCACTATTTCCTGCTAGCCAGAGGAGGGTCTCAATGCCTTGGGCCACGCCCTAGTAGGAGTCGGAGTTCCTTTGCTCCAGGTCCAAAAAATAATAAAGTGTAGCATACCTCTTCTTTTCACCATGAAGAATTCAAAATGTACATCTGTGGGTGTCTAGAAGAATTGGCAGATAACCACTAACTACTCTCCCATATAAGGTCTCTAGGGAGACACCAGAATAGGAATACTGTTCTGACCTAGAAGCACGTGTTTGAGCATCATCAGTCACTCAGACACTTTGAATTTGTGGCTCTAATATCACTTTAGGGAGACATGATAGGGACAGCACTGTAGAGAAAGCTATTCGCTTTTCTATAAGTATAGGGACCAGGAGCCTTCCCTTCCTAGAGTTCCCATGGTTACACGGGCCCAGCTTGTTCCAACACTTTTAAGATTCTCAGCCACAACCTAGAGCTACTAAATTGCTTCCCTGTGACACTTATCCAGTTCCTGTAGGCTTCTGTACAGTAGTAGTCTCCCCACAAGACAGCTCTGTCCTGCCAGTCCCCTTGCCCTGATTGGTATTTGTGCAGTTGTAGAAGTTGCTGATTTTTTTTTTTTTTTTAAGCTGGAGAGAGATAAATGAGAATCTAGGTTTGGTTTTTTTGTTTTGTTTTGCTTTTCTGTTTTTTTATTTTTGGTGTCTTTGGCTGGCCTGACCAGGATGACATCAGATTCACAGTGACCAGATTCTGCCTCCACAATGCTAAATCTAAAGTTATGTGCCACCACACCCTATCTGGACCTAGCATCTTACTGCTGTAGGAAGAGATGATCTCTGTTACCCACAGATAATCAAACTTTTTCCTTTTCCCTTGCCATTCTTCTGCAACTCAATCTGGGCTTTCCTTGGCTTAGGTTCACTCAGGATGGACTGCCCTCAGTTGTTTTCCAACTGCTGTGTGGCAGGTAGCATCAAGGTTAGTGCCCTCCACATGAATGACACTTCTAGTCTTTGATATTTTATTTTTTAGATTTATTTTAAACATTTAAACATAGTCTATATATTTTGACCACTTTTTAATTAAACATTTATTTCTCGAGACAGGATCTGATTGTGTCACCCTAGGCAACCTGAAATTCATTATGTGTATCAGGATTGCCTTCACTTGACAGAGATCCACCTGACTATGTGTGTAGAGTGTTGGGATCAAAGACCTGTGCCACCACAGACAGTCATATATTTATATGCATATGAGTGTTTTGCATGCATTCATGTAAGTGTATGGCATACAAATCTGAAGCTGGCAGAAGAGAGAAAAGGGTGTTAGATCACCTAGAACTGGAGTTACTGCCAGCTGTGAGCCTCCCTGTGGGTGCTAGGAACCAATCTCAGATCCTGTGCAAAAACAAGTTCTCTTACAGCTAACCCATATCTTCAGCCCTTAAATGTATTTATTTTATGTGTATGAATGTTTGACACTGCCTGACTACTGCTTTGCAAATCTTGATCCCCAGGAACACAGACTCCCAGGTCTCTCCTGCATGAGGATGTTTGTACTACATGAGATATGCTCTCAGACAGAGTACAGGGCAGAGTGTCTTTCAGTTCTTTGAGACACAGCCAGATTCATAACATGAGCACACTCAGAGTTGTTTTGTCTTCCAGGTGGATATGACCTACTTTTATCATGCTTTGATTAGAAAGTAGGGAGCAGGGTAATAGCAAGGAACCAGGCTTCTCCTGTATGGGATGATCACAGAGAACCAGGGTCAGGAGTTCAGTTTACCTTCTCACATTTTGCTTGGTGAATTTATCATGAGGCCCCTTCATGGGCCTCTCTGTAAATAGGCATGGTTTTGACAGGTGCTAGCTGGCACTTGGTTCATGTACCCATGCTAGCATATTAGTTGCTCCTTCCTACTCTAATTTCTCTATCTAGGTCTCCAGTAGAGATGGAGCCACGTGGAACATCGTGGAAGGCTCTCAGAGAACAGGGTCTCCAGAAACTGCTCCCAGTGTGTTCCAGGACACTGTAGGACCCTAAGGGTCCTGGTGAGCTATAAATGCTGTAGCCCCACTGCTTCAGTGAGCTCTACTGAAGGCAACAACCCCCTGTCCTTATGGGGATGAATGGGGTTTTGAGCACAGTGCCTGGGCTGTCAGGCTGACTAAGGAAGGAGAAATGGTCAGCTGGGCCTGCCCCTTTGTAACGAGAATTGTGGTTTCTTTAAAACCCCAGCTATATTGTGTGAATATGGTTTTGTTTTAATCCCAGGTATGGGATAGGGGGCTGCTTCAGAATGTCCACAGCTACTGTGATTGTCTCGTGCTCTAGGAGGGGCATGGTTTTTGCAGATAGCATATATAGTATATGTTTGGGACTCTGAAGACTCTTAAGAGGGTATAAATGCAAGAGCTCCAAGCAGATTGTGGTGGCTACTGCTCCCCTTCCTGCTGCTTTTTCTAGTGCTATGGCTGTTGCTATGGATTGCTGATTTGCTGGTTGGAGATACCATAACTGTGGAGATTGTCTTGCCCCAAGGAGCCTGACACACCCATCAGCAGGAAGTAGTCTGAAGAGGTCTATGTCCCCTTTCCCCTCTAAGCTTCTTTCTCTCCTACCTAGTATTGGGGTTTGGAAGGGTGGTAGACACAAAAACCTAACAAAGTAGCCCAAAAAGTACACCTACACCCCCTTGCCTTGCCCTGCCCTGAGTCCAGCCTGAACTTGCAGTCTCTGGGCCCTGCTTCCAGCTGGAGTTAACAAGCCCATTTCTCTTCTTGGCCTCACTGGGTGGGAGATCAGGCTGTGAAGGGCATTTGGTCACATGACCTTGGCTTCTGTGACCTGTTAGCCAACAGAGCCAGGCATGAAATCAGCTGTGGTTGTGCATATCCACCCCACTTCAGATTCTAAGCCATGTGGCCTGGCTGAGCAGTCAGCTGAAGAGGTCACGAATGTGAACCTGGCCTGCCTCTTCCTGGTAGCCTCTAAGACCTCCTGTATTTCCTCTACAGTTGGGTCTTTTCCAGAATGGTATGCATGGGGCTGGAGAGATGGCTCAGTGTTTAAGAGTACTTGCTCCTCTTCCACAAGACCGGGAATTGATCCATATTATGGTGTCTCACAACCCTCTAACTCTAGACCCAGGAGATCCAATGCCCCATTCTGGCTTCTGTAGGCACCAGACATGGACGTGGTGCACAGACATACATGCAGGCAGACGCTTATGTGCATAAAATAGTTGATTCTTTTTAAAGGACCTATTAAGGGTGGTAGACATATTTGTGGGTGTCATATACCTGACTCCTGGCCAGTACTGGGCACCCATCTCTTCTTTTTGCCTCCCTGGCCAGATATCTTCCAGTTCCCTGCCTGGAGCCTCTGAACAGGTATACTCAGAAGCCGGCCCCATCCCCAGTCAGCCATCTTCTGCTCACTCCCCTACAGCCCCAGGTGTCTCAGTCCCGTGTGTGTGTGTGTGTGTGTGTGTGTGTGTGTGTGTGTGTGTGTGTGTGTGTGTGATGTAGAGGCAAGGAGACAGGAGCCCCTGCTTAACCCAACTCAGCCTTGGACAGTGACTCCCCTCAGTAACTTTGCCAGGCCTTGGCTTGAGAAGAGAATGTGAAGGTGAACTTGTGTAGGCAGAACTGGTGCTAGGACCAAATAAGAGGCTCAGGGAGATTTGGAGGCATGGGTGTCCCAGGTTGCAGAATCCTAGCTATGTAGAAGGGGAAGCTGTCTCATCCCTCTGGACTTGCCTTTGCTACCTTTTGTCCCCTGTGCGGGTGGGTAGCTTCTGAAGGCTCCCAGAGTGTTGGCTCCTTCTCTATCCTGGCTGTTGAACAATACCAAGGGAATGAATACTAAGGAAAGGACTTTATTTACTTGTGTCTGCCTGTCTCCTGAGGAGTGTTCTAGGAACAGCTATCCCCAGACGAGACACATGTTTGTACTAGGTGTAGAAAATCTGGGTCCAGAGGTTGGAATGATGGCTCAGTGACTGCTCTTCAAGAAGTCCTGAGTTCAACTCCCAGCAACCACCTGGTGGCTTACAACCATCAGAAATGGAACCTGATGCCCTCTTCTGGTGTGTCTTAAGACAGCTACAGTGTACCATACACATTAAATAAATAAATAGATAAATAAACAGATAAGTAATAAATAAATAAATAAATATTTTTTAAAAAAGAAAGTCTGGGTCCAGCACTAAAATAAAATAAAAGGTGATAATCTAGTCCCATTTTTGTTCTCAGGTGCCCTATTCTCTCTCAACACTTGTGTTCTCTTTCAGAAGAGATGCTACCAATTGGGGATTGTGGATCGATTTATACAGTATTTGCCTAGCAGTCACAAATCTCTCAATTCCATTCCTAGTACTTAATATTCTGGGTATTATGACACACAGATGTAATCCCAGTTCTTGGACAGTTTAAGCAGGAAGATCAGGAGTTCTAGGTCACTCTTGGCTGTACAAGGTCAGCTTGAGGTTTATGAGACCCTTATCTAAAACAAAACAAACAGATGCCAGGTGGTCACTCCCTAGCAGGTGCCCTCCTAGTACAAACTCTGACTTTGTCACATTGAAGTCAAGCACAAGAACTCTTTGGCTAGCCTCCTTCTATGTGTTACATCATGGATATATACTGTGCTTGCCTTTCTCTACAGGTCACAGGCCTTCTTGGACCTCTTCTCACACTGTCAATTCTGCTATGCTCCCTACCCCTGTACCCACTGTTTGGCTTCTTCCTTCTCATATGGGGTAGCACAGTAATGGTAACTGTGCACATTTCACTTCCACAGGCTGTATTTACATGGTTGTAGAGGGAGAGAATTGGGAGGCTGATCAATGTCTGGCACAGCCTCTTATTGACACTGGGCAACTATATATATACACCCTGCTGTATCTCTATAGGTTAGAAGAGTTCAGAGGGAGGGGTGTGGAGTCCTAGGTTAATCTTTTTTTTTAAAGATTTATTTATTCATTTTATATATAACAAGTATTCTGTAGCTGTCTTCGGACACACCATATCCCATTACAGATGGTTGTGAGCCACCATGTGGTCGCTGGGAATTGAACTCAGGACCTCTGGAAGAGCAGTCAGTGCTCTTAACCACTGAGCCATCTCTCCAGCCCCATCCTAGCTTAATCTTAAGTCTTGACCACTGGTAACTGAACTTTTAGGAAGTAAGCTCACAGCTGCCCCTTAGGTCTTGGAAAGTGGGTTCTGGGGCCTTACAGAGCTTTCATAAGCCTCATCGCAAAACACTTAGCTCATCTCTAGGCACTCATGTGCTGTTCTGAGGTACCAGAACCCTTAGGATTCAATGGAACATGGAGTTGCAACCTCAGAGCTCTTAAAAGCCCTGGAGGTTGAAGACCAAGCCAAAATAAGGAGCTTTGTGAATCTGAGAACCCAGGTAGGTTTCTAGGGAGCCCTAGAGAAGGCTCAGGGCCCTCAGGAGCCCTTTTATTAATTTTTATGTACATTAAGTATTTGCCTGCATATACATATGTACACCATATACATGCCTGGTGCCTGTGGAGGCCAGAAGTTATCAGAGTCTTCAAAATTGGAATTTCAGATGGTTATAAACAACTATGTACATGCTGTGACCAGAACTCAGATCCTTTAGAAGAACAGTCAATGCTCTTAACCCCAGAGCTACATCTTCAGCCCTCAGGGACTTTCTATTTGATCCTTGGCCATGAATGAACCTGGGGGCTCTTGAGGGAATGAATAAATACATGAAAATTGGGGATATAGCAAGGTCATTGTTTCCTTACTCCATTCCAGAAAGCATAAAATTGTCACTTAGACACATACACAGCTGTTATATTCTACCTACCTGCAACAGATTTGGTACCTGAAGTGGAGGTTGAGCCCCTTTGTTCTAAAGCCCAAAAGCAATTCCTACCTACCCTTGGGCTTTTCTGAACCTAGATCCTCTCCTGTGTCCCTTCTCCCCTCACCACCTACTGCCTCATAGCTTTGGGAAGTCAACCTTGATACTACCACAGGATCCAGTGCAGGTGTTATACCCTATCTGCTTCTACCTGGTCCTCATCAGATTTAGTCCAATAGGTATCCCAAACTCTCATTAAGTCTTTTATCAGTGTACTGTCTAAGCAGTTGCTGAAGAAGGAGGCTGTCACCATGTTCTTCTAAGGTGCTGTTGGGAAATTGCCTACTTATTCTCACATCCCATCTACAGAATTGATGACAGAACTTGCACACCCTTGGGATTGACTTATAAAAGTAGCATGTTTACCACCTATAATGGATCACTGTGCAGCTAGGGCCAGACTTCAGTACTTTACATTGGAACAAAGATGGAAAGGACCAGAAGGCAGTAGACTGGTTTATAAACGCAGTGGTGGGGTGCTGGGGAAGCAGTCAGGTGGAAATTGTTTGCAAGAAGAGAAACTTAGGTATGAGTAGTTAAAAAAAAAAACAACACCCCTCCCCCCAAAACTACAAAACAGAAAAACAACTCATTCTTTTGAAAACAATGCACAGGGTCTCATTGAGTTGCCCAGGCTGGCTTCTATCTTGCCATCCCTATTTCCATATCTAGAGTACTGGATTGAGGATATGCATCATTTCCTTCTATTTTTTTTTTAAACACCATTGGTTTTCTGGATCATTTCTGAGACTGTCTCCTGAGTCACAGAATCACAGGCTGGTCTAGAACCTACTAATATACCTGAGAATGACCTGGCACTTCTGATTCTGTTCTTCTGGACACACACACACACACACACACACACACATAAACGGCTAAGGACTAAACCCAGGGCCTTGTGCTTGCAAGTTTCAGGACAGCCTAAACTTAGTGAAGGAGTTGGGAAAAAAAATAACTAAATCCTCAACCCCATATTTACTTATTTTAAGAATTTATGGGGGCTGGAGAGATGACTCAGTGCTTAAGAGCACTGGCTTCTCCTAAAGAGGTGCTGAGTTCAATTCCCAGCACCAACATGGTAGTTCACAATCACCTATAATAGGATCTGATGCCCTTTTCTGACATACAGATATACATGCAGACAGAGTACTCATACATAATCACATTTTTAAAAAGTGTCTCCCTATGTACTTCTGGCTGTGCTCCTAACCGCTGAGCCATCTCTCCAGCCCCCATGTGCTGGGAATAAAGGCATGTACCATTACTCCCTTTTATGGTTTGTATAGGTTCAGGCCAGGGAGTGGCACTATTAGAAGATGTGGCTCTGTTGGAGGTCACTGTGGGTGTGGGCTTTAAGCTTCTCATGCTAGCTGCCTGAAAGTTAGTATTCTGCTAGCAGCATTCAGATGAAGATGCAGAACTCTCACCTCCTCCTGTACCATGCCTGCCTGGATGCCTTGGTGATACCGGACTGGACCTCTGAACTTGTAAATTGGCTCCAATTAAATGTTGTCTTTATGTAAGAGTTGCCTTAGTCATGGTGTCTGTTCACAGCAGTAAAACCCTAAGACAGAAGTTGGTCCCAGGGACTGGGGTTTTGCTGTGATAGGCCTGACCATGTTTTTGTTTGAAAGAATGTGGATTTTGGGGTTTTGGATTTGGAAAGGGATGGAATGGCTTTAAATGGGGCTTAATGGGATATCCTAATAGGACTATGGAAGACTTTGTTACTGAAGGTGATTTGAACTGTGCAAACCTGGCCCAAGTGGTGAATTTCAATATGTGGCCTAGGACTGTTTTTGTTTTATTTGGTAAAGAATTTGGCTACTCTTTTCTCTTGTCTGAAGAATCTGCCTAGACTAAGGTGAAGAGACTCAGATTAATCATATTGACAAAGGAAGTCTCAGAAACGTCCATCACAGACTTTGTTCTCTGGTTAAGTCTTATGAAAAGCATTTTAAACAAGCATAGCAAGCTAAGAAAGGAAAAAAACAAAAATTTATAGTTTAAGAATTAAAGGGGCATGAGGAAGTGAAATGGAGTCTAATCCTGTATTCCAGGAGATGGCAGATTAAAGGAGTGAGACCTTGTGATAAGATCCTAACCAGCTAAATTTAAATCAAGGCATGGTGGTACAAGCCTTTAATCCCAGGAGGCAAAGACATGCAGATCTCAAGAGCACATTATAAGTGAAGTAAAATTTAAATCCAGGATTGGTGGACCACAACTTTAATCCCAGTGTTTAGGAGACAGGTTTGCAGATCTCTGAGTTCAGGTTCAAAGTCAGTCTACAGAGCAAGTTTCAGGACAGCCTAAACTTAGTGAAGGAGTTGGAAAACAGAAAGTTGGTGATAATGTAATGAAATAAAGGGGCCATGTTCCAGCCTTAGCAAGCAGAAGAACTTGGCAGCTTTGGCCATGTGGCTCTGGCTTTTAAGTCAAGAACAGAAGGTACTACTGAGACAATTTAACGCTGGTTAGCTGGAGCTAAGAAATTAGCGACGATTAAGAGACCAGCATCACTAAGATAAAATCTTCTGGGAACTGTTTTCTGAGAGCACAGAGAAGCTGTATTCCAGACATAGCCAAGGTTGTACCTCTTGTGGCAGCTGTACTTGGTAATGTGTAAGAGTCACCCAGGTGGTACTGGTTTTGAAGCATGAAGGAGTCATGAAGAACAACTGAGGCTTGGGACTGTGAGAGACCATGGAAGGCCATTGGTGAAAGTGCAGTCTCAGTTGTAGTTGAGAACACAGGACAAAAGGGGTCATGCAAAGGAGTTGAGGCTTGACAACATGAAGAGAGCCTATGAGAGGCTATTGATGAAACCTAGTTGCATCAGAAGAAACCAGTGTATTGGAGATGCAAGTACCATGGGATGATCACCAAGAACAGCAACAGCAGCAGAGTTTTGGTTGTTTTTGAGATATTTTAATGATTAAAATTTTTCCTATGTACAGCTATTTGTTTTCATATATGTTTATAATACCTAACCATACATGTTTAGTACACACAGAAGTCAGAAGAGGGTATTAGCTCCCAAGAATGGAGCTGCAGACTGTTTATGAACTACCATGTGAATGTTGGGAACTAAACCCAGGTCCTCTGAAAGAGCAAAAAGCATTCTTTTTTTAAAAAAAGATTTATTTATTCATTATATATAAGCACACTGTAGCTGTCTTCAGATACACCAGAAGAGGGCATCAGATCCCATTACAGATGGCTGTGAGCCACCATATAGTTGCTGGGAGTTGAACTCAGGACCTCTGGAAGAACAGTCAGTGCTTTTAACCACTGAGCCATCTCTCCAGCCCACAAGTACTCTTAACCACTGAGTTATTATCGCTGCACCCAGAATTTAATTTTTTAAATTTTCATTTTGAGACACTATTCTGGAACTCCAATATGTAGATCAGGGTACTCTTAAATTCAAAGAGATCCTTCTGTTTCTGCCTTTAAACGCAGGGATTAAAGGTGTGTAGCACCATGCCTGGGTAAAAAACTTTTTAATATTATATAATATGGATCCAAGATAGAAAACTGTTGGGATAATCATTCACGTTTGAAGGTGTATATGTCTTCCCTCACCTACCTAAGGTACCTCCTGACTTGTTTAGGGGATAGGGAGGACTTCTGGCTGGAGAGGGAGACTCTGGGAAAGTCAAAGGTGGGAAATTTGGAACATATGAGACTAAGGAGAGGTAATGAGCTACATGGCAAAATATAGAAAGGTGTTAAATTAAGAGCTGGGGGCTGGAAAGATGGCTCAGTGGTCAAGAGCACTGACTGCTCTTCCAGAGGTTCAGAGTTCAATTCCCAGCAAGCACAGGTGGCTCACAACCATCTGTAATAGAATTGATGCCCTCTTCTTCTGTGTCTGAAGACAGCAACAGTGTACTCATATGCATAAAATAGTAAATATAAAAAAATAATAGTAAGGAAGCTAAGGCTAAGCTTTCATAATAAAAGGTCTCTATGTCATTATTGGAAACTGGTGACAAACAGACAGCTTGCTTACATCTGGCACCCTACAGAAGTGCCAGATCCCAATAAGACCTTTCGTTAATATGAAAGCTTGGCCTTAACTTAAGCTTGCTCCCAACTAGCTCTTATAATTTAAATTAACCCATTTATACTAATCTATGTTCTGCCACATGACTCATAACCAATCCTCAGTACCAGTCACCTATTTCTTCTTCCATGTCTGGCTGACCTCCAGCCTCTGATTCCCAGAGTCCCTCTCTCTGCCCAGAAGTTCCACCATTCAACTCTTTATTAAAACGATCAGTAGGTACCTTAGGCAGATAGGGAAGGACAAAAAACATTTAAACACAATTTACAGAAAAATCATCTCCAAAGAAAACTTAAAAACTAAGCAAGAACAGGCAAAGAATTAGGATACCCATGAGTGCCCTGTGGTCTTGGAATCAACTACCATCCCACCAATCCCAGGAGCTGAATAACAATGTACTGGCATGATGCCTCATTTCTCTTTTCTATCCTTGTAATCTTAGATGTTGGTGTTAGCCTCTCTTGACTAAAGTATCTGCATGTGTTGTCATATATGCAGTTTTGCCTACATTTCCCATAGGCTTATCCACACATTTGATTACATGGTAGTTTTTTTCTAAGTGGTTATAAGTATTTCAGGGAATTAGCCCAGGGGAAAAAAACTCTAAACCAAAACATAGACTTATCTATGGGTAGCATTTGATTCCTTCCCCAAGACCAAGCACAACCAAAGGTAAAAGCCACATGGATTTTTTGAGACCTAAAACCAAGGACCTGTGCGATGGCAGCCCAGATACTACTACCCCAGTAGGAAGAACCAACAAGGTAAAAATAAACATGTTTATTATTGTGTCCAGGAAAGCAAAGCCAGGGTGGCCTTTGTTAATACTCCCTGAAAAGGTGACAATAAACAGGCATGCATGACAACTACCCTGACACCAATAAGTTTTCCTCTAATGAAGTGAGGTCCTCCCCACCAGATCCCCGTACCCCTAAGAGTCAGAGGCAATAAGGCTAGGAGACTCCAGAAGAAGGTACATTTGGACCTGCTGGGCTGTGGAAGGCCAGAATTTGCTGCTTCCTTGGCAAGATGAGGTGGGAGACAAGCATTGCCCTAGGCTAGGCCCTGTACCCCCTAACTAAAACACACAAAAAAGCCCCTACCCACCCCACCCCAAGCAAACACTGCTAAGGCAATCAGCCAAAACTCCTGTTAAGAGCTGCTCTGAAACCAGTACACTTAGGGATCCATCCAGAAGGGGTTGCCTTCTTCAGCTTGTATGGAATAGTAAACAAAGAGCAGAAAGGCAGCAAAGACCAGGAAGAGTAACAGCTGGCCCCAGAGTGGGACCCGTCGATCCTGGCTCAGAGCAGTAGCAGAGGCCTGCTTTTCTGGCCGAATGGCACGTCGGGTAAGCCATGAAGAGGGAGAAGATGAAGAGGAGGACACAGAAGAGGTGGAGGAAGTAGGATAATATGATAAGCCCAGGGAGCTCCTGGAGACATTGGAAATGGGGCGGTAGTGTGCGATGCTCTGGTAGGCACTGTCTCGGCCATAGATGGGGCGTTCCCTGTAGCAAAAGAAGGGGACAGGTAGGCAGGAGAATCTGAGCCTCAAATTTGTTCCCGTCCCTACATGTGTTCACTACTCACCTATCCTTGCCTTCCTCTTCTGAAGAAGAGAAAATATCATCACGCACCTGCTGGATAATTAGGATTAGAAATGGGAAAGAATGGTTTCCCCAGATGTCTATGGCTAGCCTACTCTAATCACATCGTAGGAGCCAGAAAATTGCACCCCCAACTATTCTGGGTCCATGCCTTCTTTATCTGTGGGGCCTTGCCACTCAGTTAATAACCCTGTCGTCTTTGTCCCAGCATCCTTTTATTCCCCAGGACTCTCAGGAGGCTTAAGCCTACATCCTAGAGTGCAGGAGCTGTTAAATATGTTCTGATCAAAAAAGTTTGTAGGCTGGAGACATGGTTCAGTGGTTAAGAGCACCTATTATTTTTCCTAGATACCTGAGGTCAATTTCGAGCACTCACATCAGGCAGTTTATAACTACCTGTACCTCTAAGGGGAATCTGACAACTCTGGCTTCTGCAGGGACCAGTACTCATGAATAATACCCACAGACAAATACATGTAGTGAGAATTTTGGAATTTTGGTTTAAGACAACAGAAATATTGTAAGAATATTTTTGTTTTAATCCTAGGCACGGAATATAGAGCTGCTTCACAGCAGCTGGCTATGATTTGCTTCATGCTTTTAGCAAAGACGTGGTTTTTGTGAGTTGCAGATAGTTTCTGCAATTTTGTGACATTTGGAATTCTGAGAATTTTTCAGAGGATATGTAAATACTATAGCCCTTATAGGTGGGGTTGGTTGCAGTTTGTTAATAGCTGGAGTCAAAGAAGAAGCAGGAAGAAAGAAATTAGATTCAGGAATCTTTATCTCTCCCTCCCCTCTATCCTTCTTTCTTTCCTACTAATGATTGGGAGTGAAACTGGTGGGGACACCCACAAACTAAAAAAAATTGACTACACATATGTATAATTAAATCTTTAAAAAATGCCCAAAGCCCATAGGTAAATGCTCTTCCACTGAGCTATATATATCTCCATGCCCAAATCTAAATAGAACTTTTGACCCAGAAGCTGTATGCTGACCCTAACCATATGTGAAGGCCTGAGATCCACTCTCTGCACCTAGTATCTCCTTGGAATATCCAAACCTAGAATTCCCTAAGGCTGTACCCCAGGTATGCCTGCCAGCCAACTCACCTGGTGATGGAAGGTATCAGCATCTACAAATGAGGTCCCTGGCTGGCAGAAGCTCTTGGACATGCCCACAGATTCCGGCTCCCCATATGTCCTGGTAGTCAAATAACTCTCCTCATAGTAGTCATCATTATAGTCTTGGGGGAAGAAAATAGTACAGGAAAAAGTGGTGCCCCTTACCTGGCCTCTTACTATAAACCCCTCTCCCCCAGTCTGTGTGTGTGCTGTGCCAGTTTCTCCCCTTTGGAGCCACTGAGACCTGATACAAGGGGGTGAGGTCTGGGGTTCCCCTGTGCCCAAGTCCCTGAAGCATGGGATAAAGACATCGGTGCCTACCCCACACCTGCCTTACCCTTGCTCTGGTAAAGTAAGGCGTCCTCTTTTTTAGGCAGATCGTACATGTCTGAGTCCACGGAGGCTGAATCCAAGTCTGCATGTGTAGGAGGAGGTACAGGACCATTCGGTCTCCAGGTTTCCCCCTACTCCCTCAGTAGCTTCAGCCACACCCTCCCTCCCTAAGCCTTGTGCCCCAAACTGCTCTTTGGGGCTCTGCGGTTGGGGCCTCACCTGAGAGCCTATAGGAGAATGAAGACGATGACGAGTTGGGGGGCGAGAGCCTCCTTCTCTGGGTCTCGTACTCGAAGATTTTCTTTTCGTAGAGCTTTCGAGTGGAGCCTGCCCAGACAGGGTGTGAAGCGGTCAGGAGGCGCGATCAGAGCACCCCAAGAGCACAAGGGAACGTGGGGAGGGAACCTAAGGGGAGGAGCAGGTGGGGAGAACGCTCAGGGAGGAGCGCGGGAAAGCGGGGGGGGGGGGGGGAATCAAGAGAGGTTCTGAGCGCCACCAGCAGCAGCATACCCACAATAGGCCCATGCGGGATGTTATACTGGCGTAGCACTGCGGCCAGTTCAGTATCGGACAAAACTGCATAGTCGTCCATGGCAGACACTGCCGGCACCTGGAAGCGGTGTTGAACGCCAGGGGCGGCCAGGACCTATAGACAGGGCCCAAGAAAAGACAGCTCCGAGCCTGGCAGAGGAAGTGCCAGTGCCTCAAGAGCGGCTGTGGACGCGTCACGTCGCCGTCACGTTGCGTCACAGCCACGGCTACGCCGGTTGCGCGCGCTCCTCAGGGCAGGCCCAAACCCGCCAGAACCGCCTGTGCAGACCAGTCAAGCAAAGGGAACAGGCTGGGCTAGCAAATACAAACGTCACGTTTGTGTGAAACTGGCGTTAACAGGAAGAGGGAGGGACTTTCAGGGGAGCTTGTGGGCCGGCGGATGAGACTTCCTTTGAGAACTAGGCCGCCGAGGGGCGGAGCTAGCTAGACTCACCAGAGGGTGTAGGCACAGCTTGCTAGAGGTGCTACAAGTGCTCTTCTCAGCAGGCCAAAGCCGGCTTGTTATTTCCCAAGCTGTGGGATCTCACATGCCTTTGTTACTGGCGTCATCCTGATTTCCAGTGCCTAGGGTTCTCAGCCACAGTCTGGTCCACAGCAATGCGAAGAGTCCAATCCTGAGAGGGAACCCTTCCAGAGCTCCTGACGCTGCTGCAAGCTCTTTGTGTGCACAAGTGCTGTCAGACAGGGCTCTCATCACCCAACATAGCCACCCACCGACCCCTGGCACTCCCAACCCATCTCCGATGGTCTTCCCAGTCTTCATGGCCCTGACCTGCACAGGCCCATTCCCACCGTTGTCTTCTCTGCCGTCTAGTTGCATTCGGGAGGAAATGGGGCCAGCACTGGGCCAAGAGGCCGCCAGCACTTTAGGATCAAGCAGCTTTCCAAAGGTCCAGGCTATGCCAATAGGCACAATCAGAGGGTGCCTGCCTCGTGATGCATGTAGATGGGTACACCTTGTACCTGCCTAACTCACCGTTCCATCCACCTTGGGCCCTAAAGAGTTCTGGGGAGAGAGGTCTTCTCTGGCAGAGTAGAATAGTCTCTAAGCTTGGTGTATCCTTAGAGGCCTAGACAGTGTGCAAAACCTAGATAGAACAGTATTTCTCAACTTTCTTAATGTTGTGACCCTTTAATACTGTTCCTGAAGTTGTGGTGACGTCCCAACCATACAATTATTGTGTTGTACTTTATAAGTGTAATTTCATTATTGCTATAAATTATAATGTAGTTATTTGATATGAAGGATATTTAATATGTGAGACCCAAAGGAACAGCGACCCAGAGGTTCAAAACTGCTGGCCTAGAGGCAAACCATAGGAACTGACAGATGTTTACTAAGGATCTGGATCAGAGAAAGGTTTCCTTGAAGAGTGATCATGACCATTATATTCAACACAAAGTCATATGGATCTAGGAAAGCTGCCCTTTATTGGAGAGATCTAGAAGAAGGGGTACATGTAGAAAAGGTGTGTGGGATGCCTAATCTCTTAAATCAGTGGTTCTCAACCTTCTTAATGCTGTGACCTTTGTTATAACCACAACAGTTCCTTATGTTGTGGTGACTCCCAATCATAAAAAAAATTATTTTTGTTGCTACTTTATAATGGTCATTTTTGCTACTCTTATGAGTTATAATGTAAATACTTTTGGAGATAGAGGTTTCCCAGAGGGGTTGCAACCCACAAGTTGTCTTAAATGATAGTGATAGTGAATAATCTGGTCAGTTCTAGGCAGGCCTGATGAGAGTTTAGTGAAGGTCACTGGCCAGTTCTCTATGGAAGTTTAAAGTAGGCAACGGTGAGGTTGAGCCTGGCTTTGATCACATACAAAGTGCTTAATGAAGAAAAGTTGCTATTGGATGGGTTAAAAAAACAGTACCCTCTGTCCCTGGAAATGGAGTTGTATGAATCTCTAGAAAAATACTGTGTTAAGAAAAGACAGGAGTGTGTGTGTGTGTGTGTGTGTGTGTGTGTGTGTGCGAGAGAGAGAGAGAGAGAGAGAGAGAGAGAGAGAGAGAAACAGACAGACAGACAGCTAGACAGACACACAGAGAGGCACAGGCATTCTGCCCATTAAGTGGATACTTCATGAATTGTTTTTTAGTTTTGGCAAAATCAGATTTTCCAGCATCCCCCTCCCCCGTGCTGGCCCCTCTCCCAGAGGCCTCTGCAAACAGAATGAATGCTCAGTACTCCCCTCCCCCATACAGAATCAAGTTGCTTCCTTATGAGGTCAAGGAATTTTAGGTTTGCCTTCTCCCTAAGGAACACCCTCTGCACCTGCTTCAGCACTCTGCTTCCTAATCCCCCTTCTATCCTACTATAAGATCCTATTACAGATGTTACCAAGAAGCTGTACTGTGGTCTTCTTACACATACTGCTGATGACCTATACCTTACATTTAGCTTCATTACAGTATAGCTCCCTTCTCTATCATTCAATAGAAAAATCAGGATCCCAGAGTTTAAAGAGGTTGTTGCAACAGCTTTAAGTTGAGTGATTCATGGAAAAGAAATATTCTTCCCTAGGAAGAATCTAGGTGCTGCAAGACTGGCTTTATACCCCAATCAGAATTCTTCAGGGGGCTAGAAGGATGTGTATAGGGCATTCTGTAGGTCTCTGGGAAATTCTGAGAAGGGGTAGCCCTTGGCAGGTGAGGCTAATTGGGGAAAAAAATTCTTGGAAGCAACCTGTTCTAAGAAGAAAAACATTGTTAGTCCTGTAATTCCACCCAACACTCAGCATTTTGAGGCATGAAAATTGAAAGTTTAAGGCCTGCATGAGCTTCAGGGTGAATTCAAGGCCACACTGGGTAACTTAATGAGACACTGTCTCAAAATCAAAAGTAAAATGGGGACTTGGGATGTAGTTATTTTGGTGGTAGAGTGCTTTGCTGACATGCATTCCATTTTAGATTCAACCTCCAGAAACCGCTATCTCTCCAAAAGTTGTTAGAAAAGTTTTACATGAAAACAAAGAAGAATATGTTTTAACGTATGCTTTTTTAAATATTTATTTATTTTTATTTATATGAGTACACTGCATGTCTTCAGACACACACCAAAAGAGTGCATCAGATTCCATTACAGATGGTTGTGAGACACTATGTGGTTGCTGGGAATTGAACTTAGGACCTCTGGAAGAGCAGTCAGTGCTCTTAACCACTGAGCCATCTCTCCAGCCCATCTTATGCTTTTTTTAAAACCAAGAAACAGTTAATCCTAAGATTAATCTTCATAGATGATAGACTTGAAAGAAGTTGGGGTCACCAACTTCTTGTGTTTTCAGTATGTGTTCACTGAGAGGGGAAATAGAGAGAGTTCTAGTGAAGTGTAGTCAGGTGGGGGGTTATCCTGAAATACCACTACATATTTACCACTTCACCCATGCTTCTTCCATCTTCCTACCCATTGATCTGATTACCATATCTGTGGGTAAATGGGTTTCTCCTCTAAAAGGACAGTTGTTTTCATGAACTCTGGTGGAGCCACCTCATGAACCTGAAATCAGGCCACTAATTTAGCAAATAATGATAATCCATTGGCCTCCCTAGTAGAGGTTTCACACTAGACAGAACAGTAGGAGACCTTAGTCCTATTTGGAGGCCAGAATGTAAAATGTCATTGCCAGCAGAGCCAACAAAGGTAGCAAGGGATGCCTGCACCCCAGAGAAGGCCCTAGTACTTTGCTCTTTAAGTTAAACTACAGATCACCAAATTGACTTTGCAGATGTGGTCAAACTCCCCGACTCACTTTTCCATCTTTGTTATTGTTTGCTTGTTTAAGACAGGGTTTCTCTGTTGTGTAACCCTGGCTGTCCTCGAACTCACTCTGTAGACCAGACTGACCTCAGACTTACAGAGATCCTACTGCCTCTGCCTTCAGAGTGCTGGGATTAAAGGCATGTGCCATGACTGTCCATTCTTTCCCATTCCTTCCTTCCTTCCATTCTCTTCTTTCTTCCCTTGTAGCTTGCCCTTCCCTTCCTCACATTTTCTTCTTACTGTGTAACCTATGTTGACTTGGAATCTTGTCTCAGCCTCCAGAGTGCAAGAATTCCAGGTTCCTCCTCCTCCTCCTCCTCCTCCTCCTTCTTCTTCCTCCTCCTCCTCCTCCTTCTTTTTGATAATATAGAATAGAAAAAGAAATCAAACAGGCCTGACATTCCAGCACTTGGGAGGCAGAAATAAGGGTGATTGCCACTTCAAAGCCCAGTTTGGGTGTTACATAGTGATTTCCTACTTAGCCTGAGCTACAGGGTGAAACCTAGTCCCCCCCCCCCATACACAGGAATATATTGTAAGTTGTAAGAAAAACCTCATTTGCAATATCTATTTCAGTTGTGTGTGTATATACTGGCATGATGTAAATGTAGTTCATATTGGATTGAAAAAAAATAACAGAATGTTGAAATGGCATTTCTTGATATGGCCTTCCCCTAGGAAGTGACATTTGAGTTGAATCTGAAGCAACCAGGAAATGGTCATGTAGAAGAGGAAGAGAAAGCTTGACAATATTAGTTAATGGTTATGCCCACTAAGTTCACAGATATTTGCCTCTTTGTATCACATTGCACATTCTCAGGTTTTGGGACTGCACCTGATTGCTTTGAGAATTCAGTATTCTGCTTGCTCCCAGGCACCTAACAGGGGCCAAATCAATGATAGCTGGGGTTGGGGGTGGGGGTGTCGTCACAGGACTCAGAGTACCTGTTACCTCTCAAACAGAGACAGAAGGCTGTGACTGTGGAGAACTCCCCAGAATAGGTGGAACATAGCCTCCTTTCCAGCCAGGAAATACTTGGCTACCCTACACTCATCTAGCCTCATAAAGGTTGGGTCTAAACATAAGGTTTGCAGACCCTGCTCTGGAAGTGAGCCCTACTCCCTTGAAGCCAAGCAGCCTTCACAGAGAGGTGAGCTCATTCTGGGGGGGCGGCGTCGCCAGTTAGCGGGGCACTTGAGCTCGTGGCGCGCCCCGCACCCCCTCCCTGCCCCCAGCTCCTGGGCGATTTTTACCAATTAAGGCTTTCTTGTCGGGCCGGGCCGGGCGCGGGGCGGGCGTGGGGCGGGGATGCGGCTAACAAGAAGGCGGGCGGCAGCGGCTCATTCGCGTGGAGGCGCGCGGCACGCAGCGGACGCCAGTGGAGCTCTCAGGCTTCCGGCGCGGGCGTGGGCGCGGAGATCTGGGCGCCACCCCGCGGTTGCAGGGACAGCAGGTGAGGGCTCTGTGGTCAGCTCCACGCCAGATAGTCCTCAGTTAGTGGATGCGCGGCTTCTGAGCTGGGGAGAGGTCTGGAAAGCAGTCAGAGAGGCCAAGGCCAGGTGCAGGTTGGGTGCGGACTCAGGTCCCAGGCATCCCGTTGGTGTCCAGAGATGATAGCCTTGCATAGTTTACCACAAACTTATTGTGTCTATGCCCAGGAATCTGGGAGCTCGAGCCCAAGGGAGGAGTCCTTGAAAAGGGAGCTGGTATCTGAGCGTTTGGCAGGAGATGAGTACAGGCATGGGCACCCATAAACTGATCATTGTGTATCTCTCTGGGAAAGGTCTTTTGAGACTAGTACCCCGATTAGGATAAGGGTGAGTGACAACTTGGAAGGACATTTTTCAGCCAATGTCAAGCGTGGACACAAGAGGGAGGAAACGAGGGTGGATACAAGAGTCCCCTGCTGGCTTTACATGGGAAGCTGATTCCAGGGCTGTGGTAGGGGCATGGCCAGCTATATTTTCAGTCAGGGTTTTGGGTCCTGTCTCAGGTTGGTTCTGAGTATGATGGTCATTGTCAGCTAGGACATAAACATCAGTGTCCCTAGATTCCTAAAGCCAGACTGGGGCCAGAAAAAGTGGGCGAAATCTACCCGCAGTCAATTGCAGATCCAGATGGCCAGGCCAAGGCGAGAGAGCTCAGTAAATCATTGTTCTCTTCTGCCACACCTGGATTTGCCTTAAGGGCACTGGTCTCACTTTGGGGATTTTCTGTTTCCTTCCCTCCTTGGCGCCCCCTGGCTGCACAGGTCTAGAAATAGCTCTTTAGCATCCCAATATAGCTGGTGGGCTTGGGTCTATAGTTGTGCGAGGGCCTAGCCTGGGGTCTGAGAGGAGCGGGGTGGGGAGGTGGGCGGAGTGTGTCTAACATCCAAGAATCTACTCCAAATAAGGGAAAATATGAAAGAGCTGGATTTTGGCTTCCTGGGGCTGCCCCATCTGGGTCTTTGGGTTGGAGCGACATCTGGTGGTGGCGCTTGTCCACTCTAAGGACAGGACATCCCCTACCCACACTCCCCAATTCCCTCTTTCCCCTAAATGGAAGCTGGAAAACACAAGTTCTTTGTGATTTGTTACTATAGTTCAGTTTTCCTTATTCTCTGTAAATTAATGAACTCAGGTGATCCAGCCAAATGGCACTGAGTGAAAAATAATTTATTGACGAAATTCCATACATGGGGATTTGCTCTCCAGTAGGTCAGGGGGACCAGAAATATTACCCTAATTGTGTCTTGAGTAACATCACTGGAAGTTTCCATTTGGGTTATCCCTTCACAGTTCTGTCATCTTGTCTCCCAGCTTAACCTTTGGCTCACTTATGAAAACAGAAGAGGAGAAGATATCTTTATGCAGGTGACTGGAAGTGGAATGGTGACTGGAGGTGGAATGGGGGTGGTGGTTCTGTACTGAAAATGTTATTTGACTGGTGATATTATAGATAATCTCAAGATGACCATGCTGAAAGGTGGTGCCCATTGTGATCAAAGCCCTATCATAGCCCCACCACAGGCAATGAAGACACTCCAGGCCATGGGAGAGTCAACCATATTTGGGCATGACATGTTGGCCAACCCAAGACCTCCTTCAGCCACTGGTCTTTTTTTTTATTTATTTAATTTTATGTGCATAGTTTTGCCTGCATTCTATGTCTGTGTGAGGGTGTCAGATCCCCTGGAGCTGGGGAGTCACAGACAGTTGTGAGCTGCCATATGGATGCTGGGAATTGAACCCAGGTTCTCTGGAAGAGCAACCAGGACTTTTAACCACGGAGCCATCTCTTCAGCCCCCACCACTGGTCTTAGAATTGAGAAGTAGGAACAGAGGCCTGACTTTCTGGAAAAATAGTTTAACATTCTGGTGAGGTTTGAAGCACAGAGAAAGTAGATGGAAGGAGTCTACCATGGGAAAGACATAGGTAAAATGAATCCCCTTAACTAAAGAGGGTGGTTGTGAGTATCCTGTACAGTTTTCTTGTCTCTGTATTTTTGCTTCTTTCTGCCTCAGCACAGCATCCTCATCACTGTCTCCAGAAAATATCTATCACAAGATTAACTTTTAGCAAGTAGCTTTACATTACTCAGGGGAACACACTCAGGCTCCTTAGCAAACCTTGATTCTGGTGATTCTCCTTCCTTCAGTAATCTGGAACTTTATTCCTGAGCCCCTTCACATTTCTAGGGTCACAGCAAGGCTTGGGGACTGTTCTGCCAGAGAAGACCTCTCTCCCCAGAACTCTTTAGGGCCCAAGGTGGATGGAACGGTGAGTTAGGCAGGTACAAGGTGTACCCATCTACATGCATCACGAGGCAGGCACCCTCTGATTGTGCCTATTGGCATAGCCTGGACCTTTGGAAAGCTGCTTGATCCTAAAGTGCTGGCGGCCTCTTGGCCCAGTGCTGGCCCCATTTCCTCCCGAATGCAACTAGACGGCAGAGAAGACAACGGTGGGAATGGGCCTGTGCAGGTCAGGGCCATGAAGACTGGGAAGACCATCGGAGATGGGTTGGGAGTGCCAGGGGTCGGTGGGTGGCTATGTTGGGTGATGAGAGCCCTGTCTGACAGCACTTGTGCACACAAAGAGCTTGCAGCAGCGTCAGGAGCTCTGGAAGGGTTCCCTCTCAGGATTGGACTCTTCGCATTGCTGTGGACCAGACTGTGGCCCAGAACCCTAAGCTAGGGAAGAATAGAGAACGTAGAGGAGGGTACAGAGTCGGGTGGAGCCCAAGGGATACAGGGACCTTACTAACTCCGCCCTCTGTAGGAAATTTGAGGAAAAAAAGTTCCTTGTAAGGGTGTGCCCGCCGGAGCTGAGCAAGTCTGTAACAGAATTGCTCAAGCTTCCTAGATCTAAGGTCTGTTTCATGTGTTAAACCTTTTTGTGTTCTTTGGGGATCAAAGACCCTTTCTGGAGTAGCAGAGCTGAGTTGCTTTTGGCGGAGCCTGGTGGCAGTGGCGGGGGGGGGGGGGGGGGGATAGGGGGTATTGTGGGGGCATTCCAACGGGAGGGGCGAGGTTGGGCGGTCGCGGCCCAGAAGCCCCACCCAGAGGCTCTGCCCCAAGGAAATCTTGCCTCTGGCTCCGCCCTTCTCCTGCATTTAAAGGGCTCGCTCTTTCCGCAGTGCAACCTCTGTTCTGTGCCTCGTCTTTCCTGCGCGGAGGTGCCTACTGCTTTAATTGAAGGGCCGTCCCATCGGCTAGGCTGCAGCACCGCCCCTAGGTTCCTCGAGCCTCAAAATGAGTAGCTCTCACTCCCGCTCCGGCCAGAGTGCGGCGGGCGCATCTCCGGGAGGCGGTATCGATACGCGGGACGCTGAGATGCCGGCTACTGAAAAAGACCTAGCAGAAGATGCACCATGGAAGAAGATCCAGCAGAACACTTTTACCCGCTGGTGCAATGAACACCTTAAGTGCGTGAGCAAGCGCATCGCCAATCTGCAGACGGACCTGAGCGATGGGTTGCGGCTCATAGCGCTGCTCGAGGTGCTCAGCCAGAAGAAGATGCACCGAAAACACAACCAACGACCCACTTTCCGCCAGATGCAGCTCGAAAATGTGTCAGTGGCTCTTGAATTCCTGGATCGTGAGAGCATCAAGCTAGTGTCCATAGGTGAGGGCGCGGGCCACTGGCCGCTTCGCGGGTGCGGGCGTGGTCACCACAAATTCTTCCTCTCTTTCCCCTCTAGAGGCTCCCTCCCATTTCTCCTCCCTAGCTGCCTCACAACCAAAGGTACTCCTAGGCCCCTCAACCGCCTTGTTCTTTGAGGTCCTCGAGAACAAAGGCGCGCAAACTAGCCTGGGGAGCATGCAAACCGCTATGCGCCCCCGCCCGCTGCGCCATGCTGGCCTGCTCCCAGGCTTGAGCTCACATCCTTTGTAGGCCGCACCCCCAACGCTGCCTTTTGCCCCTGAGAGCCGCACCCACCCCATCCCTGGGATATCCATGTTTTTCACCTACAATTTTAAAAGTAACCTTAAAAGAAGCCTTTGGCTTCCTCTGTAATTGAAAAGTGAAGGTTGCAGCTTGTTAGTGTAGGACTCCCTCAACTTTTTGCCCTGGAACATGCTTCCCCATTGGAGATAGTTCAAATCCCCAGTTTGTATCTTTTTTTTTTTTTTTTTTTTTTTTTTTTTTTGCCAAACTTGGAGGGAGATGTATTGCTGGCAAAACTGTACTCCAGGCGCATTGAGTGTGGTTGACTGGAGGCACTTGGGCACTTGGCTGTAGTGTATGCTTGGTTGCCAGCTTTGCTATCATGAATCAAATTCTTGTTTCCATGTTAACCTTGGATTGTACATCTAGAATGCAGAGACTGGTTGAAAGGTGCTCCAGTGTGCACAGGGTTTATTGCTAGCCCAGTGCTCATGTCTTTGAACTGGAGAGGTTGGCATTGGTCTCTTGCAGGATCCTGTGCCTTTCACAAAGTAGGGGCTGCTCATAGACAGGCACCAGAATTGGTAACTTGGGAATGTGGAACAGGGAGAGTAGAAGAATGGACTTTTTCTCTATAATAGAAAGGGTTTTCTGTTATTCTTACAACTTTGGAATGGTACATGCTAGTTAAACCATCAAGGGACCAAGGTTCTCCTGGGCCCTCAGAGAGCAGATTTCAAGTGCTGAGTTCATCTCTCTCTCTCTCTCTCTCTCTCTCTCTCTCTCTCTCTCTCTCTCTCTCTCTCTCTCTCTCCCTCTCTCCCTCCCTCCCTCCCTCCCTCTCTCTCCCACTCTCTCTCCCTCTCTCTTTCTCTCTTTTGGAATGCTCATAGAGGCATGCCAGTGGATGTATGAAAACTAATCCTTAGTTCCAGCCTCAGTCTAGCCAGATGAGTCATTTCTGAGTCTTGGAGTGGGGCAACCGGATGTGTGGAGGCAGGCCACACCCTAGCTCCTTAGGGGGGTCTCCTCCCCCTTTTTTCCCCTCCTTCTCATGAGCTGGCTGGAGCAGGCCTAGTTCCCAGAGCTTTGCCATATAAGGCAAAAAATGTTGGAAAGCAGCAGTGATTAGGGGAGGGAGGGGGCAGGCTGGCCCAGGGGCTGGGGATAAGGGGTGGGATGGGGCGGGGCTATCTAACCAGGCTGCTTCTCAACCCTGGGCCCTGGGCCTTTCCTCCTCTTGAGAGGGGGTACAAAGCTAGCATAGCCCACCTAATCAGACCAGAGGAGGGACCAGGTGTACCTTACTAGGATGGTGGGTCTGTCTTTGCTCTTCTTCCCCTTGGAGGCTACCAAGGACTATGGTCTCCTTGTGGGTTCTTATGATAGACCTATGACTTAGGGTAAGATCCTTGGTCTTCTTTGAACTTCATTTACCATCCTTTCAGTATTTTGGCACAATGAAAAACATCCATGGGGGGCCAGGACCTGTTTGTGAATGGGAAAGATAACTCTGCTTTGAGAGGCTCAGGTGCTGTCTCATTAGACCAGAATGTCATCTGCTCTCTTAATGGCATCCTCCTAGTTTTCATGACCCTCCCCCATTGACTTACTAGATAAACATTCTCTGATTACAGGGAAGGCCTGTAGGGTTTCTAAAGACGAGCGAGCCTTAGAAAATGTTACTCAATCATAAGCCATCCACACTTGAGGAGGCTAAAGAGGTGGCTTTGGGTGGGGCTCAGGGGAGTTGCCATAGTGATGGGTATTTAGGGTGTCTGCCCTAACCACTTCCCTTGTGGTAAGCCTGGTGGCTTCCTGAGACCTAGCCCGTTAGGTGGCAAGTAGGCTGGGTGGTGAGTAGCATCTAAGAAGGTTATGCTGAAACGGCAGGACTTGACAAAATGCAATGTTGTGGCCCCCTTTCCTAAGCCAGTCCTCTCTTTTGTGCCACCTCCTGTTTACTAGCTTGGTAGGGGGACAAGGAAGTGGCAAAGGGTGGAACTCACACCCTTTTACACAAGGATCTTTGCCAATGCCCCCACTTCCTCTGCCTTTTCCCCCCACTCTGGAGCAGCAGTTGTATTTCCTAACTACTCTTTGCCAACCTAGCCTTCCTCTTCTTTGGTTCCAGCCCAGTTTTAGGTCAAGGCTGAGCCAGTTCTAGTTCCCATAGATCCTAAGAGATTAGGGCAGTTCTTGATCTCAGCAGCTGCATAGCATTCATCTCACTTGTTCTTCCACCCTCCTTCTGGGCTTTGGGGTTTTTGGCAGGGTCCCTCTTATTGCATTATATTATCATGTGTTTTTGGCAGGGTCCCTCTTATTGCATTGTATTATCATCATGTGTCTATGGGTGTCTTCCCCTTAAACTCTCTTTTAACATTAAATATTTTTGTACACTGTTTATAGGCCCTGGGCAGAAGGTGCCTGATCCACTTTCTACCCCTACTTGGGAGGGGCCTTTTGTCACCTAATTGATTTGCTGTACTGCTGACCTAGGTCTCAACCTCCTTGGTAAGGGAAATCCCTAACTGCAGTGGTGCTACCCCTTTTCCCACAGACAGCAAGGCCATTGTGGATGGGAATCTGAAGCTGATCTTAGGCCTCATCTGGACCCTGATCCTGCACTACTCCATCTCGATGCCCATGTGGGATGAAGAAGAGGATGAGGAGGCTAAGAAGCAAACACCGAAGCAGAGGCTTCTAGGCTGGATTCAGAACAAGCTGCCACAGCTGCCCATTACAAACTTCAGTCGAGATTGGCAGAGTGGCCGAGCCCTGGGTGCTCTTGTTGATAGCTGTGCCCCAGGTGAGGGGGCACATAGATGGAAGATCTTGGGCTAAGGCTATCTTGTCAACCTAGAGGGTAGTTCTACTGTGCTAGACTCACAACATATTCTTTTCTGTGTTTTAGGCCTGTGTCCTGACTGGGACTCCTGGGATGCTAGTAAGCCTGTGAACAATGCACGGGAAGCAATGCAGCAGGCTGACGACTGGCTAGGCATTCCTCAGGTATGCTCCCTGACTGGCCCATGCAGCTAAGGGGTGCTTGGTCAAGGTGAGGAGAGACTCAATGGCTCTTGTCTTCTATCTGCAACAGGTGATTACCCCAGAGGAAATTGTGGACCCCAATGTAGATGAGCATTCTGTTATGACCTACCTGTCTCAGTTCCCCAAGGCCAAGCTGAAGCCAGGGGCTCCTCTTCGGCCCAAACTGAACCCAAAGAAAGCCCGAGCCTATGGGCCAGGTGAGGGGGCCTGGTCAGTGGCATTCCAAGGGGATGAGCACTTATATCTGGTCAATGGGAGAGTATTTTTTTTCAACTTGGGTCCTAAGAGGTTTTGAGTAATGACTGTTGGGCAATGAAATAATCATTCTTGAGGAAGATAAATGGATCAGGTTTGGCCAGAAATGGTACCTTGGCAATTGAATACCAACTAGTAAGTTCCTTAAGTCATACTGGCTTGCAGGAAGCTTCTTGATTGAAGGAGGACCCAGCATACTGCTATTCTATAATTGGCAATGAAGCAGTAGGGATCATGCAGGTGCAAGGGGTTGGGAAACAAGTGCACCAAACCAGACTGTTTCAGAGAATGGGCATGGGCCTGTCCTGGTGGCAACAGCACACATAGCTGGATTCTGAGGCCAGGCTCAATGCTGGGTTTACATTGAACAAACCTTACTGATTGGATTGTGCCTAGCTGGGGGAAGGGCACGGAGCCCACAGAGGGATAGGGTATCTAATGCTGTGTTCATAAACCTTTAGTGTCTGGGGACCAGGGTATAGAGGTGAGGGGGTGGCCCTACCAGTTGGTCCATGGCTTCCTCATCTTCTGACAGGCATTGAGCCTACAGGAAATATGGTGAAGAAGAGAGCAGAATTCACTGTGGAGACCCGAAGTGCAGGGCAGGGAGAGGTGCTGGTATATGTGGAGGACCCAGCTGGACACCAGGAAGAGGTAGGATTATGCATTGGCAGGGCAGGATTCTGCTGTGTCCCCTTTTGGAAGGACTGCTTTTAACACTCTTCCCATCATAGGCAAAAGTGACCGCCAATAATGACAAGAATCGTACTTTCTCTGTCTGGTATGTCCCTGAAGTAACGGGGACTCATAAGGTGAGTCCTTGGCTGAGAATGGAGCTGGTGGCCATGGGTAGTTTGGTGAAGGGCCCTTTACCTCACCCTCACAGTCTGCCCCTCCTGGGAACAGGTGACTGTGCTCTTTGCTGGCCAACATATTGCCAAGAGCCCCTTTGAGGTGTATGTGGACAAGTCACAGGGTGATGCCAGCAAAGTGACTGCCCAGGGCCCTGGTCTGGAGCCCAGCGGCAATATTGCCAACAAGACTACCTACTTTGAGATCTTCACTGCAGGTGAGGGGAGGCAGCCAAGACCCAGCCAGCCATGGGGAGAGCTGTGCTGGAGTCCCAGAGCTGAGTCTGTGCCTTGGGACAGGAGCTGGCATGGGCGAGGTGGAAGTTGTCATCCAGGACCCTACTGGACAGAAAAGCACAGTGGAACCTCAGTTGGAGGCCAGGGGTGACAGCACCTATCGCTGTAGCTATCAGCCTACCATGGAGGGTGTCCATACAGTACATGTCACCTTTGCTGGTGTTCCCATCCCTCGAAGCCCCTACACTGTCACTGTTGGCCAAGGTAGGCCTGCCCATGGATGTTCTTTTACTGTGCTGCTGTGGCCTGGGTTTCTTGGGAAGAGTAGGCAACTGGGGCTGTCCCAGTGAAGCCCATGTTTGGAAGCTCCAGTTTCTGAGCTTCCACTGTTTGGGCAAGCACTGTTTTTCTTTCCCATATTGGGGCCCTTTTGCTCTTCTTCTCTTTGCCCCTCTTCGTCTCTTTTCTCCATGCTTTTACCTTCGGAAGAGCTCGCTCCAGCTGTCTAGAAACCCGCTGCTCTCGCTCTGCCCACAGGGTCAACGGTACTTGGAACCATCTTTCTCTTGGTGGGGAGGGCTGGGTGGAGGCATTGGTTGGAGCTATTGTCAAGCAGGTGGAAGAAAGCCTGTCATATCCCTGCTTAGGGTGTAGGTTCTAGACCCATTTAAGTTCTTTCTTGCATGTGCTTCACCTGCTGGGCTAAACTCTGAGGAACCCGCCAATCCTAATGGTCTGGCTCTATGGGTAGCAAGGGAGGGGATACCCAGCCCCAGTTCCCCACAACTCAGTTTGCTTATTTACCCACAGCCTGTAACCCAGCTGCCTGCCGGGCTGTTGGTAGAGGCCTCCAGCCAAAGGGTGTGCGAGTGAAGGAAACAGCTGACTTCAAGGTGTACACAAAGGGCGCTGGCAGTGGGGAGCTAAAGGTCACTGTAAAGGGTCCCAGTAAGTTTATCTGGTGGGGTGGTGGGTGGTGGACCTCACATTATAGTTGGTTAGGCCTAAGTTCTTCTTTGTTTTTGCAGAGGGTGAGGAGCGTGTAAAGCAGAAGGACTTGGGGGATGGTGTGTATGGCTTTGAATATTACCCCACAATTCCTGGCACATACACTGTCACTATCACATGGGGTGGCCAGAACATTGGCCGCAGGTAAGCTCCCTCCACTCTTCACCATGTTCTGAGCCCTACCATCTCTCTATCTGGTGAGGGACCAGTGGCATCTTCTTGCCTGGGTCTCGGCAGTGGCTCTTGGTGCTTACCTGTATGGTGTTCTTGTTTGCAGCCCGTTCGAGGTGAAGGTAGGCACTGAGTGTGGTAATCAGAAGGTTCGGGCATGGGGTCCTGGCCTGGAAGGTGGCATTGTTGGCAAGTCAGCAGACTTCGTAGTAGAGGCCATTGGTGATGATGTGGGCACCTTGGGTAAGTTAGAGGCTTCAGAGCGGGTACCTGGACTAGAGGATGGTAAGGGGAGCCTATCCCAAGGCTCCAGAGCACCAGTAGAATTGATGGTTGTTGTCAGGTTTCTCTGTGGAAGGTCCATCACAGGCAAAGATTGAATGTGACGACAAGGGTGATGGCTCTTGTGATGTGCGCTATTGGCCCCAGGAGGCTGGCGAGTATGCTGTTCATGTGCTGTGTAACAGTGAAGATATTCGTCTCAGTCCCTTCATGGCTGACATCCGTGAGGCACCCCAGGATTTTCACCCAGACCGGGTAAAGTGCACACAACACTGACCTGAGCATGGCCTTCTGCTTTTGCTTGGGAAGGAAGACTTATGGTGGTGGGCATTATTTATCTTATCAGCAACGCTAAAAGGTCATGAGTCCAGGCCCTGACTAGTATTTCTAGCACCATGCTTTTGCTACTCTGTGTTATTTACCCCTGCCTAACTTTGGTGGCCGTATCTTGGTCTTCTTTCTTTCTAGGTGAAGGCACGTGGGCCTGGATTAGAGAAGACTGGTGTGGCTGTCAACAAGCCAGCAGAGTTCACAGTTGATGCCAAGCATGCTGGGAAGGCCCCTCTTCGTGTTCAAGTTCAGGTGGGATGCCTACTCATGTTGGGAACAGGACTGATAGGTTTCTAGGATTAGGTGCTGACTAGCAGATGCATGCTTTGCCTATCTTACAGGACAATGAGGGTTACTCTGTGGAGACAACAGTCAAGGACAATGGCAATGGTACTTACAGCTGTTCTTATGTGCCCAGAAAGCCAGTGAAGCACACAGCTATGGTTTCTTGGGGAGGTGTCAGCATCCCCAACAGTCCTTTCCGGGTAAGCCATCCCAGAGCTCCTTTGTTCCTATATTATTTTTAACAAGATTAAGCTTGCATATCAATACAGTTTACCCATTTACAGTGGATGTGACTTTAAGTATATTCACAGAGTAGTTGGCAGCTATCAGTATAGTCTAGGGTATTTTCATCATCTCCAAAGAAACTCCAATCCTTCCCATTTCCATTTCCCTTTCTCTAGCTTCTGGCAACCACTGATCTATGGATTTGCATTCTCTGGGCCTTTCATATAGATCGTGTGTGTGTGTGTGTGTGTGTGTGTGTGTGTGTGTGTGTGTGTGTGTGTGTGTGTGTGTATGTCACACACAGTGTGACCTTTTCAGTGTGTGGGTTTTTTCTTTTTGTTTTGTTTTGTTTTGGGAAAGGATCTCACCATGTAGACCAAGATGTCCTGGAACTGTCTCTGTAGACCAGGCTGGCCTTGAACTCACAGATCCACCTGCCTCTGTCTCCTGACTGCTGGGATTAAAAGTGTGCTACCATGCTTGTTGTATGACTTTTTGTTTGGTTTCTTTCACTGAGTGTCTTGGGAAAGTTTTTCAACATTGTAGCATGCCAGTGCTTTATACCTTTTTAATAGCTGAATACTTTCTACATCCCATTGTCTGAATGGAAAACACTATGTCTATTTTGTGGGAATGTGAGGTGTTACTTTTGGGCTATGCGAATAATTGTTAGGAACATTTGGGTGTTTGTGGACCTAGGTGTTTATTTCTTTAGAAGCAGAATTACAGTATTGTGTGTTCACTTTAACCTGTTTGAGGAACTTCCAGTTGTTCCAAGGTAGCAGCAATAGTTGGCCTGTCTACCAGCAGTAGCTGAGGGAGCCTCTCACATCTGTTACAAGCTTGTCATGTCTTTTCACTTTTCCATATACCCTACAGGTGAATGTGGGAGCTGGCAGCCACCCAAACAAAGTCAAGGTATATGGTCCAGGAGTGGCTAAGACTGGGCTGAAGGCCCATGAACCTACCTACTTTACTGTGGATTGTACTGAGGCTGGCCAGGGTAAGGCTTAGATGCGAATGGGATAACAGGTGCATTAGGCTGTCTCCACAAAGTCCCAACCTCTTATTACCCCACTTCTCAATGACAGGGGATGTCAGCATTGGTATCAAGTGTGCCCCTGGAGTAGTGGGCCCCACTGAGGCTGATATTGACTTTGATATCATCCGCAATGACAATGACACCTTCACTGTGAAATACACACCCTGTGGGGCTGGCAGCTATACCATTATGGTCCTTTTTGCTGACCAGGTAGGTGTTAAGTACTTCGAGTTCCTAGACTGCTAAGTGTTGGGGTGCTGCTATCCTTAACTGTTTTTCTCCCATCACTTATAGGCCACGCCCACCAGCCCCATCAGAGTCAAAGTGGAGCCGTCTCATGATGCCAGTAAGGTGAAGGCTGAGGGTCCTGGCCTAAGTCGTACTGGTAAGGATGAGTGTACTATATATAGAAGGCTGAGTGGAACCAAGGATAGGGAACTCAGAGTAGGATGCCTCTATTTTGTTGTTATATCTCCTCAGGTATTGAACTTGGCAAACCCACCCATTTCACAGTCAATGCTAAAACTGCTGGGAAAGGCAAACTGGATGCTCAGTTCTCAGGACTGGCTAAGGGAGATGCAGTGCGAGATGTGGACATCATTGACCACCATGATAATACCTACACAGTAAAGTACACTCCTGTGCAGCAGGTAGCTATCTTTATCTGCTGCAGCCATATTCCTCCTTATATGGTATGCTAGGTAGGCTCCTGCAAGAGGTTTCTGATTTCTCACCTGGGAAGGGGTCTGAAGAGCAAATATCATATACTTGTTCAAGCTGGACAGCTTTAGGCCAAGAATACTGGGGTACTAATTAGTGACCCCTGCCTTTCTGTACCCATTTCAGGGCCCAGTAGGTGTCAGTGTCACTTATGGAGGAGATCACATCCCCAAGAGTCCATTTTCAGTGGCAGTATCTCCAAGCTTGGACCTCAGCAAGATCAAGGTGTCTGGCCTTGGTGACAGTAAGTAATTGCTATAATTGCCATTGCCATTGAGGACCAGTCAACCCCATCCAGCCTGGATGCTGGATAAATGATGGTTGGTTTTTGTTTTCCTCTGTTTTCATCATTGCAACAGAAGTGGATGTTGGCAAAGATCAAGAGTTCACAGTAAAGTCAAAGGGTGCAGGTGGTCAAGGCAAAGTAGCATCCAAGATTGTGAGTCCCTCAGGTGCAGCAGTGCCCTGCAAGGTAGAGCCAGGCCTGGGAGCTGACAACAGCGTGGTACGTTTTGTGCCCCGTGAAGAAGGGCCCTATGAGGTGGAAGTCACCTATGATGGTGTGCCTGTACCTGGCAGTCCCTTCCCACTAGAAGCTGTGGCCCCCACCAAACCCAGCAAGGTACTTAGGTCTGTCTGTCTGTCTGTGTCTCTCCTTGCTCCCTTTCTTTTGAGGCTATAAGGTGAGGGCCATTCCTTCCTCCATTCCTCCCCCCCTTCCTCCCTCCCACCGCTTTCTTTCTTTCAGCTCTGGTTGTCTTCAAACTCACTCTATAGACCTAGTAGGCCTCGAACTCAGAGAGATCTACCTTCTTCTACTTCCTAAGTGCTGAGATTAAAGGCATGCACAATCATAACTGGTCCATTTTCCTTTCTTAGGATCCCCTATCTTCTCCATATTTTTCCTAAACCTTTGTTATTTCTATCTTTATGGTTGATGAGTGGATGACATAATATGCAACCTATTCCTTTCATGTCTCTGGCTAAGGAAGAAACTTAGGGCAAAAGGAAACAGATAAAGGGTTGGGCTGATAGCTGCTTCTGATTTCCTCCTTTCTTCAGGTGAAGGCATTTGGACCAGGGCTACAGGGGGGCAATGCAGGCTCCCCTGCCCGCTTCACCATTGATACAAAGGGCGCTGGCACTGGTGGCCTGGGCCTGACAGTGGAAGGCCCCTGTGAAGCACAGCTTGAGTGCCTGGACAACGGGGATGGTACATGCTCTGTGTCTTATGTGCCCACTGAGCCTGGGGACTACAATATCAACATCCTTTTTGCTGACACCCACATTCCTGGATCCCCATTCAAGGCCCATGTGGTTCCTTGTTTTGATGCATCCAAGGTGAAGTGCTCAGGCCCTGGGCTGGAGCGGGCTACTGCTGGTGAGGTAGGGCAGTTCCAAGTGGACTGCTCAAGTGCTGGAAGTGCTGAGTTGACAATTGAGATCTGCTCTGAGGCAGGACTACCAGCTGAAGTATACATTCAGGACCATGGTGATGGCACACACACCATTACCTATATTCCTCTCTGTCCTGGGGCTTACACTGTTACTATCAAGTATGGTGGCCAGCCTGTGCCCAACTTCCCCAGCAAGCTACAGGTGGAGCCTGCTGTAGATACCTCAGGTGTACAGTGCTATGGGCCTGGGATTGAAGGTCAAGGTAAGGAGGCCTGCTGAAGGGGAGGGGGGTAGTTACAGGGTTCAAAAAGTCCTACAGCCACAGCCTCACTATGGCCTTTTCCAGGTGTCTTCCGAGAGGCAACCACTGAGTTCAGTGTGGATGCCCGGGCTCTTACACAGACTGGAGGGCCACATGTCAAGGCTCGAGTAGCCAACCCCTCTGGCAATCTGACAGATACCTATGTGCAGGACTGTGGTGATGGTACATACAAAGTGGAATACACTCCATATGAAGAAGGTATGAATGTGTTTGGGGTACCTTAGGCAGGGCAGGGAGTAAGTGGAGAAGCCTAGTTCTTCCTGACCTGCCCTACCCTCCAGGAGTACACTCTGTGGATGTGACTTATGATGGCAGCCCTGTGCCCAGCAGCCCCTTCCAGGTACCTGTAACAGAGGGTTGTGACCCCTCCCGGGTGCGTGTCCATGGGCCAGGCATCCAAAGTGGTACCACCAACAAACCCAACAAGTTCACAGTAGAGACTAGGTGAGTGAGCCACTGAAGAGCAAGGGCAGGCAATGGGCTTGGGAACCCTAATAATGACAGACTTTCTGTTTGGACCAGGGGAGCTGGCACAGGTGGCCTGGGTTTGGCTGTTGAGGGTCCCTCAGAGGCCAAGATGTCTTGTATGGATAATAAAGATGGCAGCTGCTCAGTAGAATACATCCCCTATGAAGCTGGAACCTATAGCCTTAATGTCACTTATGGTGGTCACCAAGTACCAGGTAAGGAGATGATGACAAGGAGGGAACTAGAACTCTGCCATATTCACAGTGTCTTACATAGTTATCATCCTTCTGTATCAACCCCTAGGTAGTCCCTTCAAGGTTCCTGTACATGATGTGACAGATGCATCTAAAGTCAAGTGTTCTGGGCCTGGTCTAAGCCCAGGCATGGTCCGTGCCAACCTCCCTCAGTCCTTTCAGGTAGACACAAGCAAAGCTGGAGTTGCCCCACTGCAGGTCAAAGTGCAGGGGCCCAAAGGTGAGACTTCACATACCTAGTAACAGAGTTAAGAAGGCATAATTTTTTAGGCCCAGTAGCATGTTGGTTAGCACAGATAGTAGAGGGGTTTTGGGTAATCACAAAATTAGGTAGAACTCTAGAGAAGGTATAATGGACAGGACTTGGCCACTGAATAGATGTGGCAAGAGGGAGGGCCCGAGGAATTCCTAGAATTGGGCAATTAAAAACATAAAGTCTAGTCTTTGGGCTCTGCCCTAGTTCTTCAGGGAGATGGGGTTGGGAGTGGGTACAAAGAGCCAACCTAAGGCTTTATCCTTTGAACTGGGGCTAGGCTTGGTGGAGCCAGTGGATGTAGTGGACAATGCTGATGGTACTCAGACTGTCAACTATGTGCCCAGCCGAGAAGGGTCCTATAGCATTTCTGTGCTGTATGGTGAAGAAGAAGTGCCACGAAGGTAAGAAGCAGAGTTCACTTGCTTGTTGGGGGCAGGCTAGGTACTTAAGCTTTTCTGATAGTTCATAACACCCTAATCTCACAGCCCCTTCAAGGTCAAGGTGCTGCCCACACATGATGCCAGTAAAGTGAAGGCCAGTGGACCTGGACTCAACACTACTGGTGTGCCTGCCAGCCTACCTGTGGAGTTCACCATTGATGCCAAGGATGCTGGGGAGGGTCTGTTGGCTGTCCAGATTACGGTGAGCTTCCTGGCTGCAACTCCAGGTATAGGGAGAAGAGGCAAGGAACCAGGTCTGGGCAGCTGGAATATAGGGCTACAGCTAGGCAGGCAGCTCAGTTTGGCTAACTAGTCTGTCTGGAGCTGTATTCTTAAGGACAGGGCCTTTGCTTTTGGTCTGTTAATGTAACTACATTAGGATGTGTAGCAATTTTCTTCAAGTTGAAGAGAAACAAGCTTCTCCAAACACACATTCATTGCTATTAGCCATGGTATCAAAACCTGTAGTGCTTTGAATTCCCCACATGCAATGTTCTCACAGGACAGGTATAATGTTGCAACACTGAGATCTTTCATGTAAGTTCCTAGTGCCCCTAGGATAGGCCCAGGGTTGAGTATGGGCACCAAATTGCTCTCTGGTCATATCTTTTGTCATGTCAGAGAATGCTGGATGTTTAGGGGGCTTCTGTTCTGGTCTCTGCCACAAGCAGGCAGCCACTGGGGCCATGGGGGGGGGGTGAGGGGCCCAAAAGCTATATCCCTGTTACATATCTCTGTTATACCAGTACTTGGTATTTCTATGAAAGGCCTGAGATAGTCTAGGTCTTGCAAGGCTTGGACCAACCTCTTCACTTGTGCTTTGCCACAAAGGACCCTGAAGGCAAGCCCAAGAAGACACACATCCAAGATAATCATGATGGCACATACACGGTGGCTTATGTGCCAGATGTGACAGGCCGGTACACAATCCTCATCAAGTATGGTGGTGATGAGATCCCCTTTTCCCCATACCGTGTTCGGGCTGTGCCCACTGGGGATGCCAGCAAGTGCACAGTCACAGGTGAGCCAGCCCACCGTCGGCCATGGCGTCACTCGGCACGGGGCTTGGGTGTGCCTGTGTGCGAGGGCTCGCTGCTTGGGGCGGCGTGTGGGAGTGGGGGCCGCCCCCTTGAGTGACTCACCTGACCTTTCTCCTTGCTCTCTGCCCTCTCACCTCAGTGTCAATCGGAGGTCACGGGCTAGGTAAGCTGCTTGCTGGGGCCACTCCCAATGCCCCTACTGCCCAGAGAGGCAGTTTCCTTTCCTCTTCATTGCTAACTCATTCCCAGGACAGTTCCAGCTGCAGCTCTAGGCAAGGACAGAGTTGGGGAGGCTATGAAGACAAGGCCATGGGCTGGAGGGTCAGGGCCCAGGGAGGTTTCTGGAGCTAAGCATGAGTGCTCTGGTTCTCCCCTCTCTGGGCCTCCATCTCCCCATCTGAGAACTTGGGTTGCAGCTGAGAGCTTTGGGGTGAAGTGTATCCTAGGAGGCACCTTACTGGGGACTTTGGGGTCTGGGGATCTTGGCACCCCAGGGAAGCACCCGGGGATGGGCAGCAGGTGCTTCCTTCTCACAAGGGCTCCTGCATGGGCTCAGGGGACAAGGTGATTTCCTCCACCCACTGGGAGTCTAGCCCTTGTCAGATCCACAGACTTCCATCCCCACCTCTCAGGGGCCTCTGTGTCCTGGGCTTGGGGAGGTGCATGAGTGGGTGGCGCTGGGTGGTGGTGCAGTAGTGCCAGTGTCAATTGCTTGGGTGGCCAGCATGGCAGGGCCTGGCCCAGCCTCAGAGCTCCAAAGTGCATTCTGCGACCAATCTTCTTTTTTCCTTCTTTCTTCCCATTCCCCCAGCAATGGCATTAGACTGTCCCTATCAGGCAGGTTTGTCTGCCTCAAGACAAAGACATCCCAGGGATATTGATATGAGGCTACAACTACTTATGGGCTTCTGAAGGCTGTGAGGCAGGAAATTGGGTAGATGGCCAAGGGCAGGATTTAAGGTAGCTAGGTTTTTGTGGCAAAGACTAGATTGCTTTGTAGAATAGACAGTGGGGTTTGAGATGGCATTTATGTGTACATAGGGGAGGACAGAATTAATTCAGTGGCCTCAATTTTCTTGGCCATTATGTGTGGAATGGAGACAGGGAGCCCAGCAAGGGAACTTAAATCATCTTTGGGTAAGTTAGAAGGTTGTCTTGGGCCTGGTCAGTGGCCATTGGGACATTAAACAGTAGTCCAATTAACAAGTGTACTTTGAAGATGCTATGGTCAAGACTTGCTGATCACTTGAAGCCTAGGTACAGAAATAAGAAATCAAGTAGCTTTCAGGAGAAGGCCCAAATCATTAGCTAGATGATATAGGGCAGGCATATAGGAAGCTCATGGCAGCATGGGCAGCAGGCAGCTAGGGTTATAGCTGAAGTTGCTATCTGAATCTCATGTAGCTAGTGCGAGACCAAGGTCAAATGGGGGGCTTGGTGGCAGGCTGGCAAGGAAGCCCCTTAAACTTGATCCTCAAATAGGTTTGGTGTTCCTAGCTGCTTTCCTTGTGGGAGGCTAGGCTGCAGGGATGCTCTTGCTGCCAGGCCTTACAATCCACAGCTCCCAAGCCTCCACAGCTGAGCCCCAGATCATAACGTCACTGTCCTTTCTCTTTCCTCGGGCATTATGGGGCCCTAGAGGCTGCTCAGGTGTTCTTTACCCTTGCAACCCTGCAGTGGTGGCTTGGGCCTCCTATCTCCTGTTCCTTGGGTGCTGCTACTGCTTTGCCAAGGCTGCTGTGATGCACTGCATAGGTGCTAACCCTGCTGCCTTCCTGCTGCTTGCTCTTGCCTATGCCAGGCTGTGCTGGGCTGCCCTCTCATTCCAAGCTTCTGGTTGAGCAAGCGTTCTCAGTTGTCAGGAAACTCCAGTTTCACCTTCAGGCCTCGGGGTTGGGTAGGGAGGAAAGTTTCACATCTCCCACACTGTAGCAGGACTCTGCCTCACTTCATCCACACATAGCACTGAAGCCCAGGGCCAGGCTACAGGTACAGGTAGCCATGGGCCTGGCCAGAGTGCTGGTATTAGTTAGCATAGGCCATAGTACCAGCTGAGGCTGAGTTGGCAGAGGAGGTAGCAGTAAATGCTTGTTCTGGGATTGGATGGCCCCTTACTTTCCTTCCTAGGTACCTGGGTACCACCTGTTGGTCTTCTCTCATAAAGGGGCTTGAGGTGGTCAGGAGAATCCTTCCTGCCTTCTGAGAAACCACTCACCATCGTAGCTTGGTGTATGGGTTGGGCTAGAGGTTGGGGCTGGCTGTGCTTGGTTGGAGCAGAAAGAGGTCTGGATGGGTGGCCGGATATGGGGATAGCCAAAATGTTAGGCTCACCTGCTGGCTCCCCTATGGGGATTCACTCTGCCTTCCCAGGTGCTGGCATTGGCCCCACCATCCAGATTGGGGAGGAGACAGTGATTACTGTGGACACAAAAGCAGCAGGCAAAGGCAAAGTGACTTGCACTGTGTGCACACCTGATGGTTCAGAGGTAGATGTGGACGTGGTGGAGAATGAGGATGGTACCTTTGACATCTTCTACACAGCCCCCCAACCGGGCAAATATGTCATCTGTGTGCGCTTCGGTGGCGAGCATGTGCCCAACAGCCCCTTCCAAGTTACAGTGAGAAGGGGCCAAGGATGGGTGGGCAGGGAATCTGGGAAAGTCCTAGGCTGTCCTTCCAGGTCCCTTTGTGACAACAGTCTTTGACCCTCTCACTTTACCCCACAGGCTTTAGCTGGGGACCAATCAACAGTGCAAACTCCATTAAGGCCTCAGCAGCTGGCTCCACAGTATACCTATCCTCAGGGTAGCCAGCAAACCTGGGTAAGGCCTGGCCAGGTGTATTATTCAATTTGTCTAATCCATAGGGACACTTGGAGCTGGCCATCTGGGTGTTTCATGTGGCCCTGAGAAACCCCATAGCTTCTCATAGCCCCTCACCTGATTCTTCTGTTTCCATTGCAGATTCCAGAGAGGCCCATGGTAGGTGTTAATGGGCTGGATGTGACCACCCTGAGGCCCTTTGATCTTGTCATCCCTTTCACTATCAAGAAAGGCGAGATCACTGGTGAGTGAGGGCTATGAAGAAACTTGGAAACCAATGATGCCAGTGTTCCAATCTCCTGTCCTGACACAAATCACTGCTCTTTAGGGGAAGTTCGAATGCCATCAGGCAAGGTGGCCCAGCCTTCTATCACTGACAACAAAGATGGCACTGTTACTGTGCGTTACTCACCCAGTGAAGCTGGCCTGCATGAAATGGACATTCGCTATGACAATATGCATATCCCAGGTGGGTATATTACCTCTTGTTTACTCCATCCTAGGCCCATCTCAGGAAGACCAGGCTGGGGCAGGGTTATAGGTCAGTTAGTAGACTGCTGGCCTAGCATACATCAGGCTCTGAATAATCTAGGTATCATGGAACATACCTGTAATCATAAGTAGCCCTCGAGGCAGGAGGATCAGAGGTTCAAGGTCATCCTTAGCTTTGTAATGAGTTCAAAGCCAGCCAGAAAAACACAAGACCCTGTTTAAAAAACAAAACTAAAATTATTAGCACATGAATGAGGTTGGTATTCATTTTGGCTTCTATTCTGGCCCCAGGAAGCCCTCTGCAGTTTTATGTCGATTACGTTAACTGTGGCCACATCACTGCCTATGGTCCTGGCCTTACCCATGGAGTGGTCAACAAACCTGCTACCTTCACTGTCAACACCAAGGATGCAGGAGAGGGTAAGGAGAAGCTCTAGGTTTGATTTGCTCAAGTTGTCCTCCATTGGATGAATGTGTGGGAGATGATCCTGAATGGAGTTTTCTACCTTATCTTCACACCCCTGCTGAGCCATCAAGTCAACTCACAAAGGTTTAGCAATGTGTCTCTGGGCACAGTCCTTACTCTTGTCTGTGATACTTTTCAGGAGGCTTGTCTCTGGCCATTGAGGGTCCATCTAAAGCAGAAATCAGCTGCACTGACAACCAGGATGGAACATGCAGTGTCTCTTACCTACCTGTGCTACCTGGTGATTATAGCATCCTAGTCAAGTACAATGATCAGCACATCCCAGGCAGCCCCTTTACTGCCAGAGTAACAGGTAGGGACCATCAGGAGTAATGACAGGAAGAGGTGGCACAGGGGCAGTCTTTTTTGGGCTGGATCTATAGTGGCTGATGACTTGCACCCTTACCAGGTGATGATTCCATGCGTATGTCCCACCTAAAGGTGGGTTCTGCTGCTGATATCCCCATCAACATCTCAGAAACAGACCTCAGCCTACTCACAGCCACTGTGGTGCCACCTTCAGGTCGAGAGGAACCCTGTCTGCTAAAACGGTTGCGCAATGGCCACGTGGGTAAGAGGTTAAGGGGGAGCAAGAGTTTCTAGGAAGGAAGGAGAGCCAGGTGTGGTGATTGCCTATTGTCCCAATACTTAGGAGGTGGAGGTAGGAAAATCAGGGGAACCCATCATTGGCTACAGAATGAGTTAAAAGTCATTTTAGGGTTGGAGAGACGGCTCAGTGGTTAAGAGCATTGACTATTCTTCCAGAGGTCCTGAGTTCATTTCCCAGCAACCACATGGTGGCTCACAACCATCTGTAATGGGAACTGATGCCTTCTTCTGATGTGTCTGAAGACAGCTACAGTGTACTCATTTAAAAGGCTGAACTTTATTAATAAAAAAAAGATTAAAAATTTTTTAAAAGTCATTTTAGCCTGTAATACTGTCTTCAAACAAAGAAAGGAAGGAGATTGTGAGTTCACACCTTGTTGATAGCCCTATTCTGTGTCTAGGGATTTCCTTCGTTCCCAAGGAGACAGGGGAGCACCTGGTACATGTGAAGAAGAATGGCCAGCATGTGGCAAGCAGTCCCATCCCAGTAGTGATCAGCCAATCGGAGATAGGTGATGCCAGCCGTGTGAGGGTCTCTGGTCAAGGCCTTCACGAAGGCCATACCTTTGAGCCCGCAGAGTTTATTATTGACACCAGAGATGCAGGTAGGCAGTTGGTGGCCTGCCAGTTGGGACAATACAGCTTTCCTTGACATTTTGGCTTAATAGCTGCTATCTATCTCCCAGGCTATGGTGGGCTCAGTCTCTCCATTGAGGGCCCTAGCAAAGTAGACATCAACACAGAGGACTTGGAGGACGGCACATGCAGGGTCACCTACTGTCCCACAGAGCCTGGAAACTACATTATAAACATCAAATTTGCTGACCAGCATGTGCCTGGTTAGTGTGGCAGCTGTACCCCTCTCCTGTGGTTTGGCAGCATTCCTGGATACACCCCAGTGCTCACCTATAACTGTGCAAAGTATAGACTGTACTTTTTTCCCCTACAGGCAGTCCCTTTTCTGTGAAGGTGACAGGTGAGGGCCGGGTAAAAGAGAGTATAACACGCAGGCGACGTGCGCCTTCTGTGGCCAATGTTGGCAGTCATTGTGACCTCAGCCTGAAGATTCCTGGTAGGAATCAGGAGGATCAGGAGGGTTCCTGGGGCAACCCTGAGCATAAGTAGAAAGACAGGGAGGGCCCTGCTCACCAAGCTATCTTCTACTTGTAGAAATTAGCATTCAAGATATGACTGCCCAGGTGACCAGCCCATCAGGCAAGACCCATGAGGCAGAGATCGTAGAAGGAGAGAATCATACTTACTGTATCCGATTTGTGCCTGCTGAGATGGGAATGCATACAGTCAGTGTCAAGTACAAGGGCCAGCATGTGCCTGGGAGTCCCTTCCAGTTCACTGTGGGGCCTCTGGGGGAAGGAGGTGCTCACAAGGTCCGTGCTGGAGGCCCTGGCCTAGAGAGGGCTGAAGCTGGAGTGCCAGGTAGGTGTACTTGTCTAATTCTTGCTATTCTTGGTGGGCCTAGATGGGTGTTTGCAGGAAACAGCCAGCAGGCATGTTGATCTTGGCTTTGCTTAGACTTGGCTGAGGCTGGGAACCAGTCCTCTGCTCCATGAGTGCATACTGCTTTTCCACAGCGGAGTTCAGCATTTGGACTAGGGAAGCTGGCGCTGGAGGCCTGGCCATTGCTGTTGAAGGCCCCAGCAAAGCTGAGATCTCTTTTGAGGACCGAAAGGATGGCTCCTGTGGTGTGGCCTACGTAGTTCAGGAGCCAGGTAATGGGAACAGAAATGGCTAGGGTAGGGAGAGGTAGGACCTGAGTGTGGGTGTGTTGGACCCAGGTGTTACATAGTCTCCACTTGGGTCTTATTCTCCATCTTGAGGTTCCAGGGACACCCATGCTGACTGTGGGAGGCAAGAAGCTTTTCCTAGGTTAGCCTTTATGAACATGTGGCACCTTCAGTATAGCCTTATATTTTCTTCCTGTCCAGGTGACTATGAGGTCTCAGTCAAGTTCAACGAGGAGCACATACCTGATAGCCCCTTCGTGGTGCCTGTGGCTTCTCCGTCTGGTGACGCCTGCCGCCTTACTGTTTCTAGTCTTCAGGTGAGGCACTGAGAGAAACTGCCCATCTGGGGCTCCTGGGCCCGGCCAGACCAGAGTCACCATGGCAAGCAGGCCTTGGCACTGAGCTGAGTGGCCTACCCAGAAACAATTCTGGATGGTAGGCTTCTGCTCTGGCCGGGTACAGCCCACGCTTGAAGTTGGCAGGAAGTGCCCTGCCAACTGCGTGGAGTTTTTCTCGTGTCTCAGGTCTAAAGGCTTTGAACAGAAGCCTGTGCCCATTGCGCACCAGGGCTGAGGTTTAAAGAGGGACAGCCTGTTAGAGCTGAATGCTACCTACAGGGTGGGGTCACCTTGCCTTTCTGCTACCTGGGTGTGTGATTGTGGAGAACTCGTCTAGGGGATAGTTGGTTGGGGATATGCCTGTGGCTTGCTGCCCTCACAGATCAATGGCTCTCCCTCTTTAAACCATGTTGGACACCAGATGGGTAAGTGACTCTGTGGGTCTCCTGCTCTCACATTTGCCCTGGCTCTATCCATTCTGTCTAACCACATCTGCTGTGCTTCCAGGAGTCAGGGTTAAAGGTCAACCAGCCAGCATCTTTTGCAGTCAGCTTGAACGGAGCCAAGGGGGCAATTGATGCCAAGGTGCACAGCCCCTCAGGAGCTCTGGAGGAGTGCTATGTCACAGAGATTGACCAAGGTGAGGCTCTATCCATGCTTACTCATCCAGTCATTTGACCTAGCAGACTAGAACTAGGCTGAATGCACACAAGGTAAATAATGATTCTAGAAGCAATTAGATCTGGGCTCCTCAGTTAAGAAACCCTTCCCAGATTAATAAACAAGTACTCATGAAGATAATGACTTTCTATCATGGCCACTAGGAAGAACACCTTATAGGAGTATCATACATGAGAAAGACATAAAAATAGACACACAGAGACACAGAGAGACAGTCTATCCCTGGGGCCAGAGAAATGGCAATTCTACTGAAGCATACTAGTTTCACTAGTTTTCCCTTTCCCCCAGGTCCATGACCTGAAACAGATTCCTCCCCATTTCTATGCCTGCTAATCTGTAGGCAGCATGATATTAACAGTACAGTGTCTAAGGAGACAGCAAGGTGGGCATTTTGCTTATTAGTCCAAAGGACTTACAAGTAGATTTCTTAGGTATCTATAGCCTTAGTTCTCAGGATGTATGTATTATTGGAGTGAATACCCAGCACAATTCTGGAAGCAGAGAGATCTCCATGGAATAGCTAGGTTCCTACTAGTGGCAAGAGAAATAAAGGGGATATTAACCAAAGCTGTTCCTTTCAGATTTTCTAGTTGGATTAATAAAAGTACACCAATCCCTTACTATGTCCTCCATTTCAGATAAGTATGCTGTGCGTTTCATTCCACGAGAGAATGGCATCTACTTGATTGATGTCAAGTTTAATGGTACTCACATCCCCGGAAGTCCTTTCAAGATCCGAGTTGGGGAGCCTGGGCATGGAGGGGACCCAGGCTTAGTGTCTGCCTATGGAGCAGGCCTGGAAGGTGGTGTCACAGGTAGGTTTGTAGGTATAGCTCTGAGTTTGGATGTACAGCCTTGAGTGTGGATATACAGCCCCAGCACCATGAAGCATGTGGAAGTATTAAAGCTGTGATGGGTAGCTGAATGCAGGGAAGCCAGTGAGGTAGACTCTACCTGACCTTCCATTTTCTCAGGGAGCCCAGCTGAGTTTATTGTGAACACAAGCAATGCAGGAGCTGGTGCCCTTTCGGTTACCATTGATGGCCCTTCCAAGGTGAAGATGGATTGCCAGGAGTGCCCTGAGGGCTACCGTGTCACATATACCCCCATGGCACCGGGCAGCTACCTCATCTCCATCAAGTATGGTGGCCCCTATCATATTGGGGGAAGCCCCTTCAAAGCCAAGGTCACAGGTGAGCCTTAGGCTAAGCTGTTGGTGGCTACCCAATGCCTTGATACTTCAGTTGCTTTTTAGTCTAACCCATTCTGTTCTGTAGGTCCCCGTCTTGTTAGCAACCACAGCCTCCATGAGACATCATCTGTGTTTGTGGACTCTCTGACTAAAGTTGCCACTGTTCCCCAGCATGCAATCTCAGGCCCAGGTCCTGCTGATGTCAGCAAGGTAGTAGCCAAAGGCCTGGGACTAAGCAAAGCTTATGTAGGCCAGAAGAGCAACTTCACAGTAGATTGCAGCAAAGCAGGTGAGTAGCCCTGTTTTTAGCTTCTGGAAGTGCAAAGCCAGAAATAACAGGGTGGTCAGCATGTAGGAAGTGCAAGAACTGCCTTTTAGGGGTATGGTTGTTGCTTCTGGTGCTACCTTAATTTTATTTGGGCCTCTGTAACTTCCTTTTTACCCTTCAAAAAAATGCCCTGGAGTGGGGCTGCTGAAGAGGTGGCTCAGCACTGGCCACTCTTTCCAGAGGACTGGGATTCAAATCACAGTACCCAGATAGCAGTTCACAACTGTCTGTAATTCCAGTTCCATGGGAAATGTAGAAATTATTTAATTCCTATCCAGAATGTCTACCTACCTTAGACCATTTAGTTCCCAGATAAAAACCACACACAATCTTTATTTTTACAATAAGCCTTCAACATAAGAGCTTAGCAAATACTACTCTCTATATTGTTAGAGTTTACTTTCCAATGGATAACCCTAAGTTATAACTTGCTATGTTTCATCTGGGCTGCTCTTAACTCCAATTGGATAGCCCTCAGGGCCCTTGACTCCAGCTCATGGTGGCTTCTCCTTCCTCGTCCTCTGCCTTATACAGATATACATGCAGGCAAAACACCAATGTCCTGGAGGAGCTGAAATTTATCCTCTGGTGGTCTGGGTGGCAAGACTGGGGTAGGAGAAGCTTGCTTGGGGGTGTTAATAATCAGGCAAGGGACAGAAGGTGGGATAGTGAAAAGGGCTCAGAGCAATTATAGCCAAAGAAAGGATCTAAGGCCACTGAGACCTGTTCCTTCCTACCTTAGGTAACAACATGCTACTGGTGGGTGTGCATGGCCCAAAGACACCCTGTGAAGAGATCCTGGTGAAACACATGGGCAGCCGCCTCTATAGTGTCTCCTACCTGCTCAAGGACAAAGGGGAATACACATTGGTGGTCAAGTGGGGTGATGAGCATATCCCAGGCAGTCCATACCGCATTATGGTGCCCTGAGCCTGCCACCTGAAGCTCTCGTGACAATGAGCATCCCTACACCTGTCCTGTCCCCAAGAAGTCCCATTTTCCTTTCCTGAGCCCTGACCCTCCCTTCCCTGGATCACTCTGGCCACTCTATTCACTGCAGTCGCCCTTGTCCTGCGCTGTGTTCACCTGCCTCTGGGCTTTCACTTGGGCAGAGGGAGCCATTTGGTGGCAGAGCATGTCTTCTTTGGTTCTGGGAGGGTGGGAGTCCTATGTACAACCACCTCCTGGTTCTCTTTCCCAGCCAAGAGGAATAAAATTTTGCTTTCATTGTCCTGTGAATGTAGTTTTCATGGAAAGAGTGATGGAAGTCCAAACTGGCAAGAGCACCAATAAGGCAAGAGCACAAGCCCAGCATAGGCTGTGGGATCTCCTAGTAGCACAGTTTGTACTTGATCTTTTACAGAATAGGGTATGTGGTGTGCCTAGAATGGCATATAGGATTAAGTAGGCAAAATGTGGGGCATGAAGGTTCATTGCTAGCTGGTTGGTGATCCCTAATAGTAATGAACTTCGAAATAGCATCAGGGCCTAAGCATCTCTTAGATACCATTAACATGGTACCAGCCTTTAGGTTTTTTTTTTTCCAGACAGGGTCTCATTATATAGCCTTTAATAACCTGGAACTCACTGGGTAGACAAAGCTGGCCTCAAACTCACTAAGATCCTGTGGTCTCTGCTTCCCAAATGCTGGGATTAAAGGGTGAACCATCATGTCTGGTTTGCTATGAACCCTTTAAATAAGACACCTTTAAAAATTCCCCTTCCCGGGGCTAGAGAGATGGCTAAGCGGTTAAGAGCACTGACTGTTCTTCCAGAGGTCCTGAGTTCAATTCCCAGCAACTACATGGTGGCTCACAACCATCTATAATGGGATCTGATGCCCTCTTCTGCTGTGTCTGAAGACAGTGGTAGTGTGCCCACATACATGGAATAAATAAATAAATCCGTTAAAAGAAAAATTCCCCTTCCCACAAGAGGGTAGGTATCTTGTCCATCAGTGAAAGAGGGGGATACCTACTTTGAGGGAAGAACAGTACTCTGGTCCTAGGTATTCTTAATGGTCCTGTCTTTTTGTCTTTAAACAGTACCTTCTTGCTACGAGAACAGTGGATCAATAACTCATTTCTGCATCCTTATGTCCTTTAGATGTAAGGCCTAGCTTCCAGTGTAACCTGCAAATGGCTGGGATATCATATCTCCTTGAAACTGATCTAGACCTAGGCATTGTCTCTTAGGCTCAGTGCCATCACTTAACTCATCTGTAGGTGAGGGCCAGGATGACTTACCCTGAAGGTCATAATCCTTTCTCAGCTCCTAATATTTGATTCCTTGTAATGACCTCTCTTGAAACCCTGCCATGTAGAACTTCAGAGCACTTGGTCAAAGGTTAGATATTTAATAACACAACGGGGGAAAGAACTATTATTACTGAGCGAAAAGTTCAGTCTCATGACTCTGGAAGATTCTGCAACCTGCTTTTATACTGGTACCAGATAGAAACAGGTATACCTGGGATCCTCATTTTGTAAATCGGAAGCTTGCAAGTCACAGAAGGAAGGCACTGCCCAGGAGACAGGCAGACACAAGTAAATAAAGTCCTTTCCTTAGTATTCATTCCCTTGGTATTGTTCAACAGCCAGGATAGAGAAGGAGCCAACACTCTGGGAGCCTTCAGAAGCTACCCACCCGCACAGGGGACAAAAGGTAGCAAAGGCAAGTCCAGAGGGATGAGACAGCTTCCCCTTCTACATAGCTAGGATTCTGCAACCTGGGACACCCATGCCTCCAAATCTCCCTGAGCCTCTTATTTGGTCCTAGCACCAGTTCTGCCTACACAAGTTCACCTTCACATTCTCTTCTCAAGCCAAGGCCTGGCAAAGTTACTGAGGGGAGTCACTGTCCAAGGCTGAGTTGGGTTAAGCAGGGGCTCCTGTCTCCTTGCCTCTACATCACACACACACACACACACACACACACACACACACACACACACACACACGGGACTGAGACACCTGGGGCTGTAGGGGAGTGAGCAGAAGATGGCTGACTGGGGATGGGGCCGGCTTCTGAGTATACCTGTTCAGAGGCTCCAGGCAGGGAACTGGAAGATATCTGGCCAGGGAGGCAAAAAGAAGAGATGGGTGCCCAGTACTGGCCAGGAGTCAGGTATATGACACCCACAAATATGTCTACCACCCTTAATAGGTCCTTTAAAAAGAATCAACTATTTTATGCACATAAGCGTCTGCCTGCATGTATGTCTGTGCACCACGTCCATGTCTGGTGCCTACAGAAGCCAGAATGGGGCATTGGATCTCCTGGGTCTAGAGTTAGAGGGTTGTGAGACACCATAATATGGATCAATTCCCGGTCTTGTGGAAGAGGAGCAAGTACTCTTAAACACTGAGCCATCTCTCCAGCCCCATGCATACCATTCTGGAAAAGACCCAACTGTAGAGGAAATACAGGAGGTCTTAGAGGCTACCAGGAAGAGGCAGGCCAGGTTCACATTCGTGACCTCTTCAGCTGACTGCTCAGCCAGGCCACATGGCTTAGAATCTGAAGTGGGGTGGATATGCACAACCACAGCTGATTTCATGCCTGGCTCTGTTGGCTAACAGGTCACAGAAGCCAAGGTCATGTGACCAAATGCCCTTCACAGCCTGATCTCCCACCCAGTGAGGCCAAGAAGAGAAATGGGCTTGTTAACTCCAGCTGGAAGCAGGGCCCAGAGACTGCAAGTTCAGGCTGGACTCAGGGCAGGGCAAGGCAAGGGGGTGTAGGTGTACTTTTTGGGCTACTTTGTTAGGTTTTTGTGTCTACCACCCTTCCAAACCCCAATACTAGGTAGGAGAGAAAGAAGCTTAGAGGGGAAAGGGGACATAGACCTCTTCAGACTACTTCCTGCTGATGGGTGTGTCAGGCTCCTTGGGGCAAGACAATCTCCACAGTTATGGTATCTCCAACCAGCAAATCAGCAATCCATAGCAACAGCCATAGCACTAGAAAAAGCAGCAGGAAGGGGAGCAGTAGCCACCACAATCTGCTTGGAGCTCTTGCATTTATACCCTCTTAAGAGTCTTCAGAGTCCCAAACATATACTATATATGCTATCTGCAAAAACCATGCCCCTCCTAGAGCACGAGACAATCACAGTAGCTGTGGACATTCTGAAGCAGCCCCCTATCCCATACCTGGGATTAAAACAAAACCATATTCACACAATATAGCTGGGGTTTTAAAGAAACCACAATTCTCGTTACAAAGGGGCAGGCCCAGCTGACCATTTCTCCTTCCTTAGTCAGCCTGACAGCCCAGGCACTGTGCTCAAAACCCCATTCATCCCCATAAGGACAGGGGGTCGTTGCCTTCAGTAGAGCTCACTGAAGCAGTGGGTCCACAGCACTAAAACCCTACCAGGAACTGTCCAGTAGCAACCTGTGCTTCTAGAGGGCTGGCCCAGGCCAAGGTATCAAGGGTGGGAATACAACAGAGGAGACAAGCAGTAGATGATTTTGGGAATAGTCCATAGAGGCCACAGACAACTGGGGTTGAGGGGTAAAGGCTATAGAAATCAGTGGAGGAACAGATGCCCAGGTTCATGCCTGGCATTTAAGGCCTGAAGGAGATGAAAGGAGACTCATATGGGTGGCAGGAGGGGATCTACTGCTAAGGACTACCAGAGACAGGGCAGGGTAAACCAGTGCCTTCCATGGTTGCCTCCTGATCCCCCCAAATAGATGCAATGTGTATACTTCCTCCACAACATGCAGACCAGAGCAGACCCCCCAGGACCAGCTGACATAATGAGAGAGTGGGCTAAGGGGCAGAACACTAGCCTACAAGAAATAGTCACAGGCAAATTGAATGCAGACAGCAGAAGTTGATCTGTAGCCAAAGTATAACCCTTGATTTGAGACAGCTGCTGGAGAAGCTCTGATTGTGAGTGCCAAGTGTGGCCACACTGTTCCTAAAAGTCCCTAGTCCTATCTTTGGGCACATACATGGGAGGAGCTTCTGGAGACCCTGTTGTATGAGATCCTCCAGAAACTTACCGTCTTTCTCTACATGTCTTTCCTTCTCTTTTCTACCCCAGGAAACACTAGAGCCAGGGACCGAAAGAACCCCAGTTGAATGAAGCAAAGATACAAGTGGTCTTAGGCAGAACAAGATTCTCTTTCTGGTGAGCCACACCTCTCAAGTGTCATGATTAAGCCTTTATTACTCCCCTCCCTTTCACCTTCCCTGACTACACAAGAATGCAATAACACCTCTAACAGTAGCCTCTAGTGCTGTGCCACAGTGGATAGCCAGCTCTGTCAATTTCTCCCTGGAAGTGTGGTCCTTGTTTGTTAATTCTTACACTCACAGTCAGGACCACTTGGAGAGCCGAACACATTGGGAAGGAGATGGGTTCAGTGGCTCTGAGATTCATAGAAGGTGGCACAAGACAGCTCCAAGACCAAGTTGGCTGAGGCACTGTGATGAAATTCCATTGTTACCCTGGTTGGATATGTGGTCCCTTTCCTGTTTCTCCAATTCCCTAGCAAGCATAACTTCTTTTGGGCCTTTCAGGTTCTAATTACCTTTCAGAATGAGTTTTGTGGGTTAAGAAAATAAGCAGACCCACATCTACAAGGTTGCCTGTGCCTTGGCACTTGAGAGAGGTTTTCCTCCTTATTTTCACTGGGGAAGGCATTAACACCTCCCAAAAGGATAAAAACAAGGCCTGCGACTCAGAAGGCATTGCCTAGGGTGACTGACTCTGCTCGGCTCTTACCTTAGAGGCTGTGCTCTGCAATGGAAGTTCTCTACTGGTTTTATTTTATTTTTTATTTTTTTGAGTTTGACTAGCTCTACCAATGAGAAATCAAGGTCAACATGGAAGTCCTGCCTCTCTCTCACTATGGATGCCTTTTCTGCCCAATTAATTGCTCCATTGCTTGTCCGGGCTACTGTTGCCTTTAAATCAAGAGTAATTTCTTTGTTGGTTTGAGGTTTTAGTCGTCAGATATGGCTTTCTGCACTTCTGAGTGTTGGAAACAAGCAAAAGAAACTTATTCTAAGTACTACCATTTCATTTTCAGATTCCATTCACAGGGAGAAACTAAATTCAAGGTCCCAGGCCCTAGGAGAGCTAGGGACTTCCCAATAGTTGAGCAACTTCTGTTGTAAGGAAACAGTTGTCAGAGTCAAGATGTCTCAAGGACAACTTCTCCACCTTGCTGTCAAAATCATACAAAATTCATGTTTTCAGGCCCAGTAACCAACTTCTTTTTTTAAAAATTATTACTGGTTTATATTTGTTCTTTTATTGCTAAACAACACATTCTGACAATTATACAATCAAATTAAAGCCTTAAAATGAATTACAGCTCAATCCAAAGAGTTATTGAGAAAAAAAAAATCTGTGTGCCACTAGTATGTGGATACTCAATAAATACCAAGGACACAATGATGACAGAAAGTCACATCACTATGAAGCATATGTTTACAATTTGCTGTTAGCACAGACAATGACCTAGAAGTTTTTTATCAAAAAGTCAAGTTTAACTGTATGTCACTTCAAACTGAGATGGTAAAAATAATATGTACATTTTTTTACACTTATGGATGATTAAAATCAAAACTTTAAGAATGTAAACAATGCAGAATAGGAACACTGAGAATAAAGTTTTACTGTTGAACAAAGAGACAACACAGAAAGATACTTTTTCAAATTACTAACATAATTCATTTTCCAATATAATTTGTTTTTCTAATTGCTCTGAAGAAACCAAAATGTTTTTTCCCATAAAGATGATAATACACCAGGGACATAAGACATTCTAAGCTTTACTATGTCAACATATATTTACAGTAAATATTCAATCCTTTTTACAGCTTAAATAGAAGCATGCTTTTCTATCCATAAATAACATTAATCATCCATTCAAGAACATTAGGCATTTCTGATATCTCATGCACTATGCAGGGAGGCAAGGAGCCCACAGTGAAGCTGAAGAGACAATATGTAACATCTCCTTTCTTTAGTAATGAGGCCATCTGCATACAAATCTGCTCGACTTCCAGGAGAGAAGCTCCTAAACCCAGACCCTAAAGATTAGCTAGCACAGGTGTTCAGCAGCTAATAGGAAATGAGGTTTTGTACTGTTGCCTTCACTCAGAAAATGAAGATAATGAATTGAATTTCCTCTTATTAAAATATTTTCATGGTCTATGAATAATAGTTTAGTGGTATAATACTTGCTAGCATGTGTGAGGTCCTGGGCTCTATAAGTACCGTATCAAACATTATTTTCCTCAGTATTGAAAAAAAATGAGTACACACATACATTTTCATCAGTAAACTGCTTTACACGTGTGATGAAGTTAATTATGTGAGTATTTCACGGCATTCTCTAGGCTTTACCTGAAAAGGTCTGTGCATCTTAGTATGCAGATACATTTTGGTCCTGAGTGATCTTAGAAGACAACAATGACATATTTTCTGTGATAAAAGTTAGTAATTTGAATGACTTCAGTACTACTAGTAACTAATGGCCCATCATTGATAAAATCTCAAAATGATATTCAGTGTATGATTCCTATTAAAGAATGAAGGTAAATTTGTAATAAAGTCTAAAAATTTTTTAAAAAGTGATTTAAAAGTTTTAGGTGCTTAAGAAAACTAATGTTCTGAAAAAGGTAACCTTATGAAGTACCTTACTTCAGGAGGGAGGTATATATCTGGCTATTAATGAATGAATCATTGTCTTTTGTTACCTCTAATGTGTGTGATTCATGAAGTATGTATTTTTCATGACAGAAACAGTATGTGCATATGTATTCTTAAGACTAACAGCTTCATAGCAGCTGACTTTCTGAATTTCCCAGGGTTGGACTGCTACCCCACAAGATCAATTGTGGTTCTTTATAGTTCAAAAGTCTGTTTCTAGATTCTGGGAAATCTTCGTTTGTGCAGCAATTCTCACTAGACTACCAAGTCTTTTGTGTACTCACAGAGGTAGCTTAGGGGGAGATGGAAAGCAAAGATTAGGTGTCTAACCCTGCCAACAGAGAGAAACATATTGGTGCTGGTGAGGACAGAGTATGGCTCAGGGTTGAATGTTCTTGCAGCACAAAGGAAAAGGTACCCTGGAAGAGTTAATTTTAAACTTCAAAGCTGTAGGAAGTGGTGGTAAGTAGATTTGCTAAAGTTCTGTGGTGATCTGTTAGAGGACTCAGCTTAGTTCTCAAGTTTACCTCTAACTGCCTGAGCTTACATGCTGCTGTGGGAGATTCTTCCTACAGCATACTCTATATAAGATGGCTAGGATGTTGTGAGAGTGTGGACCTATACTATGAAAAAGGTAATACTTGTGTGACAAACTGTCTTATCACATCACAGGCCTTATCTACTTTCAACATTTTTCATTTACTTGGTATAAAGACAAGAGTTATAAAACCAAGAGCACTTGCTCTATCTTCCATTTAACCAAGGTCTAGCCTCCCTCAAATCATTAATGGGAGTGTGTGTGTGTGTGTGTGTGTGTGTGTGTGTGTGTGTGTATGTATGTATGTGTGTTCTACTAGTGTTTGAAACCAGGGCCTTACTTATACTACTTATGCTAAGCTTACCTTTCCCAGGTAAAATTTACTGAAACGTGCCATTATGATGATGTGGTGGTGCACACCTATAATCCCAAAATGTGTTTGGGAGGCTAGGCAAAAGGATCATGAATTCAAGGCCATCATCTTTAGCTACATAGTGGGTTCCAGATAGCACTGGCCACAGAGCAAGACCCTAAGACCCTGTCATGCACACTCATGCTCTCTCTCTCTCTCTCTCTCTCTCTCTCTCTCTTTCTCTCTCTCCCCCCTCTCTCTCTCTCTCTCTCGCTCTCTCTCTCTCTCTCTCTCTCTCTCTCTCTCACACACACACACAAACACAGACACTTACACTTTATACCTAGTAAAAATTTCAATAGCAACAGATACTACCACATAGCTGTACTTCTTAATTCTGTTGCATGAAAGCAAATATTACCATGCTGTAACCATCCAGAGTCCCAGTGTCACATTAGCAGCCAAATGTACACTGCCACCAAGCAAGATGAAAAATCCTACCAGATCTTTGACATCGTTGTCTCCAATCACTGAAGTAAGGGTAGCATCCAGGAAGGAGTTCAAAATCTATTGCCCATCCAAGGCAAAGCAGGGCACTGCATTAACAATAGCCAGGGCTCCAGAAAGAGAAATCAGGTATTTGACAAATGTCTCCACAATCACTGGCAGATCTATGCTTAGAAAGTTGAAACGTGGGATAAAACTTGTAATGCTCACTGTGTAGTGGAGATGCAGTGGGTGCCCTACATAGAGTATATCAATTTGTGGGGGATGCTTGACTTTTATTAATCGAGTGTGAGTTTCCAAGGATGGTACTATACAAAAGCTGGAAGTTGAGCTGCTTTTGCAATCTTTATTGCTTCTACAGACTTGAGTAGCTTCAACTGCTTTCCAGGTAGGGAGACACGTATGCAGACATTTGTTAAAATGATTTTTGTAGGAAAAGCACACATCTGTGAGGCTGTGATTGTTACAGCATTCAGTAGAACCATCTAGTCGATTATATTCTCTAACTGGGAAGCTTAATTGTTGTAACGTTGATGCACTTATACAGTACCCAATTTGGGGCTCATATGCAACGGTGTCTAAACATTCATTCCAATCTTGCACATTAGTAACAGGACAATCCTGTAGATGAGTGACAAGGTCTCCCACAAAAAGGCCTCTGGGTCCAATGGCAGGTGAGTCCCCTGCGACTTCAGTGATAAGTACCCCAACTCCAGTGTAGTAAAAAGGCAAGAGGATTACTGGGAGGAGAACAAGAGCTAAAATACCAAGGAGAGCAAGGACAAAATTATGCCATATACCTGCACAAAATATCCTCAGCTGCTGGACTGGTGATATAAGTTGCAAATGGGTGGTGAAAAGATCAACAAATGCTCCGGGGTAAATAATGAAGACAAAAATTCCAAAGCCATTAAATCGAACTTGTTCCCTAATAGCTGCTATACCGTGTCCAATTTCTTGTACAACACCACTAATGAGGACGGCAGTGAAGAAGTAAGTCAGCTGATTGACAGGTAAATTTATACCAGGAACCACAACTTGCAACACCTGTTCATTGTGAAGAGAGGAGGAGGAGAAAGAAGAGGAAGAGGAAGAAGAGGAAGAATAAGGAGAGGGAGACTCAGCCATCATTTGTACCAAAGTCTGCATCAATGTTTTTCCAAGGAGAAAAAAAGAGCTGAACATGGCAATCACACCAAACACCATTCCAAAATTGAACCTTCAACACCAAGTCGGCCAGGTAGACGGCAGTCCAACCACCCACCACAACCACCAACAGCGACACCAGAATCATAGTAGCAGCGGATGGACGGCGGGCCCCAGCGTCCTCCTTCTGCGATCCACAATCAGCCATTCACACGGAGCCTTACAGCTCCAGCATCCCAGTAACCAACTTCTATCTTGACCGATGAAAACTCCCTTGTTCAATCCCTTATATCAAAATATTACTGAACAATGCTCCAGACCACACAGCTCTCGCCCCTCTTCCCGCTCTTAATGGTCTCATCTTTTCTTTTTTTTTTTAAAAAAGATTTGTTTATTTATTTTATGAGTACACTGTAGCTGTTTTCAGACACACCAGAAAAGGGCATCAGATCCCATTATAGATGGTTGTGAGACACCATGTGGTTGCTGGGAATTGAACTCAGGACCTCTGGAAGAGCAGTCAGTGCTCTTAATCACTGAGCCATCTCTCCAGCCCAATGGTTTCATCTTTAAAACATGCTGTACAATGTTCACCTCCCAAGTCTGGTGTTTGAGTTATGTTGAATTTAAATAGACCCCATGGCATGAGGCTTCAGTGTATTCCATCCATTCCCTTACCCTCTTTTTTTTACTGTTGGGATGCTTGCAAGAATGCTGCTTATATCCCCTTCTAAAAACAATAAAACAATCCAGGTGCTGTTGGTGCACACCTTTAATCTCAGCACCCAGAAGGCAGAGGCAAGCAGATCTGCTAAGGCTACACAGAGAAAACCTGTCTTGAAAAACAAAACAAAACCCACCCCCCCAAACAACAACAACAACAACCTGCTCAATCCTCCCTTTACTGCCACTGTTCTTAGACGTCATTTATTTTAGGAAGGTCTCAAGCTTGTGTTACTATATACCTCAGCAGATTTACTGGAAGTTGCCCAGAGGCATACAAGAGGTCCATGGCTCCTTCTGTCGTTGGTTTGACTCTAGGCTTCTTAGCTGACCTCAGTGTGGCTATCAGGCTCTCTAAGAAGGGCTGGGGATGTAGTCAGCATGTTAGAGCAGTGGCCTAGTATTAACAGTGTTTCGGGTTTCACCCCCAGCATTAAAAAAAAAACCCAGCCCTTTGAACTCTTAAGTATGCTTATGTTGGGCCTACTTACCACATAGGTCTTTCTTACTACCCTAGTTAGGACATAGGCTTCCTTAGTTGAAGGGTCCCTCCTGTTGACTATAGATTACAGTCAAAAACTATAGTCCTATAGATTCAGCCGCTTTCTGGCAATCCATAGCAATGTGTGTAAACTGTTTCCTGTTTATGGTTTTAAATTTAGTCACTGGAAGAATGTTGTCATTAGTGTACCCGTGTAGCCTATAACCTTCAACAGTATTCTTGTTTATATTCAATTTAAGGCTTTGAAGAGACCACCGAGTTTTTGCTTTTATCAATAAATCTCCCTTTCACTGCTGTCCAATACTTCACATTTGGGTGAACTACAGTTTGAGCAGTGGTCAGTTAAAGAGCCAGATTTTTGTTTTTCAATTTTTTTCAGACAAGATATCAAGAATCCAAGTCTGGCTTGGAACCACAATAGAGTTGAATATGGTCGTTACATCTGATCTTTCTTCATCTACTTCTGGAGTGTAGGGATTATAGACATTTGCCTTTCCACCATGCCCAATTTATTCAGGGCTGAGGATTGAACTCAGGGTTTCATACATGTTAGGCAAGTACTCTACTAACTAAGCGACACCCTTAATCCTTCATTTCAACTTTTAGACTACTACACAAAAATTCAGGGTTAAACATTTACCTGTATGTTTTTGCAGAATCATATTTCCATTTCTTCCTTAAATTAAAGCATAAGATAGTGGTTGCTAGTTCATGTGGGAGTAGATGTGTAAGTCTAGTGGAAATTATCAAGTTGCCTTCCAGCATATTTTTAGAGCAAGTCATTGAAAAAAATTGCCATAAAAAGATATTTTAAGCAAGACTGTGTTTTCTCTATCTTCTGTTTTTGCTTGGAATCACCAACATAGTATTCATGCAGCTTTAAAGCAACACAGATACCAGTTCATTTTTGTTGTGATCCTCCTGTACAGCAATAAATCATTGAGGTCCTCCATGTCTACAGAAACCAGTTAGTTCATTTTACTCTGGTCTTACCAAATTTGGTAGCATAACCATATTATACTTTATAATCCCCAATTGATATCATTTTCACCATTATTTATTTTATCATAACTTATTTATTTTCTGAAACTAACAGCCTTGAAGGTGTGTATATCTCTCTGGGATAATGAGCTCTAAGCAGAATTAACAGGGCAAACCTGTATATTTAAAATGGATGTGGTGTTTCATGCCTGTAATCTCAGTCCTTACAATGTAAAAGTTGGAGGATCAGGAGTTCAAATTCACTGAGTTTTAGCCTAGTCTGGGTTCTGAAATCCTATCTCCCAATCCAAATAATAGGGGCTGGAGTGATGGCTCAGTGGTTAAGAGCATATACTGATCTTTCAGGATACCAGAGTTTAGTTCCCAGCACCTCCATAGTAGCTCATAACTGCCTGTGTAACTTGAGTTTCCCAGGAACTAGCTGCCCTGTGTGATAGAGTGGATGCCTCTGTGCAGGCAAGATGCAGCAAATAACTAAGCAGGAGTCAGGCTTTATATAAGGTTTCCTTTGGGGTGTGTGTGTGGGGTTTTCCATGGTGGCCTTGGATTGGAGGGATTCTGTGGCTTAATCCTAGGGCAAGCTCAGAGATTGGTGAAATTTTGTGTCCTATTCTTGGGCTTTTTTTCTATAGGGTGGGTCCTGGTCACTCAAGAGCTTTGAGAGGCTTACATGGACACCCTCTTTTGGCATGCACATGGTAGTGTTTATATGCAGCCAAAACACTCATACACATTAAATAAAAACAAAAATTTCAAAAAAGTTTTAGATTTATTTTATCTTTTAATTTTTATTAGATACTCTGTGTTTACATTTGAGATGTTATCTCTCCCCTCCCCGCCCCACTCCCATCCCCCACCCCCTCCATTTGCCTTCACAAAGGTGCACTCCCTTCTGATCTCCTTCTCCACCCCATTGCCTTAGCATTCCCCTACATTGGGAAAACATGTTCTCCCTGGATCAAAGGCCTCTTCTCACACTGATGCCTGACACTGCTATCTTCTGCTACATATGAAACTGGATCAATGGTTCTATCCATGTGTGCACAAAGGTTGATGTTTTAGTTCATGAGATTTTTGGAGGATTTGGTTGGTTTATAATGTTGTTCTTTTGATCAGGTTGCAACCCCTTTTAGCTCCTTCAGTCCTTTCTTTAGCATCTTCATTGGGGTCCCCAAGCATTCTCAGTTGTATCTGTATGACTCTAAGATAGTCCTTGAGGAGACATCTCTATCTGGTTCCTGCCAGGAAGTACTTCTTGGCATCAGCTATAGTGCTTGGATTTGGTGGCTGCATTTGTGGTGGATCCCCAGGAAAGTCAGCTTCTGAATGATTTTTCTTCAATTCCTGATCCTCTATTTGACCTTGTATTTCGTCCCATGAGTGTTTCGTTCTCCCTTCTAAGAAGAACTGAGTCATCCCCATTTTGGACTTCCTTCTTTTTGAGCTTCATAATGTCTGTGATTGTTTTTTGAGTATTCAGAGCTTTTGGGGGCTAGTATCCGCTTATCAGTGAGTGCATACCACATGTGTTTTTTTGTGACTGGGTTACCTCACTCAGGATGATAGTCTCTAGTTCCATCCCTTTGCCTACAAATTTCATGAAGTCATTGTTTCTAACAGCTGATCAGTACTCCATTGTGTAAATGTACCACACTTTCTGTGTCCATACCTCTGTTGAAGGACATCTGGATTCTTTCCAGCTTCTGGCTATTATAAATAAGGCTGCTATGAACATTGTGGTGCATGTGTCTTTGTTGTATGTTGGAGCTTCTCTGGGGTATATGCCCAGAAGTGGAATAACTGGGTCTTCAGGTAGTACTATGTTCAATTTTCTGAGGAATGGCCAGACTGATTTCCAGAGTGGTTGTACCAGTTTACAACCCCACCAACAATGGAGAAGTGTTCCTCTTTCTCCACATCCTTGCCAGCATCTGCTGTCATCTGTGTTTTTGATCTTAGCCATTGTCACTGGTGTGAGGTAGAATCTCAGGGTTGTTTTAATTTGCATTTCCCTGATGACTAGGGATGTTGAGCATTTCTTTAGGTGTTTCTCAGCCATTCGATATTCCTCAGTTGAGAATTCTTTGTTTAGCTCTGTACTATATTTGATTCTTTAGAGTCTAACTTCTTGAGTTCTTTGTATGTATTGGATACTAGCCCTCTATCTGATGTAGGATTGGTAAATCCTTTCCCAATCTGTTGGCTGCTGTTTTATCTTCTTAACAGCGTCTTTAGCCTTACAGAAACTTTGCAATTTTATGAGGTCCCATTTGTCAATTCTTACTCTTAGAGTATAAGCTATTGGTGTTCTGCTCAGGAAATTTTCCTCTGTGCCTATGTATTCTAAGCTCTTTCCCACTTTCTGTTCTATTAGTTTCAGTGTACCTGGTTTTATGTGGAGGTCTTTGATTCATTTGAACTTGAGCTTTACTCAAGTACAAGGAGATAAGAAAGGATTGATTTTCATTCTTCTGCATGCTGAGTGCCAGTTGAACCAGCACCATTTGTTGAAAATGCTGTCCTTTTTCCATTGAATGTTTTTAGCTTCTTTGTCAAAGATCATAGGTATGTGAGGGTTCATTTCTGGGTCTTCAATTCTGTTCCATTGATCTACCTGCCTATCTTTGTACCAATACCATGCAGGTTTTTAAAAATCACTATTGCTCTGTAGTATAGCTTGAGGTCTGGGATGATTCCCCGAGAAGTTCTTTATTGTTGAGAATAGTTTTCACTGTTTTTTTCCTGTTGTTGTTCCAAATTAATTTGAGAATTGTTCTTTCTAACTCTAAGAAGAATAGAATTGGAATTTTGATGGGGATTGCAGTGAGTCTGTAGGTTTTTTTTTTTTTTTTAGTAAGATGACTATTTTTACTATATTAATTCTACCAATCCATGAGCATGGGAGATCTTTCCATCTCCTGAGGTTTTCTGAAGGGACCACCTCCTATAGATAGACATGGTTCCCATTGGAGGGATGGGGTCACCCATCCACCTCAAAAATTTAACCCAGAATTGTCCCTGTCTAAAGGAAATGCAGGGGCCACTGGGAACAGCAGAGATCCAGGGACACAGGCCTGGTGAGACTGCGCTGCAAGTAGCTGGGGTGCAGAGAGGTCTGGGCCGAGCACGCAGAAAGTGTGTCCCCCATTGGTTCAGGGGAGCAGGAACTCTGTCGTAGGGACTCAGTTTCCACCCAGAAGACACTTGCGTGCAGACCAAACGCTCAAGCCATTTGCCACCTAAAACGGCAGAGATCCAGGGACACAGGCCAGGTACACGGGAGAGACAGGAACCAATCACTGACAACAAGACCACATATAATCGCAATCAACAAGATGGCAAGAGGAAAGCAAAAGAACTTATTCAATGGAAACCAAGGCAACCTGGCAACACCAGAACCCAGATCTCCCATCACAGCAAACATTGGAATGCCAAATACTCCAGAAAAAGAGGACTCAGACCTGAAGTCATACCTCAAGATGATGATGAAGATCTTTAAACAAGAATGGGAGGAAAAGCATAAAGAAATAGAAACTTTTAAAAAGGAAACAAGAAAAACACTCAAAGAAATCAAAGAACTAGAGGAAAACAGAACCAAAGAGATGAAGGAATTGAAGAAGGAATTTAAAATGGAAATGGACACAATAAAGAAAACACTAAAAGAGACAACCCTGGAGGTAGAAAACCTAAAAAAGAAATCAGGAGTCACAGATGAAAGCATATGCAACAGACTATAAGAGTTGGAAAAGAGAATCTCAGGGGCCGAAGACAACATTGAAAACAGACAAAACAGCCAGAGAAGATGCAAAAGCCAAAAACCTCCTAACCCAAAATGTCCAGGAGTTCCAGGACACAATGAGAAGACCAAACCTAAGGATAATAGGAATAGAAGAGGGCAAAGAATATCAACTAAGAAGCACAGTAAATATCTTCAACAAAATCATAGAAGAAAATTTTCCTGCCCTTAAGAATGAGATAACCATGAGCATAAAAGAAGCCTAGAGAACTCCAAATAGAGTGGACCAGAAAAGCAATTCCTCCTAACACATAATAGTCAAAATGCCAAGTGCCCAAAGTAAAGAAAGAATACTAAAAGCAGTAAGGGAAAAAGGTCATGTAACATATAAAGGCAGACCAATCAGAATCACACCCAACTTCTCAACAGAGACTATGAAAGCTAGAAGATCCTGGACAGACATCATGCAGACCCTAAGAGAACACAAGTATCAGCCCAAGCTGCTATACCCAGAAAAACTCTCAATCATCATAGATGGAGAGATGAAGATATTTCAAGACAAATCTAAATTTACACAATATCTGACCACAAACCCAGCATTACAACGAATTATAGGTAGAAAACCCAATACAAGGAGGGAAACTACATCCTAGTAAGAACAAGAAAACTCCTAAGCAAGAAAACCAAAAGAAGAAAGACATACAGGCACAATTCTACCTCTAAAAGCAAAAATAGCAGGGAACAGCAACCACTATTCCTTGATATCTGTTAACATGAATGGACTCAATTCCCCAGTAAAAAGACATTTTCATTTCTAATTCCCCATCTTGTTGTAGCCTGCATTGTTTGTACACATAGCTAGTGATAGGGTGGCCTTTGGCAGGTACATGTGTTCTTCACTGCTATTTCTCTCCCTCTTCATAGGGTAACCTTTGTCCCTAGGCTATGTGTACAAACAATGCAGACTACAACAACTGCCCATGTTTTCTGCCAATAATCAGGTAAATTTTGGTACAAATGTCTTGGAAAAACTGTCAACACATTAGTTTTCAATAGACTCAAGGTGCTCTATCTTTAATTATGTGCACTGCTGGACAGACATAGTCTTTGTAGGAAGTGTTCTTTGTACCCTTCATGGGGGGTATGTGTCTCTCCCATCTCTACTAGAGGTTCTCTTGCATGCTAGATTTGGGAGTCATTCCAGAGAAATACCTAATGAGATGTGGTCTTAGAACCTTGTATAATAAAAACAGAATGTTGTCTTTCCTACCTATTTTCCTAGGCCCAAACATAGTCTAAGCCTTATCTCCCTGAAATACTCTTCATTTTTTGCTACTTGCTGTTTTGTTTTCAAGGATCTAGTTGTTTTTAAGACAGGTCTATATATCCCAGCAGGTCTGGAACATGTTATATAGACCCAGCTAGTTTCAAACGTAAAGATCTACTTTGTCTCTGTCTACATGCTATATTAAAGGTGTTTGCCCCCACTGTCCAGGAGAAGCTAGTTTTTTAAAAGGGGGATGGGAGTAAACTATTAATAATTAAAAAATAACTAAAATTTGGAGTTATTAAAAATAACTCAAAAGAAGTTGCAGAATTTTTGTGACTATTTTCCTGTCTATTGTTCAATTAGCCACCTCAGTGCTGCTACTGACCCACCCTAGTTGACTAGGATCTATGATAGGAACACAGAAAGCACATCCATGCTCAAGAAACCACTCTAGGTGGCTGAGAGGTCCCTACATGGATGCACTTGTAAAAATCATAACAAAGGTATACTGAACTAGTAGTAGCCTATTTAGAGAACATGGTATATATACAGTCAGGCAAAACAAAAACACTTTCTACCAAAACAAACTTGCAAAAGCATACCCAAAGTACCCAACCCACCTTCTGGATAGTGATCTTCCACAGTGATAATTCGGCCACCAGTGGCTTTTGCACTGGAAATGATGGTGGCAGTGTCCAGAGGTTTAATGGTAAATAAACCAATGACACTGATAGAGATATCTGGAGAAAAATAGTATCAGCTTAGTTTAAGAAACAGAGACAGCTGGGTGGTGGTGGCAGCACATGACTTTTATCCCATCACTCGGGAGGCAGAGATATGTCTGAGTATATCACATAGCTGACATTCTACTTGTTCCTGGCTTAGAACTTCAACATTTACACAATCAACTGACCTTCTTTAGAGAGTTCATCAGCAGCCACTAGTGTTTCATGCAGAGTGACTCCTGCTCCAATAACTAGGACCTTATCATTTTAACTATAACAGACAACCTAGTACAGCACCAAAGAAACAAAATATGGCTACTATGAAAGTCTTCTCAAAGACAATTTGTTTTTGTCCTAATGCCAGCATATTTATTAGTAAATTAATTCACCTGCAAGCCAGGTGTAGTATTCCCAGTCACTTAGGAACCAGAGGCAGGAAGGTTTCAAGCTTAAGGACAGCAGAAGCAATTTTGTGAGACCTTATTGTAAAATAAAACTTTAAGAAAGGGTTGACAATTGTATAGCCTAGATAGCTCAGCAGGTAAAGGTGCTGGCCATCAGGCCTGATGTCCTTAGTTCTATTCATTAGAACATGGTGGGAAGAAAGAATCAATCACACCCCAGGATTGTCCTGTGACCTCCACACCTGAATGCCAATTCAGATTGGATAAATTTCAATGCAAAAAGAAACACTGTTATCTGAATACTATTGTCACCCGGGGGCCCTCACAGCCAAGCAGAGATGTAGAAGAAAGCCTAGGACACCTGCATGTAGTGATGCATCTGCCACACACAAACACATAGAGTTAGCAAATATAATTGGGGAAAAATTGGCTGGCAATGACCCAGAGATAGAGTACTTCCCTAGCATGCAAATAAGGATCTAGTCTCAATCTCTAGCACTCCAAAAACAAAAAACAAAAAACAACAAACAAACAAACAAACAAACCCTTCTCCTATAAAAGGATTCAACAAAGCAGGGTGTGCTGCCACACATCTATAGGCCCCTGCACGTGGAAGGGAAAGTAAGGCAGAAGGTTTCCAAGTTTGAGGCTAGCCTGGGGTACATAATAAGATACTGTTTCTAAACAAAATACAAAAAAGACTCCATTTGGAAAGAAGTACAGATCCAGCAGGCAAAGATCACAATAGACTTAGTAAAGGAAAAGCGACTAAGACATGTCATGTAAGGGCTAGAATGGCTCTCTTTATATAACGGATACTGGTAAATACAGGAAAACTTGTGCCCTTACCTTGGCCTGTCCAATCTGAAAGGTTTCTTGAGTGGTGTAAATAACTGCAGTTTCTGCTCGGCTGGTACGAATGAAGCACATTTCCTGTGGCATGAGTGCAAACCAGAAACCACGGTTAAGAAAAATCAAACTGCAACAGATGGAGATCATTACAGAAAACCACAGCCAATCAAAATGCAGGGTTGTGGAGCCTAGTCTCAATGGATACATCTGTAAAACACTCCCAAATATAAACTTAAGAGAACACTGAGGGAGAGGGGGTGTGAAGACTGTAAAAGCCAGAGGAACATAGAATGTGCTTTGAGACTGTGTCTCCGAGACATGTTAGAAGCCACATCCATAAAGTCTTAACAACATGTCTGAACATGGACAATGATAATACACAATCTAATGTAAATGTAGGTGGGGAAGCCCAGGAGAATGTCTTAACCCTATACAAAGTACTACAGGTAACTAAAGAATGCTGAGAGTCAGAGAAATAAGTCTTCTCCAGGAAGAGCACACCAACTGCCCAGCCCTGAAAACATAAACAAACGTACAAGTAACATTACACAGACTAAGGAGGTTATGTTTCCAAATAACACACACACACACCAACACACACAACCCAATTAATGAAAAAGGAGGTCACGAATTTGAAAGCGAGCAAGGAGGGATATATGGTAAGACTTGGAGAGAGTTGAGAGAAGGGAGGAATATTATATTATAATCTCAAAATAAAAAAAGAAAATTAAGCCAAACCATAAATTTCTAAGTAACAATCTAATACTAGAAAAGAGAAACAAACAGTTCTTTTTCTTTCTTTCTTTCTGACTTTTTAATTCAAGGCAGGGTCTCTGTCCTGGGACTTGCTTTGTAGACCAGGCTGGCCTTGAACTCACAGATTCATCTGCCTTTGTCTCCCGAGTGTTAGGATCAAAGCTGTACATCATCACTGCCCAGCTGAGTGAACAGCTCTTCATACTAACAACAAAATGCATACTCTGGAGTGATGGAGAAGCTCAACTACCAGTGAACAGGTTACACATTTGTCTTAGTTGAATTATCACAGCCAAAAAGCAAGTTGAAGATGAATGTGTTTATTTGGCTTATATGTTTAGATCACAGCCCATCATTGGTGGAAGTCGGGACAAGAACTCAAACAGGGCTGAATTCTGGAGGCATGAGCTGATACAGAGGCCATGGGGATTGGGGGGGACTGTTTTGCTTCCTAGCCTGCTTCCCACAACTTGCTTAGCCTACTTTCTAGGCTAGGACAACCAGTCCAGGGATGACCTCACCCACAGTGGTCTAGGCTCTTTCCCATTAATCAGTAATTGAAAAAAATGCTTTACAGCTAGATCATATGAAGGCATTTCCTCAACTGAAGCTCTTTTGTCTCTGATGACTCTGTTTGTGTCAAGTTGACACAGAAAACCAGCCAGTACAATATTTGACTTTGCTACAGACACAGGAAACGCTCAAGCAGGACCCTAGTGATGTCCTCAGTGATAAGTTTTCTATGTTGTCCCATTTTATGGTTTGGGAAGATTTCTGAAATATGCATTGACTTTTCTTGTTCTCATGGAACAAAAAGTCAGGGCAGAGGCATTGACTTCTGTTGACAAAAAAGCTCAAAACACATTAAAATTAATTTTACCACAATACTGTTAGTAATGATTCATCCATCAATAGTATTTTAACATGTGAATATGAAATGATGTGACACAGCCATTTCCAATGAGATGATATAAATATAAATACTGTCAATTTGAATGCACACATTTTCAAGCTCTAGTGCTAGGATTAAAGATGTGCATCACCAAACCTGGATCCCTGCCCAGTTTTTATGTGAATTCTAGAGACCTGAATGCTGGTGCTTTTACTTGTGTAGCTATTTATCCACTGGGCCATCTCTCTAGACCTATACTAGGCTTTCATTTGAGTGTTTTACAATCCCAGTGCATTCATGTACATAGTCACTTGCTGTTGTAAAAGCTGTATTTTTTTTTTTTTTTGAGACAGGGTCTCATGCATCTTAGGCTGGCTTAAAACTATTGACTGAATGCAACCTTGAAAATTTGACTTCCCAGGCTCCATCTTCTAAATGCTAAGATTTTAGGTATGTACCACAATGACCAGTTTATATGGTGCATAAGATCAAACCCAGGGCCTCATGCATGCTGCATAAATATGCTAGCGCCTTAGTTATATGTTGTAACATGCCATTGGAGCCTGGCCTTATTTTCCCCTCCCCCACTTGTTTTGCTAAAGAACTCCTTCCTTATATCCATTGTGGTTCTTAACCACACCTCAGAACGGTCCATCAGAGCTATCTTTACCCTGAAAACATCCTGTTTCATATACTCTTAACTGCACCTGGCCTCCCCAAACTTTGCTGTTCACCCCATATAAAAGGAGTCCCAAATAAAGCCTAGTTGGCATTCATCGATTATTGAGTGACCCATGTGTCTGTGTGTGTTTCTTTTTCAATCCCCCAGGCCTCTGTCCAAGGCTCGGTCACAGTGGTGGCAGAGATTGGAAACTGAGAACCTGATGGGATTGTCCCCGGGAGCCAGCAATTGTAAGTAAAAGGGAGGGACATATTGGGGCAAAAAAAAAAAAAAAAACCGTTAAAAACAATGACTTAACAACAACAACAACAAAAACAAAACCAACGACTTAACCAAATTCATAAGAAAATGGTTGAATCTAGAGAATATCATCCTGAGTGAGATAACCCAGTCACAAAAGAACAGACATAATATGCAGTCACTGATAGTGGGATGCTAACCCCAGAGGCTCACACTGCCCCAGAAACAACTCACAGACTGTGTGAAGTCCAAGAAAAAAAGTAAACAAAACAAAACAAAACAAAAGAACAAAAAAAAGAAAAAAATGTCATGCTCAATTCTTACACACCAAGTAAACTTTGACTAATTCCGGGTTACATCCTGTTTTACATGTACTTTTTGCTCATTGTAACTAGTAAGACCTTAATGCAGAAGAGTATCAAACCTTAAAAAAAAGAAAAAAAAAAAAAAGCCAAACACTGACACAATTGTATTTGTATACATTTATGCAAAAATGTTTAATTTTTTTTCTTTTATGTTTGTTTTTTAAAATAAAGTTAAAAAAAAAAGAAAATGAATCAAAGAAGAGGTGATATATGTTGATGAGCATATGGAAGTGCTACCATAGCTCCCAACTTACATTTTCCTAGGCATTGTGGAATCTTGTAGATTTATGTTAAGGTGATACATGATTGAACAGGAGAGAGAGATAGGCAGAGAAAGGTCAGAGAGTGGAAGTGGAGGCAAGAGGCAAAGAGGAGATGCAGAGGGAATCAAGATGGCGGTGGAAAAAAAGAGTCTAGATCCTGGACTTAATTGGCAATATGTAGTTATGAATGTTTTAAGGGATTCTATAGGTCTTTTATCTTTATATAGAAGGGCAGTCTGTATCTTTGTCTATTGAATATAATCTTATTATATTTAATATATAAACCTACATGAGAAGAAAAAAAGGTTATTATTATTTTCTAATCTTCTTAAAGTGAAACTAAAATGGGGACGATGAGTTCCTCTGTACTGTTAGCAGTCACCAATTTCTTTTTTGGAGGTTGGTGAAAGATACTCTTTTAAGTGATAATGCTAAAATAAGAGAAATTAGGGCTGAAATGGAAAGAACTTTTGAGACTGTTCAAGATGAACAGACAAAGGGGTCTGTCGCTTCGGCAGATACTTCCGATGAGTCGGGAGACAGTGAAAGCGAAAGCGAGGAAGAATCTAAACTTGAAGAAGAAATTAGGATCCTAGAAAAGAAATTAGACAAATGTAAATTAAAAAATAAAAAGGGCTTTTCTCCAGAGAGGGTCATTGCTCCTTCGGCCCCTCCAGCCTATGCTCAAACAACAGGGAAACAGTCCTCTCCCTTTTCTGGGATGGTTTGGAAAAAGAAAAAAAAAAAAAAAAAAAGAACGTAAACTGTTCCAAGGCTCGGTCACAGTGGTGGTGTGGGCGGTGTCAGTTTTATACTTAGCTTCTTGTACCAAATTTTAGGTTTTATACTAGGAAAACAAACAAACAAAAGAAACAAAAAACAAAACAAAAAAACTGTCATCAGTTCAAAACTTGCAGTAGAGAATTTTATAACTAATCTGGCATCCTTTAAACATACCTTAGTTAAACAGCATGCTCTGTGGAGATAGCATCACTTGGATAGAAAACAATACAATTGGGAATTGCTCAGAACATGGCCAGGTCTTCTAGGGCCATATGGTAGGGGTTTTCATCATCTGAGAAAATCACAGACCAACAATCACATGAATACAACACTACCAGAAACCCACCCTCAACTCCTTCCATCATTCTTGAGAATCAGTTACTCTTACTGCTCCAGAGCATCCTGAACTGCAGGAAAGCCTTGCATGGTTAAACACTTGCTGTAATTTATATTGAGCCTTTATATATCCATCATTCTTGAAAGCTTAGTAAAATATTCTGGGTTAGGTTAGCAAATCATCTTTCAGTTCAGTAACTATTTGGCTGGCTACAGTGTACTACTCCTGTCCAAGTTAATGCCCTTTCTTCCTGAGTCAGCCCTACCCAGCCATACCAGTCTCCGATCTTGTGTCTTCCTCTCCAAAGTGTTGTATTTCTGGCTCATTCTACTATTCGCCCTCAAGAAATTAGAATTTTTCACTCTGAAGTGTCTTATTCATTTTGCCAGTCAAGTATTGAACAACATACTTCTGGGATATCCTAGGATGTTGCTGTAACTAAGGATGCCCTTGAGTATATGGGATCAGTATACCAAAATCACAATGTACAGAGAAGCAGCCTACTTCTTTCAGGTTTGGAAAAGGAGTGTCTTGTGTACACTGTGTTGCCTAGGACAACTGTCTAACCTCAGAACCCCAAATCCTTTCCACAAGATAGATTCATTTGTCTCTGTAGGCTGTCCTGATTTACAAATTCTCACTGAATCCAGTTTTGGTTGAAGATTCCAGGGCTCTTTTTCAGGCTGCTATTTCTGCCCATAGTACAGTGCTTCTCTGTCTCAGTTGCCTTGTCTCTCAGCTATATTTGCTCCCTAGGTTACAATCTGTGCCTCAGTGTCACTCATCTTGCTGTTTCCACTCCAATCTCCTGCCAGAGCTGCTTTCTACAATTAAGTTCTCCTAAGGAGCCACTTATATGGTTCCTGAATGTACAAAAGTAGCATTCTGGCAGCAAATGTAAGCTGCTACAACTATCTAAATGACTTGTCACCAGCTGACTTATCTTTTTCATGCAATTTCTGTAATTCATGAGCAGGAGTCTATCTAAGAAACTCCTAGGTACTTGCTTTTTTGCTTTTTATATAGCTCCAGATTCTTCTATTAGCAACAGCATCATCATAATCATCATCATTATCATCATTATTATTATCTCTCAGGGCCACCCCTTTTACTAGTTCCCACCTTTCTTCAATTGCTTTTCAGACTTTTCTGTTTCCAGCAATCCCTGGCAGGTTACTGGTGATAGAATGAAGATTTCATTAGCATAATTTTCTCAGAGATTACCACCCTACAATAAAAAAGGTAGAACAGAAATCTTGCTCTGCTTCTACCTAAATATGTGTTCAATTGCTCACAATCCACCTTCTCTTCTATTCATAATGCTTATTCCAATTAGTTTGTAACCACACAGAGGATAGAAAACAATTTTAGGATGTGTATGTTATCTTTATTCAGATTTGGTATATAGCAAGTTTCAGAAAAGACTGTGGACAAGTATTTCTCAATGCCTGAGTAGGTCCTTTATACTAATGTGCCTCATCTGGATTGGTATCCAGAGTACCTGAAACACCTAAAACACAATACAACTTTTCAAAAATCCTTTAGTGAACAGTAAGAAAATGCAAGGACTATACAAAACAATCAACAGGAAAATGTTCAGAATACATACCAGTAGATACCCCACAGTGGCAACCAATAAGGTTGATGTTGATTTGAGAGATGGCTCCCACTCGGATCTGATCAAATGCTCGGGTAAAAAAGGCAGCGAAGGTGCAGGCAAAAGCAATGGTCCTGTCACGAGTGGCACATCCCAGAGCCACAATCACCTAAAACACAAAGAACAGGAAGCAGAACATCTCTGGATTTGGTTTTATCCCTTCCCCCATTAAAGCACAGAGACTACATGATATAACTCCTTCTGCACATGGTCAACATTTTTGCAGTCTTAGCATGTCTCTTTCTTGGAGTTTTCCTACCCACCACTGGTGGTATGCATTCCTCACATCCCTAGAGACCAAGGAATGTAATGTCTGTCATCTACTTTTCCCTGACCTACACTTTGTGGATAGTCTGCCCAGTGCTCATCTAGGGTCACAAACTTCTTACTAGGTAGTATCTCTAATCCTATGACTCTCTCCCTTTCAACAATTTCTCACTTTCTTTTAAATCATCTGTTGCCATTCAATTATGTGTCATACTTTCTATCTCCACTTTCCAATCCCACCTTACCCTTCTTCCAGAAACTGCCCTTAATTGGTTATATTTCACATAAAAATTATCAAATAGTATTCTAGTCATTGTTCCTATTTTCTCCTTTCTCCATGGCCTACCTTATCTAGGCCTCCATTCCCATGAAAACCCTAAAGTTAAAATCTTTCCAAGTGGTCTCTTGACCTTGAGTGATATACTGGCTGGTTTTGTGTGTCAACTTGACACAAGCTGGAGTTAATCACAGAGAAAAGGGCCTCAGTTGAGGAAATGCCTCCATGAGATCCAGCTGTAAGTCATTTTCTCAACTAGTGATCAAGGGGGAGGGCCCAGCCCATTGTGGGTTGGTAGACCTGGGTTCTATAAGAAAGAAAGCCGAGTAAGCCAGGGGAAGCAACATCTCTCCATGGCCTCTGTATCAGCTCTTGCTTTCTGACCTGCTTGAGTTCCAGTCCTGAATTCCTCTGGTAATGGACAGTGATATGAAAGTGTAAGCTGAATAAACCTCTTCATCTCCAACTTGCTTCTTGGTCATGATGTTTGTGCAGGAATAGAAACCCTGACTAAGATAAGTGGCATCACAGAACAAATCACCTCTCTTTGCCACAGGGACCATCATGCTCCTGAATTTTGTGATGTTGTAATAGGACCAGTCCTACTGCCTCATGAAGGTTGCAAGAGTACGCAAACCTCTTGTTGATGAGCATACAGAGTGAGTTCTCCAAGTTCTGTGCTCATCCTTTGGGCCACTGGATCTGGAGACTGTGTCTGATTTGCACAATTTAAAAAATCTCTCTCCCCTCCCTTTGCTCTCTATGTTGTAGATTGCTGTCTGTATTTTCTGCTCCCTCAAGAGGGATGCCCCGATGAGGAGTAGATCACATACTCAGGTTAGGTCAGGTAAAATCTTAATTGGACAAATAAGGATGATTGGGCAGTGGAAGGAAAAGGTAGAGCTCAAAGTTTTGGAGGGGGACAAATGGAGGAAGAAGAGAAAAGATGAGAAGGAGGATGGAGGGAGAAGAAGATGGAGGAAGAAGAGGTAGAAGATAGAGCAGACCCACATGGTCTAGAAGAACCTCAAGTAGTTAGGGATTTCATAGCTGGGCAATAGAGTAGTGTAGGCTATATCTGCCCAATCTAGACGTTCAGCTTGTATTCATATTAACTGAGTTGTGTGTTCTTTGCATGGGCATATTGAGGTTGGAGATTTACTGATATAAATCAGTAAATAAATAAATTTACTGATATAAGTCTCTAGTGTTTTCCTTTCATGGGGCTAGAGGGAGCTGAATAAAACCAGAGTGCTGTTGGCATTCCACAGACTATCCATAGGGGTTGGCCCGAAGAACTCAATCAGCTAGCTTTAGGTGTTTTCAGAAAAAAAACTGGTTTGGTTGGCTTAGCAGCTGGCTGATGGAGTCAGGGCCCAATGGCTGCTTAGGGCTGGCCATGGGGGGGGGGAGTGGGTGAAACAACAGAAGCTGGCCCCAGACAGATTTCAATTTTAAAAATTACACATTATACCCCTCCATGTGTCTGTGTGTTTGGGTGCCCATGGAAGCCAAAAGAGACCACAGAATTCCCTGGAGCTGGAGTTATAGGATGTTGCCAAGCATTGATATTGGATCTTTTAGCCATCTCTCCAGCCCCTGATGTGCACATTAATGGTTTCCACTTTATACTGCTATCTTTACACTTCCTTTTGGCAGGCACTCCTGGTTCATATACTCTAGAAGGCTTTGAACTAGCACATGACCTTCTCTGGGAGCAAATCAGAACTTGCCAAGGGGAATGGTGGTAGTGGCTGGTCCCAAAATTAAGATACTGAGAAAGGACCCATGGCCTCTTTTCCCGCTGTCTCTGCCAACCACCTTCCAGCTAACAAATTGTCAAAAGACATGCTTACACTTACCCTAATTTTATAGTGGGTGGCATTCTGGAGTATAAACCTTCAGATCAACAGTAAACAATTTGAAATAATCATGTTGAGCCAGTCACTGTGGCTCACACCTGTAATCCCAGCACTTGGGAGGTAGAGACATGAAGATCAAAAGTTTATAATTCATTTTTAGCTATGTAATAAGTTCCTAGCTGGAGGTCTACCAAAGGGAGGCCCAAAACATGGCTGTTACTGAAATAATCAATGAAGCAATCATACCAGCTTTGATAGGGAGCTCAATTTAGAAAAAAAAAAGAATTGCACTTTTTTTTTTCTAAATGAAGAGCAGCTGTGGATGTAATTTAGTGGTAGAGCATTTGCCTTGCTTCTGTAAGACCCTGGGCTCAATCCATAGCACCATAAGAAAAACAAAATGAAAAGATCCAAGAAGGAACATGGATATTTTTATAATTGTGATGAACTATTACTTAAAAAGTATGCTCTAAATGTCTGTGTTTGAAGAAAAGTTTAGGCCAAATATGGAGGAAGAAGAAGCCAAGAAGCTAGTAAGAGGCTATTGCAGCTGGGGTCTGGAAGCAACACTGATTTGTGTGTTATCAGCAAGAGCAAGCTGGACTTTCTCTGTCCATACTCAGTGTCCAACAAGGAAGGGACCAGGTTTGGCTGGTATAGACATGAGAAAGGCACTACTGCTGTCCTCACTGAGAAAGTCACCCCTCTGAGATTGAGGTGTTAGAAGAGACTGTTCAGACAATAGATACTTCATGAATAGTGCTGTGGGTGGCTGGATATCTTTGGATAACTCAGGGTACACACCACCCCTGCCCCCACCCCACTCTACCCCAATAAGAAAATATGCATTTGGCTACTGCTCAATTGAAAAAAAAAACTTAAAGTATGCTTTAATTCCAGCACTGATGGGTTAGAAAAATGCTATAAAAGGACAATGGGGCCAACAGAGTACAATACCCAAAGAGCTGCTGGGATTGACCATCTAAACAGGGGTGATGCTTGACTCCAGCCAATGGCCATCATGAGGGAATGCCAACTCATTGGAAGTTTCTACTTTCCAAGTGAATCTAGAAATTTGGATTTTATGTAAAATCCTCTAAATTATTAACATTGCAACTCATTAAAAATTGGAAACTATTTGTTTCAAAATATAAAACTAACATGAGTTCTGCTAGTTTAGTTCCTTGTCTAACGAACAAACAAAAATAAAACATAACATTGTGGTTGTCAGAGTTTGTTTTGTCTCTGCAATGTAAAGACAAAAGAAAGCTATCATTCTCTACGTGCTTAAGTCACAAGGTGCTGGTGGTATGCACCTTTAATCTCAGTACTCTTGAGTTAGAGGCAAATCTCTGAGTTCGAGGCCAGCCTGGTCTACAGAATGAGTTCCATGACAGACAGGTTCCCATTACAGATGGTTGTGAGCCACCATGTGGTTGCTGGGAATTGAACTCGGGATCTCTGGAAGAGCAGTCAGTAGTGTTCTTAACCACTGAGCCATCTCTCTAGCACTGGTATTTTTTTAATTATAAGAAATTGCTTGAGACAGGGTCTCACTATGTTTCATTTGATGACCATGAACTCACTATGTAGACCAGGCTGACTTTGAACTCACACAGATCTGGTAGTTCCTTAAGTTGTTTGTCTCTTGGTGGCTGTAAAATTGTCTAGTTATAGGCTAGATGGGACAGAAAGGGCTACTAGGGAACTTAGGACACTTCAGATCTAGAGTGTTCAGCCTGCTGCCTGCTATCTGTATGAACAGGATGCCCAGAGGGTGTTGGGCAGTTTATATATACACTGCCCATAAGACATAGAAACCAGGGGCTGGAGAGATTGAGTCAGTGGTTAAGAACACTGGCTGTTCTTCCAGAGGTCCTGAGTTCAATTCTCAGCAACCACATGGTGACTCACAACCATCTGCAATGGGATCTGATGCCCTTTTTTGGTGTGTCTGAAGACAGCTACAGTGTACTCATATGCATTAAATAAATCTTTTTTTTTAAAAAAAAAAACTTAAAAAAAAAAGACATAGAAACTATCTCTTTGACTTTAGGTGACTACTACTGTTTCTATGGAATGTTTTTGTTACAAAGCCTTTCATAGACTACTACTGACAGTTAATGAGAAAGGACTTGAGAGATCTGCATGATACACTCGCCATGTTTTGTTCAGCAATATAATACTGGATGAATCTCTCTGGGTGTTCTTTCTTGAATATGTCAAAAAAATGCAGTTCTTGGTATCACTATCCAGCACTATAACTCTGTCATTTTCATGGCCCAGTTTAGCCAGAGCCAAACCACATGCTCTTTGAGTAGACAACTAGAACAAAGAGTCAAGTGGTTAGATTTTCTTAGGAGTATACTTAGAAGGAAGTTACTACTTTATAGAATGATAAATTGTTATCTTTAATAAATTTGATTTACCAGACAGGGCATCAAATGAGGGATGAAGTTGCCATCTCACAGTCAAAACCTCTGACCCATAACAGTTCCTGTCTAAAAGCACTGCAGGAACAAAAATGAAGAAAAGCCTGGGGAAGAGGAGGTCCAGCTACAGGCCCAAATTGGGATCCAGCTCAAGGGAAACCCCCAAAGCCTGACACTATTACTGAGACTATGGTGTGCTCACAAAAAGGGACCTATCATGACTGCCCTCCAAAAGGCCCAACAAGCAGCTGAAAGAGTCAGATGCAGATATTTACACCCAACCAATGAACAGAAGCTGCTGACCCCTGTGGTTGAATTAGGAAAAAACTGGAAGAAGCTGAGGAAAAGGGAGACCCTATAGAAAGACCAGTAGTCTCAACTAATCTGGACTCCTGAGATCTCTCAGACACTGGGTCACCAACCAGGCAGCACACACCAGCTGATATGAGTCCCCCAACACATATACAGCAGAGGACTGCAGGGTCTGGACTCAGTCAGAGAAGATACACCTAACCCTCAAGAGACTGGAGGCCCTAAGGTGTCGGGAGATGGGGGCAGGAACAGCTTTGTGAAGATGGGTAGGAGGGGAGGAGTTATAGGATGTGGAACAGTCACAGGGTGGACCAGGACAGGGGGATAAAATCTGGACTGTAAAAAGAGATTAAGTAAAATAAAAAAATAAAATAAAATAAATAAATATTATTTACCAATAGTCTCCTTCAGAATCATACATATGGTGGTTAACACCTGTAACTTCAGAACTCAAGAAGGAGAATGAGTTCAAGTCTAGCCTGGCCTTAGTTGAGATCATATTTCAAAACAAAACAAAACAAAAACCTTCCTTAAACCAATCAACTCACCCAGCCAAAACAAGAAGAAAGTCAGAGTTAATAAGAGGAGGCACATTATCTTTACAACTTATAACCATCAGTCAAATTCCATTATTGTCTACTAACTGGTAAATGAAGATTTTTGTATATTAAGGAAGAAAAAAACCCGGGATGACATATATGATGTTTTTCAATATTCTACATTTTTTGCCTACATGTCATCAGCTTTGTAAACAGAGGGCGAGGCCATATATATATATTATTGGTCTGTATCTGGCTCTCAATTAATTTGATAATTGCATCTGCTCTTTCTTTTGGCATTGGCCTTCCATACCAACTTTCTGCATCCTCAACATCTGCAACAAAACAAAGGATATTTACTCCAGGTGCTTAATGAGCCAGATCATCTGAACAGGAGTCATAGGAATAAGAATCCAACATAGGTGGGTCCTGAAATGCAACTGCAGTAAGAAAAAGCAGCCTAAGAAAGGTCCTGTGGCTTTTGAGGGAAACACAGATTCACTTGTTGGTGAATGGAGGATTTGATGAAGGAAACAAGCTGAAAAGATAGACAGGGAGAGTGACGATTATGTGTATTCCACAGGGGCTGGAGAGGTGGCTCAGTGGTTAAGACTGACTGCTCTTCCAGAGATCCTGAGTTCAATTCCCAGCAACCACATGGTGGCTGACAATAATCTGTAATGAGATCTGATGCCCTCTTATGGTGTGTCTGAAGACAGCTACAGTGTAGTCACATAGAATAAACAAATCTTTAAACAAACAAAAGATCAAACCCACAAAAAGTTTAGAAAAGGAATCAAAGATCAGATAGAAGGATCAGTCTTATAGAAAGATTGTGGTTGCTGTAATGTGCTTTCAAGAGTGATCAGGAAGTAGACAGATTCTTTGTGAAGTTTAATAAAGATGATGAGGACTTAGTGACAACTAAACTAGCAGAGAAGGAGGAGGGAATGTATAAGAGATACACTCTTAGTGACTGGGTATGTAAGGAGGCATGTAAGACACAGGTAAAAGAAAAACATTCAGGTTCTGGAAGGGGCTCATTGTTAAAGTTGTAATTTATCAAATCTGTGGACTCAGCATAAGGCTGTATTTTGGAAGAGCCACAGATCAGTTTTATTCTAAAATATCTATCATTGATTACCCATACCCTTTTCAACTACTTAAACTTGGAAAACTAAATTGAGGTAGAAAATTCTGGATGATAATCTTAAAATGTGCAGTTACATCTTGTATTATGTCTCATTTTCTCCCTAGTTTTAACTCTTTCATAGTCTGCCCACTCCCTAGTGGATTAAGTGAATAAAAATATAATAATGAAAGTGAAATCTGAACTGAAATTCCACTGCTTCAGAATGGCCATACTAAGTGTATAGTTTGGGATTGGGCAAGTATTTCAGTGGTTTCCTTAAACTAGCTGATGTTCTTATTTATGAGTTAATTAGACTAAAATTATTTTATTTAAAAAATAAGTTTCTCTTTCCCGAGCCCCTAGTTCCCAACCTTCTGTGCTTTGTGTGTTGTTCCAGAAAGTCTGGGTCTAGACAAATGAATATGCATATACCACTTTACTCATTGGCTTACCCCTACATATACCATACTTTCTGACTATGAGTCATACAGACCCTTCCCTGTTAGGGAAATGTTCTCTCTTGTGAACTGCTCCACCAGCCATTCCCTTACAAGGGTAGAAAACCATTTTTTACTTGGTAGGAAGGGTTTGGGCTACCTCTCCTATCCTAACCAGACATATTAGCTAGTGAAGTCAAGAGAGAGAAGCACTCTCTAGCATGTTACCAGCATTAACATCGTTCACTAAGGAAATCATCAGCCTAGCCAGTGCTTCTTTCTACTCCATAGACAACTGTTTTGAATACTCACAGGAACAAAACACTTGGCATGCCTTGGGCCTTGAAGGTTTTGGCAACCACAGCAGTGGGCTTGCCTCTTACTTGAGCTGCCTGTGAGAATACACGGCATAGGGTCTCCACATCATGGCCATCCACCACATAAGTATTACACCTGTAATTGAGGAGGTTAGATTACATGAAGAAGAAAGATGGGACAGAGAGACATAGGAACAGAGGCACAATTACCCAAAGGCTTCACAACATTTCTGGTAGATGGCAATGTAGTGCTCAACAGACATGGAGCTACTGTGTCCAATGCGGTTCACATCAAAGATTGCCATAAGATTGTCCAGATTGTAGTAGGATGCAAAGGCAAATGCCTCCCAAACAGAGTCTTCTGTGGACTCCTCATCCCCCAGAAGACAGAACACCCAGTAGCTAGAAACAAATCAAGAAATAGTTAGAATTCTTCTGGGGCTCACTTGGGCCACTTCAAATGCATTTCAGGGAGATAAAAATAGAAGGAGGAGGGGGAGTGAAGGGAAGGAAAGGAAGGGAGGGAGGATAGGAGTGGGGGGGGCAATGATGGGAGGGAGGAAAGGAAGAAGGAAGGGAGAAACCCTAGGAGGTGCTTCAGACTCCAATGTCCTTAAGATAATTTTCTTCATTAATTTTTCCCTAGCTTAGCAGCAGAGAAAATGAAATCCGAGCCTCATGAGACGAACTTTTACTTTTGACTAGCAGTCTCATTACAGCTCTAATACCATTTTGGGGGCTGCTTCTGTTGCCTTTCTTGGTTTTTTATCAAGCAAGAGGGAATGAGAAAGTAGGTCTCTGAAACATGTAAACAAGGTACATATGTTTTGTTTTTTTCAGAATGCTCCATTTTTAAAGCAGTTCTGAACTTAAATTTTTATTTATAATCATCATAGTAATGGAAACATCCTCCACTATAAACAGTACACTTCTCTGCAGCAGAGACATGAGACATTTATATAGGAAAAAGTGCACTCTAGACCTCATAAAAGTACTGTGAGTTTTAGAAAAGTCTTTGTAAAAAATGTTGTATTTCTTTTATATGTATGAATGTTTTCTTTGCATATATGTCTAAGACAGTGTCAGGTCCTCTAGAACTGGACTTACAGACATTTGTGTACTGCCACATAGGTGCTAGGAATTTGATTTGGGTCCTCTGGAAGACCAACCAGTAAGTGCCCTTAACTGCTAAGCCACCTATCTTCCTATCTCTTAAGAACAATGATTAAACTCAAGGTAGTAACTAAGAGGCTATCATGGATAATACTTTTTAGCAGTTCTGTGAAAATGGAACAAAAAGGCTGCTGTAGGGATGGAGGAAATCCAACCAAGTACTTCAAAAGGTTGTCTATGAATTGGAACAAGGTCTCCAGAGATCTAGGTAGTTATCTCCTGAGATCCCAGGAAAGAGAAGCACCGCACCCTGGAGAAACAGAACCAGAAGTGCTCTGGATTCAGGCTCACCACATGTAGCAGAGGCTTCAGGAAGTTCCAGGTCTAAACCAGGCATTTCATTTGTAGGCATTACAAGTAGCAGATGAGGAAAGGTCCAAAAAAGAGACTGAACCAACCCAAAAGCAAAGGACCTGTGTAACTAATATCTGTGCTACTAACATTTTGGGGCTCTTAATTCAAAGTACATGTTATTCATTTCATAGTAAAAATTTTCAGGACAAAACATGAAGCTGAATCAGAAAATATTAGTGTCCTAATGCTGCAGCCACCATTAACATCCAACAAGAGATATTAGAACGGTTCCACAAATGTAATTTATTTACTGCTTCAATACTGTGTAACCAGAACTTTCAAAACCAGCATTGGCTTCTCAAACTAATGAAGCAAAGTGCAGGGGTGAAATAGAGTCTGGTAAGCTCCTTACCTGGCTTGGCCAAAGTACTTGCCAGTATATGCCATCCCACAGGCAGCCCCTAGTCCTCGCCCAGGCCATCCTGTTGCTACTTTAACAAATGGTAGTCCCTGTAAGAGAAAATAAACCTAGTGAATATAGGAACAGCTACAGGACATGGGCTTTGGGCAGATTTGTGGCACCAAGTGCAGGCTACTCCTTTTTACCTACTCAGCTATTAAGAACTAGGACATCATGAGTTTTGCAGGAAAATGGATGGAACTAGAAAATAATCATCCTAAGTGAGGTAATTCAGATCCCAAAGGACATGCATGGTATGTACTCACTATTAAGTGGTGTACTGGTTGATTTTGTGTTAACTTGACACAAACTGGAGTTATCACAGAGAAAGGAGCCTCAGTTGAGAAAATGCCTCCATGAGATCCAGCTGTAAGGCATTTTCTCAACTAGTGATCAAGGGGGGAGAGCCCAACCCATTGTGGGTGGAGCCATCCCTGGCCCAGCCCATTGTGGGTGGAGCCATCCCTGGCCCAGCCCATTGTGGGTGGAGCCATCCCTGGGCTGGCAGACCTGGGTTCTATAAGAAAGCAGGCTGAGCAAGCCAGGGGAAGCAAGGCAGTAAGTAACATCCCTCCATGGCCTCTGCATCAGCTCCTGCTTCCTGACCTGCTTGAGTTCCTGTCCTGATTTCCTTTGGTGATGAACAGCAATGTGGAAGTGTGAGCTGAATAAACCCTTTCCTCCCCAACTTGCTTCTTGGTCATGATGTTTGTGCAGGAATACAAACCCTGACTAAGACAAGTGAATATTAGCCAAAAAAATACAGAATTCCCAGGACACAATCACAGGACTCAAGAGGTTAACAAGGACCCAAGTGAGGATGCCTCAATCTCACTTGGGAGGGAGAAGAAAGCAGTCAGGAGGGGAGGGGGCAAAGGCAGGGAGGGCTCAGGGTGAGAGAAGAGACAGGGAGGGGAAGAGGGAGATCATGATCAGGTATTGAGGGTGGGACAGGACTGAAGCCCTGAGGGCCAGTAGAAAGAATGGAAACAGGCAACCTCAGGAGGTAGGAGGTGGGGGCACCCACTAGAATGTACTAGAGATCAGGGAAGTGAGAGACTCTCAGGACTCAAAGGTAGGGGGACCTTGGATGAAGTGCTCTACAGTGGGGAGAGGGAACTTGTAGAGCCCTACTCCAGTGGTCAGGACATCAAATGGAGGGATGGGGTTGCTATCCCACAGTCAAAGGCTCTGACTCAGAATTATTACTTTCTGAAGGAACTGCAGGGGAAAAATAGAGAAGAGAATGAGGGAAAGGAGGTCGAATGACAGGCCCAAATTGGGATCCAACTCAAGGAAAGGCCTGGGGCCCTGAGACTGCTACTGATCTTGTGTTGTACTTGCAGACAGGAGCCTAACATGGCTGCCCTCTGAGAGACCCAATAAGCAGCTTAAAGAGTCAGATGCAGATACTAGTACCCAACCAATGGATGGAAGCCAGGGACCCCTGTGGTTTAATTTGGGAAAAGTTGGAAGAAGCCCCCAACACATATACAGCAGAGGACTGCTGGGTCTGGACTCAGTCAGATAAGATACACCTAACCCTCGAGAGACTTGAGGCCTTAGGGAGTGTGGAGGTCTGGTGGGGGGGGTGTGGGAGTGAGGATATCCTCTTGGAGCTGGGAGTAGTGGGTTGGTGGTGGGGGTGAGGAGGAGGTATGGGATGGGGACCCGTTGGGTGGCAGACTGGGAGGGAGATAAAGTCTAAACTTTAAAAGAGCATTAAAGAATAAAAATAAGTAATTAAAAAAAGAAAGCTGTCTGTGTGTAACCCAGAGAGGAGAGCATGCCAGTAAAGCAGCTTGAGGTTCTGTTTTGCTTCTCTAAATGATAGACTATGACATAGAAATTTAAGCCAAATAAACATTTCTTCTCAAGTTGTTTTTGGTCAGAGTGTTTCATTAGTAACAGAAAAACAACTAGCGTAACAAGATCTGGTTCCCAGATGTCTTACATGCTCTTAGATCACAGACCTACAGCATCTTTTCCTCCTAGCTGTGAAGCTAAAGGCAAATAAGCCTTAGGACTTCAATTTTTGGCACAGAGTCAGAGCCTCCACTAAAAAGTAGAAGACTATGAGGCAGACTGAGATTATGGGTTGGGTACCAAGCAAGAAGCCTGATATGGCACAAGGGCCCTGAAAAGGTTTCTTAGCTCACAAAAAAAAAAAAAAAAAAAAAAAAAAAGTCGTAAGACGTTTCTGGCCACCTCAGCAGGAAACATAGCCACCAGCAGCTAGCTGTTGAGGACCACAGCCAGAGGTATACCTGGCCACCATGGGAGAAGGGGCAGTGACTGAGGCAGCTGGGTCTGGTCTTCGTAGCCAGGGAAGATGGTGCTGCTGCTGCTGATCACCTGAGTGGCAGACGGGCTTCCGCTGGTCGCCTTGATGCAGGAGGATGAGTAGTCAGGCCGGGACCTTCAACAGTATCAGAATCAGGCTAAGCAACTCTTTCGAAAGTTGAATGAACAGTCCCCCACCAGATAGATGTATGTACCTTGGAAGCAGGAGTCATGACTTTTCACTACATTGAGCAGGGGGTGTGTTACTTGGTTTTGTGTGAAGCTGCCTTCCCTAAGAAGTTGGCTTTTGCCTACCTAGAAGACTTCCTTCATTTGAGTTTGACACCTTCATTCAGAAAACCAAGAAACTCTACATTGATAGCCGTGCTCGGAGAAATCTAGGCTCCATCAACACTGAAATGCAAGACGTGCAGATGATCATGGTGGCCAATATTGAAGAAGTCTTACAGCGGGGAGAAGCACTCTCAGCATTGGATTCAAAGGCTAACAATTTGTCCAGTCTATCTAAGAAATACCACCAGGATGCGAAATACCTGAACATGCGCTCCACTTACGCCAAGCTTGCAGCAGTGGCTGTATTTTTCATCATGCTGATAGTGTATGTGCGGTTTTGGTGACTGTGAGATATGAACCTAGTCACTAGTAAGGGAGAACCTAGAACCCAGCAGGTGTATGTTTTCAGGAAACTGAGCTCACAGAATCCAAGTGGAACTTCTGCCTCTCAAGACCTTGCAAGAAAAGACCTGTCCTGAAAATGAAAGATGGCGTCTCGTTTAAGGAAGCCTGACCCATGTGCAAGTCTCTGTGGGGCAGAGACTTTCTCTGGGTGCTAAGCCATATGTATTAGGGAACAGTAGGTTGTCTGTTTTGTTTCTTTCCCTCCCAGCACCTTTGTGAGACAGCAGAACTGGGGCATTCTCTTTGATGGCGCCATCAGTGAGAGTTAAGGTAACCAAACCATTCTAGCAGCATCCAAAATTCTGTCAAAGAAGGCGGCCCTTTGGGGAGTCTTAACTTTAATCGACATCCCTTTGTTGGTAATATGTGTGGTGGACTTTCAAGCAAGACTCAAAGTATGTGAAGGTTAATTGCTGTGATGCGCAGGTCCTATGTGTTGGCCACTGTAGGAAGTTAACTTTTGTTGTTTTCCTTTTATATTTTGCTTATTGCACAGTTGCTTTGGAATTAAATCAATTATATTAATAAAAAAAGAAAAAGGTCTATTTTTGTAGTTCAGCATGGCCTGGGACTATGTAGTTTAGGCTGGCCTAAAACTTGGTAATTTTCTTGTCTCAACTGCCTAAGTGTATAGATTAATGGTATGCATCATCTCACCCAGCTAACATTCTTTTCTTTTTGTTATTAACTATTATGCATTGAAGGGCACAACTTGGGAGTGGCAAAGTAGAATAAAGGGAAGAATTTGCTTCCAGGTAGTGCTTATCTTTCTCCTAGCCCTAACGTGTTTCAAGAAGCTGTTTATACAAAGATCTTTTGGCTACTTTCCAGGATTACTCAGCTAGAAAAATAAAAGTTGGTAAAATTAAAATCCCATCAGTTTTGGGTTGATGATTCTTCCAAGTCATTCCCAGTTTTCTGTATGTTCAGCAGGGCAGATTCACTGAAGTCATGTGCATCTCAAAGCAGAACAGAGGATGAGAGAAGTATGATTTGCCAATGGGAACTTCAATACTAGCTGGAGTGAGGTAGAGTACTACTGAGAGAGAGAGAGAGAGAGAGAGAGAGAGAGAGAGAGAGAGAGAGAGAGAGAGAGAGAGAGAGAGAGAGAAAGGAAGGAAGAAAAGATGGCCACATGCCATCTTTCCTGGTCACACATGTGATACAATTCCAAGTGGGCCTGACTAGAACAATTTCATACTATAACAAAAAAAGAAAATAGAAAAAAAAGAAAGAAAGAAAAAGAAACAAAATAGCAAATGGCCCATTTCAAGCCCACTGATACATGGTGCCTTTAAAGAGTATGTTAAGAGCAAGCTTTAAGTCTTAAAGCACAGAAGATGAATGTAGGTAGGAAGATAAAGAGTTCATGATTAGCTTGTGTTACATGGTAAGCTGAGGGCTAGCTTAGTCTTTACAAGTCCTGACCTCTTCTGAAAAAAAAAAAAGAAAAAGAAAAAATTCCAACTCAAACCAACCAAACAAAAGCAAAAACCAAAGCCCTACTACTAAAACAAGCAAGCAAGCAAGCAAACAAACAAACCAAAAACCCAACCAAAAAAAAAAAAAAAAAAAAAAAAAAAAAAAAAAAAAAACCAAGCAGCAGTATTCCCAACACCATACCTTTGAAAGGATACATCGGTTACATCGGTCATTGTCTGGGTTTTCGGGGTCTTCCTGTTTATATCTCATTGTATATAGCACAGACATGATCTCAGCAACACTGCTGCATGGTGTGAAATGGCTGAAAGGCAAATGTGATACAATTAAATTCTCACAGGCAAATGGTTCTCAATGGGCACTGTGTACTTTTATGTATAGCAGCAGTACACTGTGTCTTCCAACTAGAAGCAACATTCATTTCCCCTAGCCTGACTGAATTCAGTCAAGAATCAGGGATGCTGGGCCATGACCCCCCATGCTTGAGGCACTAAGAGCCATCTTTGAGAGGTCAACAACCTCCCAATCCCTCTTTCTCTCTGCGCACAGGGACACACTCTGAACCTATCACTCTTCTTCTATCTGAGGAGCAGCATGCACTGGGGCTTATGCTCAAGTGAATGACTTGAGCATTATTTCACTCATATTTATCATTTGTAGAACTTTCACATACTTCATTCTATCAGAACCACCACATAAATTGCATCCTACTACTTCAAATTAATTTCTCTTTTTAAAGAATTTTGTAATTTAAGTATATGGGTGTTTTGTCTAAAAATACATTTGTACACCAGAAGAGGGCACTGGATCCCATGGAACTACAGTTATAGATGGCTGTGAGCCACCATCTAGGTACTGGGAATTGAATTCAGGACCTCTGGAAGAGTAGCCACTGCTTTTAACTGCTGAGACATTCCTCCAACCCCTAAAATGAAATGTCCTGTTTTCTCTTCTCTTATAGGGGAGAGAGAACAGGATAGGAGATAAAACCTACTCTCTGAAAGTATTTCCCAGCTATCCAATTTGACAGAGCATTAATATTCAAAAGATAAGGAGCTCAAAAATTTAACAACAAACTAAAGTGGGTAAATAGTGTAAATAGATTTTCAAAGAACGAAGAATGGTCAACAATTGTATAAAAATGTTTATCATTATTAGTTATCAAAAATGTAAATATAAACTACAATAAGATTCAGACATGGTGGCCAGTATCTGTAATCCCAGTATTCAAGAGGCTGAAGCTGGAAGCTAGCTTAGATAGGGGTAACATGTAGGTGACCAAGTGTGATCCCCAGCATCAAAGAATCAATCAATCAATCAAACAAACAAACAAACAAACAACTGTAATGAAATATCTTCTCACCTATCCAAAAAAAAAAAAAAACCTATTATAAAAAACAAAGAGTATTTGCCTTATAAAACCAAGGACCGCAGCTCAGTCACCAGAACCCAAGCCTTAAAAAACAAAACAAAGCAGAACAATAGAGAGCAACTTCTGTACTATTTAATCTATTCCAGGATAAAGTAGAGGCTTATAATAAGCATTTCTTTTTAAATGACTGCCCCTGAAGTAATTCTATAGATTAGGCTGGCCTCCAACTCACAGATAAAATGCATGTGCCATCATGCCTGTTTAATATTTGCCTCCTTAAACCCATTTCTCTGTATTTGATAAAATTAAAAGACATAAATAAAAGTATTTGCTTCATTAAAAAATAAAGTGTGGCTAGACAGTTAGTGTACACCTTTAATCTCAGCAATTGGGAGGCAGAGCCAGGCAGTCGGAGGTCAGCCTGATCTACAGAGTTTCAGGACAGCTATGGCTACACAAAGAAATCCTGTCTTGAGGTGGGAAAAAAAACCTAGTGTGATGCCATGTAACTAACTTAAGTAGCGGTTGGTGGTCATGGTGGTAGACCTGAGATAGCACTAAGACGAATAAAACAAAAATGTAAAAAAAAAAAAAATCTTGTGTCTTAACTACCTTGTCCTCTTAATGTCATAGTCCAGGTTTCAGACCAAATTATTTTTGTAGTGCTGGGGATGGAACTTAGTGCCTTGCATATGTTGGCAAATAGTCTAATACTGAGATGCACTCCCAAACCCAGGGCATGATGAAAGAAAAAAAAAAAAAAACATTTGAAGTACTTTGTTTGGCTACAACGACATGAAATTAAAAACAGAAAAATAGAAAACATTTAACAGAGTTGTGGAAATTAAACAATGAACTCTTATAAAAATCAAAAGAAAAAATACTATAAAGAAAATTAGAATAAGCTGCATGAAAATAAAAGCAAAACACAAATTTTATGCAGCAAAAGCAGTGCAAAGAAAAATGTATGGCTAAAACTCATTTTTTTTTAACCATTTCTTTCTTTTTTTTTTTTTTTTTTTTTTTTTTTTTTTTTTTTTTTTTTTTGGTTTTTCAAGACAGAGTTTCTCTGTGTAGTCTTGGCTGTCCTAGAATTCACTCTGTAGACCAGGTGTGACTTCAAACTCACAAAGAACTGCCTGTCTCTACCTACCAAGTGCTGGGAGTAAAGACATATATCACCATTGCCTGGATATTTTATACAATTTCTAATCAACAACCCAACTTTACTACTTAGTGAACTACAAAAGAACTAAACCAAAAGCCTTTAAGAGAAGGAAAGAATAATAAAGATCATAGCCGAATTAAAAAATGGTTTGGCAAATGAGGATGAAAAAATCTACAAAACTAAGCATATTTTTTTGTGCAATGCTGGTGATCAAGACCAGGGCATGTTAGGCAATGCTTTGCTCTGAAGTACAATCCACAGGACCCAAAGTTGGTTCTTGCGAAAGATTAGCTCATCTCTACAGAAATAAACAAGAACTTTTACAGTTACATCAACAACTGTATCCTAAAAAACTTTGTTATTAAAAACAAAACATTTTAAATATAATTCTGTAAGTAAAAGTTGTCTCTTATCCCTTAGATACTTAATGATGTTTTTAAGTTATTTATTCAATTTATTTGAAAAAATCTATTCTGAAAGGTTTTTATAAGATTTATCTTTGTTTATTTGCCATAACATAAGCTGATGTAAGATCAACGAACTTATCTAATTCAGAAAAAAAAAAACTTTGTTAATCAAAGTAACTGGAAAAATTCCTAGAAAGAGAAAACTTAATAAGACCTGGTTAGTATTAGTAAGCCTGAATAAGCATACAAGTACTAGTTTATTGAAAAAACTGTGGAGAAGACAGGTGTAGTGGTATGTGCCTTTCATCCCAGTACCCAGGAGGCAGAGGCAGAAGAATTTTTCTGAGCTACAGGTCAGTTTGGTCTACACTTGGAATTCCAGGACAGCCAGAACTATCTAAACATATATAAAAGAATCCCCCAAAAGAGAAAGACAAAAAAAGAAAAAAAGAAAAACTGTGGGAAAAAACCTGTGGACAACCAGTGTTATAGGCCCTAATTCCAAATATTGTGGAGGCAGGAGAATCCTTTGGATTCAGTTCAGGGCCAGCCTGGACCACATGGACAAAACAACCTGTTTTTTATCATGCCCCGCCCAGTCACCTGCTGATCAGTGCAAAGTTACCTTTAACAAATATCAGCAAACCCAATAACCAATATTTCTTACGAACCATCCACTAATTTTTTTGAAAGTACACCTCTGTGTGCTACCTCTCATATTTTCACTTTCCTGTCCCACCTCCTGGAGCACTGCCTCTGTGGTGTGCTCTTAACAGAGCCAAATTTATTTTCCTGAGTAATGGTCACTCAATCATCACCAACCCCAGTTCCACTGCAACTGCTTATACACAAAATGACATTTCTAGCTAAAATGCCAAACTAGAGCTAGCTTGATAAATACTAGGGAACACTGCTCATTCACCCGATTGGGTTCTAGATTTTTCCTTACCAAGGTCGTATAGGCTTCCAGAACTTTGGTCACAATGTAGTCAGGGGTGTACCCCTGCCACCAGGGCTGAAGAGGACTGAACTTCATGGGCATCGAAAAGCAGTAGGTGTCCCTCAGAAGGCAGAAGATGGAGGATAACGGCAGGTTCCTTTCACTTCACAGCTTCAGAAAGAACGACCAAAGAACCGCATGGTAAGGCCTTCCCAAGCCCCTTACCTAGTAGTGGTCGAGGAACCTGTGGCCCTGATGGAATGGATTTGCAGGCAGTTGGCCATGTCCCGCAACACCTGAAATGTCTTCTTATCAGGCCGAGTTGTGGGCCATCTCACCACTTGCCTCAGCTTCAGACATCCTTCCTCTGTGTTGCGCTCTGCAGCTCTAAATGGACGGTCAGTTAAAAGGCCCTGGAATGCCCCGCCCAGTCATGCCCCGCCCAGTCACCTGCTGTTTATGGGGGCTTATGCCTCAACTCTGCTTGCCCATCTCTCCACCACAAGTCCGTTACTTGGCCACAAGTCTACCTCGGTTGTATGTGTATCTCTCTGTGTGTGTATCTATCTATCTATCTATCTATCTATCTATCTATCTATCTATCTATCTATCTATCTATCTATTTATCATCTATCTGTCTGTCTGTCTGCCTGTATGTCTATCTTCTATCTATTCATCTACCTATCTATGTATCTATTTATGTATCTATGTATGTATGTATGTATGTATGTATCTATCTATTTATCATCTATCTGTCTGTCTGTCTGCCTGTATGTCTATCTTCTATCTATTCATCTACCTATCTGTGTATCTATTTATGTATCTATGTATGTATCTATGTATCTATGTATCTATCTGTCTATCTATCTATCTATCTATCTATCCATCTATCTATCTATCTATCTAAAATCTCTCCATCATGAGTGCATTCCTTTGTTGTTGTGCATGTAGTCTTCCACTGCACTCACTGCATGTGTAGTCTGCCGTTGTCGTACGTGTATCTCTTCTTGGCATGTATCCTTCTGCTTTTCACAGTTGTGAATGCTTTTCATTACAAGTTTACTCCTCTGCCACACGACTATATGCTGCTGCGTGGCTATTTCAAGAGAATTTTGAACATTTGTCATTAGTATTTTCAGCACTATACAGACTAATTTTATTTCTTTATATTTTTCTTTGTGTTATCAGTTCCTCAAAGGGACTACCGCCATGTTCAGGTACAGTTTTCCTTGGGAGTGGAAAAAAAAGTTCTGCAATTAGAGTGTAGTCATGACTGGAGATGTAGAGAATTGTAGTGAACATTGTGAAACTTAAACTAGTTGCCATAGTGATGTTGATATTCACATTTTATCACTATATTAAAAATTACATCCTGGAATTCCAAAGGTTTTGGATGGTTACACCTCACATAAGGCAGTCAGCCTCTAGTTAGATTTCTCACCTGGTGAGATGAGCTGGTCATCTTGAGACTTTAAGATATTTCTGAGGTATTTTCTTTTCTAGAACTTTCTGCACAACAAGCCTGGAGTAACTGTTTAGTCCAAAACCGGCCTGTAACTTGACTGCGGAGCCTGACTTGGGTGAGTTTTCATTATGGCAGAATAATTTTTTTGAACTCTTGGGCTATGTCTCTTCTTAAAGATGACATGGTTCATCTCAAATACTTGGGATAACCTTTCACAACACCCAGTGGATGTGCCAGGTTCAGTAACATGGTAGTCCAAGTGCAGTATCTTGATACAAAAGTTAATGAATTCCTTTGTAAAACCTTCAGAATTGTCACTTGAGTGCCACTGGACTTCACTGTTCTTGCTAGGTTAAAAGGTTCCTGCATTTAAAATTTCAGTATGCCTAAAAATCAGCTGCCTGATTTAGCATGGCAAAGAATCTGAATTGATTTTGCTTACAGAGTATGTGAGTATTCTTTTTCTTTTATTCTTTTTTTTTTCTCTTACAACTTTATTTTTTGAAAAAGAGGAATACATATACAGATTTTTAAGGCGTTTTGGCATAACACTATATGAATATTTTTTGTCAGTACTTAATTCTTTTAGAGGTTTGATAGCATGCATTGAAATTACACTAGTTACCATAAGCATAAAGTACATGTAGGACAGAACGTAACATGGAAACAGTTTTCTTTAACTCATGGATGCTATTAGCACTTTTAAATTTAATTTAATTTTAATTTAGCAATCTGATGGATAAGTGGATAGTATTTAATTGCTTTAAATTAATGCCCTGATTTACAAATTGCTGATCACTTTATTTTTTAAAAAAATTATTTTTATGCATATGAATGTTTTGCCTGCATATATGTTTGTGTACAATGTACATGAGTAGTGCCAGAAGACATCAGAAGAGGGCTTTGGATCTCTTGGAACAGGAACTATACATGGTTATGAACCTCCATCTGGGTGCTGGGAGTCTAACCAAGGTCCTCTGTAAGAGTAACAAGTACTTTTAATCATTAAGCAATCTCTTCAGTTCCTTTTCCAGTTTTTTAAAAAAAAGTATTGTTTGTTGTTTATTCAAAGTTCAGCCTATCTGAAGTATTTGATACTACCTTTTGATAAGTTATTTAGTGATACTGTTTTTAGATTACTAATCTATATCATTTCCTTACATATGATGCTGATTAGTCATTTATTATAAATATTTAGCCTTTATGCCCTTAATCTATATTCATTTTTAGTTTCAATGGTAAGCTATATACTTTATTTTAAAGAAAAAGTTAAACAAAACCTAAAGTTTAACTTTATTTTTCCTTCTATACAGTAGGTCACAAAGAGTTTTTAAGGTAATAAAATATGTAAATCATTTTTATGGCATGTAGGCCTGATCATTGCTCAAAAAGTTCTTTTCACTTCAAAGATTGTAAAAATAATTATTATATATTTTTAATTTTTCTTGGATTAACTATTTAATTATTTTGTTTCATTTTGTTTATGAGTGTTTTGCTTGCATGCATATGTGAGTCCCACATGCATGCCTGGTGCCTGAGGTGATCAGAAGTAGGCATCAGATTCCCAGGAAGTGGAGTTACAGACAGTTGTGAGTTACCATGTGAGTGCTGGGACCTAAACTCAGGTCCTCTGTAATAGCAATAAATGCTTTTAACTGTTAAGCATGCCTCAAGCCCTTTTAAATGGATTTTAAATATTTAATAGTTGTGCTTATGTTTAGTTCTTTATTTGGTCCAGAATCTAATACTATACATAAAGTAGCACTTTATTAAAAAACATTTTTAAACATTTATTTATTTTATGTATGTGAGTGTACTGTAGCTGTCTTCAGACACACCAGAAGAGGGCATCAGATATCATTACAGATGGTTGAGAGCCACCATGTGGTTGCTGGGAATTGAACTCAGAACCTCTGGAAGAGCAGTCAGTGCTCTTAACCACTGAGCCATCTGTCCAGCCTCACACTCTATTTTTTGAGTAGCTTAAGACTCTATTATATTTTCCCCCAAATTACATTGATACTTTGCATTTTCTCTTCTAAACTTTGAAGTCAGTTAATTTCAGGCTCACAAGATATTCTCACTTGGATTTTTTTGTTCATTTGGTTGGCTTTTTTTTTTTTTTTTGAGATAGGGTTTTACTCTGTGGTACAGGCTGACCTTGAATTCTTCCTGCTGTCTTCCAAGTGATGAGATTGTAAGCATGTGCCCCCATACATGGTACTGTTTGATTTTTAATTGTCATTTAATGGAATATATACACACACACAGATATTTATTATACTTAGTAATCTACCTAAGATAATGATATATAGATATTAATAATCACATATTATTAACATCTTGCTTTATATTTTCTTTTTTTGTAATGATGGAGATCAAATCTTAGTCCTCATAAATCCCAGGTAAGCCCTCTATTCCTGAGATATACTCTGAGCTCTTAGAAAATCATTAGTGTGTATGCATGTGTAGGTCAGAGGACAACTTTGTGGAGTTGGGTCTCTTCTACCTTTTTGTGGGTTTTGTGGATTGAACTCAGGTCTCAAGGCTTGCATGTCCGGCACCTTTACCCACTGAGTCATCTTACTGGCTCTTCTTGTAGATTTCTTTGTTTTGTTTTGACTTTTTTTTTTATAAGCATGGTATCAGTAGCCTAGGCTGGCTTGGAACCAGAGGTCTTTATGTCTGAGCTTTCCAAGTTCTAGGGTTACATATAGGTGTGCCACTAGGCCACGTTTTCTTGTTTAAATTTAGTAAAGATAATTTATTATTAATTAATATGCGTAAAATGTGTGTGTGCATGTGTGCACAAATATAGAAGTATATAATTCTATGGTGCATGTGTGGGTGCTTAAGAGGACAACTTTTAGTAGTTCTTTCTTTCTACTGTGGGTTCTGAGGATCCAAGTCAGGCCATTAGGCTTTGAAGCAAGAGGTTTTTTTTTTTTTTTTTTTTTTTTTTTTTTTTTTTTTTTTTTTACCTATGAAAGCTTTTCTGCCAACCCTTATCCTGATTTTTTGTTTTTACCTTCTTTCCTAAGTATTTATTTTATGTGCACTGTTGTTTTGCCTGCAAGTATGTCTGTGTGAGGGTGTCGGATCCCCTGGACAGTCATGAGCTGATACATGGGTACTAGGAATTGAACCCAGGTCCTCTGTTAGAGCAGCTAGTGCTCTTATTCACTGAGCCACCTCTTTCTTTGCTTTTTAAATAACAAAAGCAGGGTCAGTTTATTAAGAGACAATATAATCCCAAGGGAGAGGAAGTAGGCCAGAGCAAAGAAAGGTTAATTTCTTTTTTGAATTTTGCTTTGTATTTTGTTATTTTGTTTGTTTACATTTAGATTGAACTTCTCTTCTGTTGATTTGAGACAGGGTCTATATGGCCCAGGTGGGCCTCAAGTTGACTGACTCCCAGCTCTGCAGCTTTCTCTTTTTTTGGAGGTGCTGAGGTTAAAGTCCTGTGCACCTCCATCACCTTATTTTAAGCAGTGCTGTGGATTCTTACCCAGGACCTTTGGTGTGTTAGATGGGCCCTCTGAGCAACAAACTTAGCATTTTTAAAAGCAATTTGTGTGTGTCGGGGGTGGGGGAGGTCCTGTGAGTGTTTGAGTCAAAGGATAACTTAGTGGGAATCAGTTATTTTTCCTTTACCATGTAGGTACCAGGAGTGAAGCTCAGGTCACTTGGCTTGGTGGCAAGCATTGTTATCCTAGAAGCTGTCTCACCAGTCTGTCTTTTCAAAGTATAAACTCATTTTATTTCTTATTACTGTGTGTGTGTCTTGCTGTGTGCCCCTAAATTCCTAGGCTTTGACTACTAAGTGGCTGAGACTACCTGGCTCATTCCCTTTTTGCATAGGTACCATGATCTAATATCAGGTCCCCATGCTTCTGTAGTTATTCACTGAGTCATATTTCTCCAGTATCTTACCTTTAATCTTTTTACACCAACATCTTTTGTCTTCAATTTTGTTTTTATATTATGTCTATAAAATTCCTCCCAGAACATGTTATAAGCAAAATTTTATTTTCCCTATTTACAACTTATTCCCTGGGAAATCATTTAGTTCCTTCATTTGGCAAAGGTCTACATAAACATAATTTAAGCATAGGTCAACAAGTTTTCTGTAAATGTTCAGAGAGCATGTTAGGTAGTTATGGTATTTGCTGAAATGGCTTTGCCCTGCTTTTGTAGCTTCAAAGGGGCCTTAGATGGTGGGGAAGTTAATGTGGCCCTAGACAAATATCTTTTGTTTCTTTTACTTCTTTTGTTTTATTTTGTTTTGTTTTTGAGATAGGGTTTCTCTGTGTAGCCCTGGCTGTCCTTGCTGTTTCAATCTCATGTAATTTTTCTATGTTCTGAATGGTCCCACTTTTTTCATCTCTTTTTAAAAGTGTACTCCTTTTTAAAAATTATTTTCTCATATATTATATCCTGACCGAGTTTCTCCCCCCCCCCCCCCCGCACATCCATGCTCCTTTCCCCCTTGCCTCCCTTCAGAAAAAGAGCATGCCTCCCAGGGACATGAACCAAACACAGTACACAACCTGCATTAAAACCAGGCACATCCAGACTGGATAAAGTAACTCAGTAGAAGCATAGAAAAGAGTCAGAGACAACTCCTACTCCCATTTTTAGGAATTCAGATCTTTAAAATGTATAAATGTAAGCCTGGAATGGTGGCACAGACCCTTAGTCATAGCATGTAGGAGGCAGAGGCAGGCTGATATCTGTAAATTCTTAAAGGCAAGCCTGCTGTACATAAAGAGTTCCATGGCATCATAGAAAAATTCTATCTCAAAAAGAAAAGGCATACATGTTTGCATGCCATTCAAAACCAGGTAGTGGACCTATATGGTAGATTTTGACAATTATTGGTGCTGCAGCTAAGTATTTCTACTAAACTTATTACCAAAAAAACCTTTAACAACCTTATTTTTTAAAAAACCTTTTATTGGTTCTCTGTGAATTTCACATCTCACTCGTCTCCCTGTACCTACCCTCTAACTTTGCAGCCCCCCTGTCTTAGTCAGGGTTTGTATTCCTGCACAAACATCATGACCAAAAAGCAAGTTTGGGGAGGAAAGGGTTTATTCAGCTTACACTTCCACATTGCTGTTCATCACCAAAGGAAGTCAGGACAGGAACTCAAGCAGGTCAGGAAGCAGGAGCTGATGCAGAGGCCATGGAGGGATGTTACTTACTGCCTTGCTTCCCCTGGCTTGCTCAGCCTGCTTTCTTATAGAACCCAGGTCTACCAGCCCAGGGATGGCACCACCCACAATGGGCTGGGCCCTCCTCCCTTGATCACTAGTTGAGAAATTGCCTTACAGCTGGATCTCATGGAGGCATTTCCTCAACTGAGGTTCCTTTCTCTGTAATAGCTCAAGTTGACACAAAACCAGCTAGTACACCCCCCAAAGAAAAAATATTGTTGTGTAAATTGTAATGTGTCACAGTGTGTCCTACAGTATACACTTTAGTCCATACATTCTTACTTGCAAATATTCATTTCAATGAGTCATGGGTCTGGTTTGAGGCCCCTGGCTTCTGCTACACTATCAATACTGGATCCTCACTAGACTCCTCTTGGATATCCTGCTGTTGCCCTGTGTCATGGAGATCCTGTAGTTTTTGGATCTGTAGGACCAGCTCCTTCATACACACCAGCAGTTCATCAATGAAGTAGATGTTGGTGTGGGCAACTCAAAGCCCTGTATGTGAGCTTGGGTAGTAGCTGATATGGTCAGGTGGCAAACTCTCTTGTGACCATGCCACTGGGGTGGGTTCTCCAGCACTGCCCTGGTTAGCTCATCCAATGCCACAGTGGGCAAGGGGGCACCAATCCTCTCTTTCTCATGTCCTCAGGGCTGGCTTATTTGTGCCCATGCCATCAGAGCCAGCTGTACTATGTTACCAAGATGAGGTTCCTGCAGCAAGCAAGGGGCTGGGCCAGCTCTCCCACTCTCAGACTCTCAGAGTTGACTCACCCTCATCCACCCCTCCCCTCTGCAACCAGGACCAGTTCTACTTTGCTGTTCAGGTGAGGGTAAGTTTAGTTTTTTTTTTTTTTTTTTTTTTTTTTTTTTTTTTTTTTTTTTTTTTTTTTTTTTAGTTAAAGGAAGATACAACTTAACACAAAAAAGTTATCAACACCCAGGCTCCAACTACCCACTGTCTATTCTCCAGAATCAAACATTTTCCACACTTTTGCTGTTTTGCTTGGCATTTGCCTTCCAGTTATCTAAACAATTGTATTATGTAATTCTATTTAATTGTCTTTTTGTATTTTAGGAACTGTTGGTTGATTTCTTATAGGAAAGATGATGATGTAGCACTTGTCTCCTCTTTAGCTATCAGATACTTCATATTTGGCCGTCCTTCTTGTACAGTACACTATGATGATTTCAGGTGTATCATTTTTTGGAGTTTACACTGTCAAATTCTCAAGTCCATGGGAACACTAGTCACAAATGAATAATTAGTGTAATTTCTTTTTCCTCTTCATCTAACTTTTTTTCCCTCTGGAGTCAACATTTGTATTCCCCCGAGTTCAGCACTTCTACCAAGTGTCTATGTAAAAATCTCCTATCTATGTGTTCAAAGATGTCTAGCATTCTAGTCAATTCCCAGTAGCTCTTAGAAGGAACTTTGTGTTTATGTATGTGTGCATTTACCCATGTTTGCATGTATTTGGGCCAGGAATAGATGTCAGGATGTCTTCCTCTATCTCTACCTTATATTTTCTTTTACAATTTTTATTTACTATTTATTTTATTTTATGTATATTTGGGTTTTTCTTGCATGTATGTATATGCACCAAATGCACGCCTAGTACAGGAAGGATGAAGAAGACATCAGATCCCCTCAAATTAGAGTTACAGTTATTTGAAGCCACTATGTATGTGCTAGGAACCAAACTGTGGTCTTCTGAAAGAGTAACAATTAATCTTAACCACTGATGAATCTCTTGCTATAGCCCCTCTAGGATTTCCTTCCTTCCTCCTCCTTCACCAGCCAGCCTAGCTTAATTGGTGAGCTCCAACACTGGGTATCCAGCATCAGGTCTTCAATTTATCCACTGAGCCATTTGTTTATCTCCAAAGGATCTCTCTCTCTCTCTCTCTCTCTCTCTCTCTCTCTCTCTCTCTCTCTCTCTCTCTCTCTCTCTCTCACACACACACACACACACACACACACACACTCTTGCATGCTCTCTCATTCTCCCAGCCTGCTGTCCAATCGAGAGCACAGGCTCTTTTTTATCATCTAGAAAATAGAAAAAGATTTTTTTCCTCATTACTCTCTTTACCCCTGCATCCAGAACCCTGTTTCCTAAATCAATCTGGAGAAAGATTGTAGAGGAAGTAAACTATTTGAATTCTTTCATGTCTGAAAATGTTTCCCTGTGCATTCATAGTTAGAGTTTGGAATATGAGCAGCAAGTTTTATCTCATATGAGGCCCTGGGTTGAATCCCTAGCATGGAGAAGAATGGGAAAGAAACTAGAGGTATGGGAGACAATAAAAAGAAGACAAAGAAAAAGCAAAAGAGAGAAGATAAAAGGAAGGAAGGGGGAGAAAACAGTCCTTATCTTAGAAAATGATTTTAGGATGAAATTCTAGGTTGGAAATCATTTATCCTTCAAGCTTCAGAGGCATATTACTTTATCTCCCTCTAGCTGTGCTGAAAAGTCTGAAGACATTCTGAATTCCAATTCTTTGAATCTGACTTAATTTATTTTTCTCCAACAGTATATCTCTTCTGGTATTGAGGATACTATTCTTGATTTTATTGATGCTATTAAGAAGTCAAATTGCAGTCTAAAAGTCATGGTTTTAAAGGTAATATGCTTCCTCCCTCTGGTTTTAATACCTTGTCTCTTGATATAGATCTATTTCTGAGTTTGTTTTTTTTTCTATTTGAGATTTATTAGGCTTCTTAATGTGTTGATTTGTGACTTTTGTTCTAAAAAGTTCTTGTCAAATATTTATTTTTCTCACACTGATACAGTGAGAAGATTTTTGTTAGATCTCCTTATTCTATTTAAAGTTTCTATTTCTTTACAGTTCTGTGCTGGATTCCAGATACCTTTTTTCCATGCCTATTTTACTATTTATCAGTTTTCTCTAGTCATATATAAAATCTGCTTTTAAATCCATCTATTGAATATTTAAAACATTTTTAAAAATTGCAGAATCTGGCATATTCACACAAAGGTGCAGAAAACATAAATATATATCTTAAGAAAAGGAGAAGTGGAGGGTTTCTGTGATAGGGAGACTGGGAAAGGGGTGTGGTATTTGGAATGGTACAGTAAATAAATATTTTAAAAACAAGATTTCATCAGATTCCATTTCTCTCTCTTTCTAAAAAAATTAATATTTTTAACTTATTTCTTTTACATCCTGCTCACTGCCTCCTCCCAGTTTATCCCTCCCACAATATTTCCTCTTCCCCTCTGGGAAGGTGAGGGCTCCCTGGGTATCCCCTGGCACTTAAAGTCTCTGCAAGGCTAGGTGCTTTCTCTCTCACTGAGTCCAGACAAGGCAGCCCAGCTAGGGGAACATACCCTACATACAGACAACAGCTTTTGGGGTAGTCCCCATTACAGTTGTTTGGGACTCACATGAAGACAAAGCTGCACATCTGCTACACATAACTGTGGAGGTCTAGGTCCAACCTGTGTATGTTCTTTGGTTGGTGGTTCAGACTCTGAGAGCCACAAGGATCCAAGTTAGTTGACTCTGTAGGTCTTTCTGTGGAGTTTCTAGCCCCTTCCGGGCCTTTAACCTTTCCTTCTATTCTTGTATAACAGTCCCCAAGCTCCATCCACTGTTTGGCTGCAGGTCTCCTTATCTGAGTCAGCTGCTGGGTGGAGACTCTCAGAGGACAACATGCTCCTGTCTGCAAGCATAACAGAGTATTATTAATAGTGCCAGAGATTGGTGCTTGTCCATGGGATGGGTTTCAAGTTGGAATAGTTATAGGTTGGCCATTTTTTTCAGTCTGTGATACATCTTTGTTCCTGCATTTCTTGTAGAAGGGACAAAATTTGTGTTAAAAGTTTTGTGAGTGGGTTGATGTCTCTATTGCTCCACACTGGGGTTCTGGCTACAGGAGGTGGCCTCTTCAGGTTCCATATGGCCAATGTAATGAATCACAGCTAAGATCATCCCCATTGATTCTTGGGTGCTTCCCTTATCCCAGATCTCTGTCTCATCCTGGAGATACCCCCTACCTCCTCACCCCTGTCAGTTTCAGATTTCCATTTATTTTCATAGCTATCTAACCATTTCTCCTGTCCTTCCATAAACCTTATCCTGAATCCCCATATTGCTCTCCCCATCCCCCTTCCCTCCCAGTTTCCTCCCTCCATCTGCCTTTTATGACTATTTTATTTCCCCTTCTAAGTGAGATTCAAGCTTCCTCACTTGTGCCTTCCTTCTTGTTTAGCTTCTTTGTGTCTGTGGAGTGTAGCATGGGTATCCTGTATTTTATTACTAATATCCACTTATCAGTGAATACATACCACGCATGTCTTTTTGGGACTGGGTTACTTCACTCAGGATGATATTCTCAACTTACACCCATTTGCCTTCAAATTCATGATTTCTTGTTTTTTTTTAAATAGCTGGATAATATTCCATTGTATAAATATACCACATTTTTTTTTTATCCATTCTTTAGTTGAGGGACACCTAGGTTGTTTCCAATTTTTGGCTATTACAAATAAATCTACTATGAACATAGTTAAACAAGTGTCTTTGTGAGGTGTTAGAACATCTTTTGGGTATATGCCTAGGAGTGGTATAGCTGGGTCTTGAAGATAGAATTATTCCCTGTTTTATGAGAAAGTACCAAATTGATTTCCAAAGTATTTGTGCAAGTTTGCATGCCTACCAGCAATGGAGAAGTGTTTCCCTTGGTTCACAACCTCAACAACATGTACCATCTCTTGAGTTTTTGATCTTAGTCATTCTGATGGGTGTAGGATGAAACCTCATAGTTGTTTTGATTTGCATTTCCCTGATGACTAAGGACTTTGAACATTTTTTTTAAAGTTCTTCTTGGCCATTCAAGATCTCTTTGTTGAGAATTCTGTTTAGTTTTGTACCCCATTTTAAATTGGGTTATTTGGGTTATTGGTGTCTATATTCTTGTGTTCTTTGTAAATTTTGGATATTAGCTCTTGGTCAGATGTAGGGTTGGTGAAGATCCTTTCCCAATCTTTTGTTTGTTCATTTGTCCTTTTAACAATGTCTTTTGCCTTACAGAAGCTTTCCAGTTTCTTGAGGTCCCATTTATCAATTGTTGACCTTAGAGCCTGAGCCATTGCTGTTCTGTTCAGGAACTTATCTTCTGTACCAATGCATTCAAGGGTATTTCCCACTTTCTCTTCTATTAGATTCAGTGTATCTGGTTTTATGTGGAGGTCCTTGATCCACTTGGACTTGAGCTTTTTACAAGGAGATGAAAATGCAGATCCCATTTCTTAAGTGTTGCTCTTAGATTAGAGAGATAGTTCAGCCATTAAAGGCCAGGTTTCATAACTGTCTTAGTCAGGGTTTCTATTCCTGCACAAAGTATCACGACCAAGAAGCAAGTTGGGGAGGAAAGGGTTTATTCAGCTTACACTTCCACATCACTGTTCATCACCAAAGGAAGTCAGGACTGGAACTCAAGCAGGTCAGGAAGCAGGAGCAGATGCAGAGGCTATGAAGGGATGCTACTTACTGGTTTGCTTTCCCTGTTTTGCTCAGCTTGATAGAACCCAGGTCTACCAGCTCAGGGATAGCACCACCCACAATGGGCTGGGCCCTCCTCCCTTGATCACTAGTTGAGAAAATGCCTTACAGCTGGATCTCATGGAGGCATTTCCTCAGCTGAGGCTCCTTTCTCTGTGATAACTCCAGCTTGTGTCAAGTTGACACAAAGCCAGCCAGTACAATAACCAAAATATTAACTGATGTTCTTTTTAAAATTTATGTTCTTAATACATGTAAAAATTAATAATGGTAAGGTAAACATGTAAGCAACTCTCTTCCAGACCAAGAATTGTAGTCTCCACCTCCCTTATAGTCACAACCTTTTCTTCCACCTTCAGGAAAATTCTCTTCCTGATTCTTATGTGTAACTTTAATTTTTTTCAAAATTCATTTTTCATGATGGTTTTTAAAATCTTTAACTTCACTTTTAGCCCACTATCTACTAGAGGTAGTGGAAAAGAGAGGATATGGGGTAAGTGGACCTGTTAGAAAGGTTCTTTGGAGCAATTCCCATCTGTGTTGTCTGGAAATCAACAGTTCAGTTCACAAGTCAGCAACAGCACCTGCTGCTAGATCCATTCCCAAACACTTCATGGATACCAAGTCCAGCTTGGTACAGTCAGGACAGCAGACAGGAATCAGCAGTAGTGGCACAATTTAGCAGAGACAGCCAGGCCTCAGCCTAGGCACAAGGCAGGAGGGACCCAGAGGGACGCTGAGAAGTTCTCAGCTGTGCCTCTCTCATCAAAGTGATGATCAGTGAAGAGGAGAAACCAACAGCTAACTCTATAAGCAAGCTTAGTTCAGCATCTGTCGCTATTCATCAAGTTCTGTTTATACCCTTCAAACATCACTTGTCCTCCATGGGTCTTGCCTCATCACATGTCTTGCCTCAGTATGTGTGTTTGTGTCAGCTGATATTACCAATTAGCCTGAGTCCTCAGAAGTGGCAAAATATTGCAGCATGCCACCAGAAGTTTTTAGTGAGTTTCTCTCTATGGAGTCCTGACAAATAGAGCTCAACTATGCAATGTAAGTTGGACCAATACATGCTCATTGTTAACAAAGAATCCTTCCTTTATCATGTGTCCTTTCATGTGCTTGCTTTAGCAGAACATCGTTTGTCCCATGTCTGCTTCAGTTAAACATTCTTTCACCTGTGTCTGCTTCAGGAAAATACTCCTTCATGTGTTTGCCCCAGCAAAACACCATCTAATACAACTGACTTTTCAAAGAATCCTTACATTTCCATTTCACTTATGCTACTTATGACTAGGCTTTGCCTTTGTCATCTATGTAGACATCCCTATTCAAGATTACTTAGTTTTGCATGCTCTTAAAATTTCTCCAAACACAACCAGATACCATGTGAAGTCTTTTGTTTGGTTTCTTCTGTTGACTAATATGTTTGAAAGATTCCTTCACATGCCTCAATGTTGTGGTTTATTTTCTTTGTTGTATAGTAGTGCATTACCCTCATCTGATTCCATGCCTACCATGTCTCACTGATGCTCAGTAAATAACATGTGGAACAAGGGCTGGAGAGATGGCTTAACTGTTAAGAGCACTGGCTGCTCTTCCAGAGGTCCAGAGTTCAATTCCCAGCAACCACATGGTGGCTCACAACCATCTGTGACAGTGTACTCACATACATAAAATGAATAAATCTTAAAAAAAAGGGGGGACAAATGATTAAACCTGTTAGCATAGAAACTTCTCTACCTATGTCTCCTTCTATCTCTCCTCCTATCTCCCAGAAATAGCAATACAGGAAGCCATATGGATTAATGGGAATACGTTTACTGCTACTTTATAAGAACAGCCCCTAAAATATGAGAGACATAATTGGAATAGATACTAGGGCAGGTGAGGCTGATGTAGACATCAGTTTATACCCATCTGAGACTTGTAGTAGGGTACAGGCAAGGAGTAGGTATTGAAAAGGAGGGAGTTGCGTTACAGAAAATGAACTCCACCTCCCCAACAGTCTGCATTGGGCCTACCATGAATATACAAATCATGTACACATTACTATCAATGCACACATGTATTTTTCAGAAGTGACTCCATACATGTTCAAATCTTCTATTTGATACTCACAGAGCACCTGCTGTATGTTTTGTTTCCTAATGCAGGTGGAAAGGACCAAGAGCTCAAGTGCAACCCTCCCCCACAACGTGTCCTCTTACAGATCTCTGTCTTCCTCCTGTGAGGATTGCCCTAGCAGTCACACTAGCTTCTCAGATGGCGAGTTTGCCCGGAATGTGAGGGAAGGTGTCAAACATCGAATCTTCTACCTCTCAGAGCAACTGAGAGTGGAGAAAGCCAGTAGGGATGAAAATACCATGAGCTACCTCAAGCTGGTATCCAAAGCTGACCGTCACCAGGCCCCACACATCCGGAAGGCCTTTGAGAGGGTGAACCAGCGCACCTCTGCCACTATTGCTCACATAGAACGAAAACTCTATCAGTGTCATCAGCAGCTGAAGGAGCTGGAAGAGGGCTGCAGTCCTACAAGCTCAGTGCTGAAAGTGGGCAGTAGCATTAACAGCCATAAGCAACCAGGCAAGAAGGTTTCATATTCCAAGTTGTCCAAGCCGGGTGGGGAAGATAGCTTGCCTATCAATGTTGCTAGGTCCTCCACTCTAGAGAGTCACTTGCCAGGCATGCAGCAGAGGAAATTTTCAGACAAAAAGTATGTGGCCCAGCATCAAAAGCTGCTTTTGCAGAAGATAAAGGAAGAAGTAACAGAAGCCAAGAGGGTTCATGCTAGCCTTCAGCTCTCCCATCAAAGCCTCAAGGAAATTCATATGATTGATGTACAGAGAATACTGGAGTCACTCCAGGAAAAGAAAAACAGGTAAGGAAAGCTTCCTTTTACATTTTGATTCCCAAACTAAGAAGCAGTCAAGAGATAATTTGTGATTCACCTATGAAGGGTTGGGAAAGAGCAGGGATAGAGTCAGGGTGAGGACAGCTGAAAGGGGTAGGCATGTGCTCTTCTTTGGTGATTGTTACCTACAATGGAATGGGTGGTCCTTTTTTTGGTTCTCCATGCTTTGTCCCTTGCTGGTTAAATTATGGTGTCTAGTAGGCAGTCTACTTGGTGCAGGAGGAGCAATAGAGGCATCCAGTTGCAGTGAGAGCCTAACAGACCATTAGTATTACAGAGGAATTGTTCCCTATGTTCCATTTCCTGGGAAAGTTTGTTGAGACTTAAGTCTGAACTGAAGTATGCTAAGCACTGGATATATTAGATATTTAGTTCAAAAATGACTACCTTTTATGGACATTTCTCTTCAGTATGCTGTGGTTTGAATTTATTTATTTTTCTCTAAGGCAAAACAAAGATCCACCAACTTAAAGAGAAGCAAGCCATGAATTTGCTATGTAGTAATTTCAAGACCAGTTCTCAATACACAGTGAGATCCTGTCTTAAAACAACAACAAAAAAAAAAAAAAAAAAAAAAAAAAAACAGAACACATAAATATAATCCCTCAATGGACCCATTGCACTCCTATTGAGCCCCTTCTCTGGTATCTCACCAGCCTTAAGTACCTTGCTCATGTTATTATCACTATAGGCAACCATTAATACAAATCCTCTCAACAGTTTAGCAAGAGAGGGAAGGATTTGAAGTCAAATTATGGGTCTAAGCTGAGAACCTGTGTTCTGCTCGAGATGGCTTTCAAGAAAGCTCTCTGTAGATAGCTCTTGGCTCTGTAGTTGCTCTCTTGAGACAGATCTCTCTACTTGTTAGAAATAAATTCTAAAAGCTCTCTGGATAGCTCATGGATTTTTCAATCAAAGTCAGAAAGCTACTATAAAAATTATTGGATTTCTCACCAAATCAGAAATCCTGTTAGAAAAAAATACTAAAAGTAATTCTTGGGTTTTCTGATCAAAATCAGAAAGCCAAAAAACATTCTAAAAGCTGTGTTTGCTCTTTAGACAGCCTTCTCTGGATAGCTGCTAGAAAACATTCTAAAAGAGTTAGATCTCTAAGTAATTCTTGGGATTTCTAAAACAAGGCCAGAAATCCTGTTAGAAAATATTTTAAAAGAGCTATGAAAAATTCTGAAAGAACTGTGTTAGCTCTCCATGGATTCCCATCTAAAATCAGGAAAAAATCAGAAATCTTATTAGAAAAAATCTCTTAAAGAGCTTTATTTGCTCTTTAGTGATCTTCAGATAGCCCAGCTCTTACTAGAAAAGAATTCTAAAGAACTGCTACTGCTCTCTGCTAGCTCTCATTTCATGGGGACCAAAAGCCCAGTCTTTTATTTACATATCAACACAGTCATTTCTTCAGGTTCCCCGTTGATTATACCATGAATCAGCATCCCATGACCCTAGCCCCTTGACTCTTAGAAAGAGAACAAGTACAAGCACAGAAAATAAGACAGCTGGGTGGGATCTTGCCCTGCAATCATCACTCCTTAAATCTTTTTCTTCTTCCTTGGTATCTTTCTGACAAGCTGGTTCATAGTGCAGTTGCCTTTATTTTTCTGAGTCTGAGAAGCCCCTTATATAATTCATATTGCATCCTTATATATTGTATAGTTGAGAAATTATACATTTTGGAACCTATGATTTTAGGGTTTTTTAAATTTACATAAATGTTTTATTTTAAGTCTACACTTTTCCTGGTCCATTTTTGTTCAGTTTTAAAGTCAGAGCTTCCAGAACAGTGCCTCATCTCAATTTTGTACTGTTGTCCCAATCTGGGCCAGCATGGGCCACTCCTGTAGATCCCGCTTTGAAGAGGTGGAGGCAGGAGGATCAGGTCAAAACCATGCTCAGCTACTAGATACTGTCTTTAAAACAAATAAATGAAAATAAACAAAACCCAAAGAGTAAAGGTCAAAACTAATCTTTTTGCCATAACAGCTATGCCTTGCACACTCCACTCCCACTTATTACTAATGGGTGAATGTGAGCAGCTCTTATGTACCGTCTGTTAGCTGCTGAGACCCAGGGTCCTACTGCAAGCTGTGTGCTGTAGAACTATTCTGTGCTGACGTATGTCAGAGTGTGCAGGTCTGAATGAGTTAAGGACAAAGCCCCTCCTAGCAAAGCACCCCAAGGTTTTATTCAGGCAGTTTGCTGACACAGTGGAAGTAGGAACTGATTTCCTTTTTGTCCTGATAGTGCATGCCCTTAGCAGGATTTGCCTGCTTCTTCAGGGAGGAATGAACTTCATTTGAATGTTTTTTCCTTCAACAAAACAATGAGTGCCTGCCTGTTCTTAACCTTCCTGACATGGTGCAAACCTGCAGGTGTTATTTCCTGGTTTCCAAACTTAAAGGATGGGTCACATGGTCATGGTATTTGGGGTTACCCACTGCATGTCAGGCTGGGGGGGGGTGGAGGGTGTCACAGCTTTATTCAACTCTAGCTTCTCTCTATCCCACAAACATTGCACAGGACCCACAAGAGTTAAAATTGGGATCTCTTTTTGCAAGACAGGGCTTCCCTGTACAACCTGAGCTGGCCTTGGACTTTTGTCCTGCCCCTCTCTGCCCTTTGTTTAATAGCACTTGTGCTCCTGAATTTAAAATTACCTCTTGGCACTATTTGAGAAAATGTGCAGGTTCATTAGAATAATTTTTTAATGTTAGATCCAGTGCTTGCTGCCTCAGTTTACTGAATTCTCTTAAACTGTACGTGCCTGTGTACCCCTAAGAAGGGTGTAGGTAGCCAGCATTAGAGCCAGATGACTCTCTTGTGCCAGTGTTGGATGTGATTATCTGCCTGCAAAATGAGGAGACTGCTCTTCCGTGACATATGCAAATCTCTTAAGCACATTCAGCCTGAAACAGAAGACATGGTATTGTAGACTTTCTGCTCCTGAGCTTCTGAAGCTAGAAGCTAGAAGCGCAGCTAGCCTGAAGTCCATCCTGTAAGGGCTCAGGGGTAGGTAGACTGCCACTATCCTGTCGCTATCACAAAAGATGAAGAGAGCCTTGTTCTTTAGATTTAGCCTGGCCTAGATAGGTATATAAACCAGAACAGCTAAGGCAAGTCTGTGATTATAAAGCACCCAGAGAAATTCTAAAGTAGATTACAACTAAAATTAGAACTAAAAACTAAAGTATTAGCATCCAGAGAGATGGCTCAGCAGTTAGCTCTAGAGCTCTTCCCAGAACCTACAAGCAGCTCACAACCATTTACTACTTTAGTTTCAGAGAGTCCAGCGCCCTCTTCTGGCCTGTAGGTACACTGGATAGAGAACCTGCAGGCAAGCAGCATTCAAGACATACAAATTTTTAAAAATTGAAGATCAAAATACTAGCTTCTCTAGATCTCACATTCCTGAGATGTAGATTCTATGCGCTGTGAGCGCGTGCCACTCTTAAGGATGGGTCACATCGACAGCCTTAGCTAATGTGTGTTTTTGCTTCAGTTGAACACGGGTTTTTATCTGCTGTTTCTGGATCACTCTGAATAGCAACTTGGAGGAAGTGGAGGAGCATGAGCGACTCACACTTCTGCCAGCTGTGTTGAGCAGGCTCCTCATTGAGGAGCTGCAGCTCCAAGGCATTTGGTAACTAGTGGGCAGGCTTCAGGTTCAATGCTGAGGAGTTCCAGTCTCCTAAATCTGAGTCAGTTGTTGCTAGTCAGCTTATCAAAAGTTAGTGATTGCAGCAAGTGATTACGTTGGAAAGTAGTTTATATTTTACATGTTGAAACTGGAATGAATGTTCATGTGGCTTTGTTTTTGACAGTCTTATTTAGCACAGGCTGGCCCTCAAATCACTATGTAGCTGAAGCTGGCCTTGAATTCCTGATCCTTGTGCCTCCACCTCCCTAGTGCTCAAAATCTTACAGATATGAGTGTATCTAGCTTTGGTTGTATAAATTCTAAAGACAGTACATTAGTAAGATTCTTACTTACATCTGTAAGATTTTGCTTGCTCTACAGAGAGAAATGAAACTTGTTTCTTTTACTTGTTATTTGTCCATATGAGGTCAGAGTATATAGATTGCACCTCACGACACATGGATGGCCATGGAAACAAGGAAGAGTCTTGGCAGAATAGAATATACAACAGCTTAGACTAAAGACTGAACTCTTGATAGTGGGCCAAAAGTATTATTGAAAAGAAAGTCGTCTAACCAAAACAGACTTTTATTTCATCAGAATTACACCTGTCAAGGACCTGGGCAGTACCTCCCTGTATAGCACCATCTCCTTTGGGGGCACAGCCATCTTGACTCGGCTCTCCAGACTGGCACTAGGGGTGTCCTAAGTATGTATGGTCTCAGCAGCATGAATGTCCAGGCACACTCAGGGCACAGGTTTCTGGCTCAGGACTGCTTTGCTCCATTGCCCCTTCCATCCTACGGCCCCCACAGTCAGCACATAGCTCTTCCTTCCCGCCCCCAGCAAACCCTTGTGCCCTATCACAGCTCCTCCTTCTCAGCCCCTTTCTTCCGGAAGGCAGTCAGGATGTTCGAGCTCTTCTGCAGCTCTTCTTTCTTGCCGTCACTCATCTTGCTCTCGATCAGCTTACTGATCCGGGACATCTCTGAGGCTGGAAAGTTTTCACCTTGGTCCAAGATCTTCCCCATGATCTTCAGGTACTGGCTGGCCCACTTCTTGTCTGTCTCCTTCACCCCCGAGAGGCCATCCTGCCCCTGTTTCAAGATGGCCTGGTGGGCCTCTGTGCTGGAGGCCTTGATGAATTCGGCTGTCAGGGTATCATATGCAGGCAGGCATCCAGGCATGCCCAGGTAGACTCCCTGCCCCTTTAGCCAGCGCTGGATGGCTCCAACTTTAACTCCCCCACAGTACAGGACAGGATTCTCAAAGTCCCCATCCCGGAAGATGGGGTAGTTCTCTTTGTCCAGCTTGTACTTTTCACTCAGCTCCATGTTCAGCTTGTCACCGTAGTCTTGAAGAAAGCGACTGTGTCCAAGGGAAGGGTGCCCTTCGTGTGCAGGCCGCTGCCGCCATGAGGAGCAGAGAGGAGCAGTAGGCCCAGGAGAAGAGACAGCAGTGGGGAGAGTGAAACAGCGCCAGGCACCGCCGCAGCCATCCTGTAGGAGCGGGAGACCCGCAAGCTAGAGCCTGAGCGCTCGGAGTGGGCAGTCACGTCACTGGGAGGGCCGTCCCGCTGGCGCGCATGAGCGCACATGGCCACTCCAAGAGACTCAGGCCTCCTCTATGGTGGAAGGGATGGGCCGCAGAGGGCGATTTTAGAGTTTTTTCCCCACAGCCTTGAAGGGTGTCCATTCACCATTTTGCTGAAACATTAGCCACACCTCTTGGACTCATGCTGTTTCTGATTATCATGGAGTCATTAACCTTGGCAGAGAGAACATTCTTTCAGGGAGGAACATGAAATTATATACATTATCATACAAACAAGCCCATATACCTACTGTAACCATCAACTCTTAGTGGAGGTCTATGCTCTGCTGGCTCTCTTCCAGGAGTGGGAACCATGTCTTTCCATTCCTTCCATGGTAGAGCAGGACGTAGCAGTCTTATTCAGAAAGTTCTTGGCTATGTCTATTATCTTAAAGCATTTTTTTTTCTACTCTCTTCTTTTATAATTTCAGCATTTCAGGTTTTACATTATGTTTTGTTTTTTTTTTGGTCTATTTAAGATTGAATTTTTTTTTTTTAATTGGGTGGGAGACAGGAACTAAGTTTCATTATTCTAGTGTTCACAGCACCATTTGTTGAAGGGGTTCTTTTTCTCTAACAGACACACACACACACACACACACACATGAAAATTTTATATATATATATATATATATATTTACTTTTTTTTCAAAAAGGCAGACATTTGTAACTGTTGGGGTCTGGGAATCATCATGCAAACTACTCAGACACCAGTCTCAGTCAAACAGGATGGTTTATTGACCACACACTCCAAGACTGATCAATCTGGGATGCAGTCCATACCAATCTGAGCTGAACTGCAACCACCAGCTAGAATCCTATAGAGGTTTTAATCCTGAAATCCACAAACACCTGCCTGTGCCAGGTTATTCCACCAACCAGGATTTAGGGATAGAGAATTTCCTTAGGAACATGTCTTTGTTGTACATTTATCCTGTTCTCATTGATTGGGATATTCAACTATGGCAGGGGACTACATGGCTCAGTGGTTAAAGGTGCTTGCTACCAAGTCTGGTGGCTGAAAAACCTGAGTTTGCTCATATGGGTGGAGAAATACTGACAAGTCATTCTGACCTACATATGCACTAGAATGTGCATGCCCATGTACATTTATATATACATATGTAAAACAATTCCCAAATGCCAATGGTTCATTTTAATTTGTTCTGTGTATTTATTACTAAAAATTAAGATAACAAGATTGTCTTTCTTACAAATTTCTGCAAACTAGGAAATCCAAAGATTTATTTTAATTATCTTCTAAACCACCCCAAATTCTATTTATATTCTTTTAAAATCTCAGACTTGAGGCTTCTAAAGCTCATAAAATATTTTAGACTCATTCTTGCTTCTTTGAGTCAAATTAAAATTAAATCATTCACATGCATTCAAACTTCACACATTCTATATAATGTAAAGGTTAACAAGTTTAGAGGAGCAGGGAAACTTTAATATTAAAATGAACAAACAAATAAAACTTCTGGTTGTGAGCCCAGACTTTAACAGTTGAGCCATCTTTTTAGGCCTCAGTGGGAGGGGGTGTACTTGGTCCTTTGAAGACTTGATGTCCCAAAGAAGGGGCATGCTAGAGGGGTGAGGTGGGAGTGGGTGGGTATGTGGAGGAGCACCCTCTTAGAGGTGAAAGAGAGGGGATATATAGTGGGCATTCTTGTGGAGGGGGGGACCAGGAAGGGGGGCAATATTTGAAATGTAAATAAATAAAATAACTAAGAAAAAAGAAAAATAGCTTTCATGTTTGCTGCATTGCATTATTAGCAGTAAGGACAGTATATAATTTAAATTGATATCCTAATATTTCCTATTTTAGCTCATTGTTCTCTTTATATTTGTTTCCCTTAAGACTTCTTAGTTTCTTCTCAATCCAAATAACTCTACATTCTTACCACAGGATCTCTTTGCACCAACAATAATGTTTGGACCCTTCTGGGAAAGGCACTTTGAACCTCCCCTAAGATTTTTTTCCACTTCTGTTCTTTACTTGTCTATTCTCCATCCAACAGTGGCAACAATGTACTAACTGCTTGGCACTGGGGTTGGTGGTCAGCTTTTTCAAGACCTTTGCTAACATCTCTTCTGGCTGTGGGACTTAAGAATCATTGGAGGACTCTTCTTCATGAGGAATTTCTGAGTCCATAACTGGGTCAAATATCTCTGAGGGCTCCTCCATGGTGTTGGGCAGAAGCCTCAGCTAGCAGAGGAGAAGTGAGGCACTATATTTTTTAGCTCTCTATATAATCCATATTTATTCTTTATGAAATATTTGGCTTCCTTATCTTGGAGTGCTTCCAAGGTGTTGATGTACTAGTTACTTTTTCTATTGTGATATTTAAAAAAAATCCCAACAAACTCAATTTAAGGGAGAAAGAGCATATTTTGGCTCATAGTTTAAGGGCAAAGTTCATCATTTTGGAAACTCATGGCAGAAGGAACTTAAGGTCACCCACATTCAGGAAGCAAAGAATGATGAATGCTCATACTTAGCTCTCTTTTTCCCTTTAAAAGATTTTTATTAAATTTATTTATTGCTATATATATGTGAGCACATGTGGAAATCACAAAAAACTTTCTTTTTTTTTAAGAGTAGGAGAAATAATTTATCCCAGAGAAAAGCATAACAAATTGTATCCAATACAAAATGGTAAGACTCGAAAGCATTCATAGAACTAACCAATTACAGACTAAACAGTTTATATTTAAGTATATATACACATATACATACCTAAAGATAGAAAATAAAATAATGAAAATAGAGGTCATGAATGTGATTTGGAGGAAGGCAAGGGATGGGAGAAAATATGTAATTATAGTGTAGTTTTAGAAGTGAAGGAAAATTTTAGAAAGTTAATACCTATCTTGTTTACATGTACTCCATGCTCACCGTAACTAGCAAGATCACAATGCACACCATCAAACCTTCAAAAAAAATCAAGTGCTGACAAAAATGCATTCATACACCTCCATGCAAAAATGCTTTTAAAATCTGTACACTTATTTTTCTCTGATAAATTTTATTAAGCTTGGAAACCAGTTATTTCCTGTTATATAACAATTCTTTTTTTTGAACAACTTTATTTTAAAAAAACAAAGATAAATGAACAAATTTTAAGCATTTTTGCATAAAAGTATACGAATACATTTTTGTCAGTGCTTGGCTTTTTTTCCCCCAAAGGTTTGATAGTGTGCATTAAGGTCTTACTAGTTACAATGAGCATAAAGTACATGTAAAACAGGATGTAACCTGGAATTAGTCAAAGTTTTCTTTGTGTGTAAGGATTGAGCATAATGGTTTTTTCTTTTCTTTTTTTTTCTTTCCTTGAACCTCACACTGTCTGTGAGTTGTTTCTAGGATATTCAGAGCTTTTTGGGTTAGTATCCAATTATCAGTGACTGTATATTATGTCTGTTCTTTTGTGACTGGGTTATCTCACTCAGGATGATATTCTCTAGATGCATCCATTTTCATTTTTTCTTTAAGTTCAAAAGTACATTTATTTAAATGTGAGCAAGTTATCAATATAAAAGAAAAGTGTAAGAAATAAAAATAATTAAAGTACAAAACATCTCATCTTTAACATACATAATTTAGACAGCAAAGTCTTTATTTACATCATTTTTATTTGTAGATGAAATTTCATACAGCATTCTGAAAACACATAAAAACCTGGCAAATTAATCAGAAGACTTAATGTGGGCTCTTAGGCATATAATACAAAACATAATTTATGTTTCTAGAATAAGATCACACATCTTAACACGATGCAGTCAGTATTACATCTGTCTTCCTGGTAGAGGTCTCTCCCTAAGGCAGAGCTGGAAAACAAGCCCTCTGCAGGGAGGGAGTCCTGGTTCATGCTGCCAGCAGCTACCCCTGTGCTCCAGGCTCCAGGCTAGCAGCACCAAGAGGCCATCAGTTAAATTTATACGATTCATAGTCCAGTGTCTGTGTGAGCACTCCAGACAGAACAAACTCAGCATTGTGAACATCTATTCCCCTGGCAAAGTACTCTCGGCATAAGTGCAGGTCATTCTCACAGGATATTAAAATGATCTCTGACAGACTCTTATTCTGCTTGTGCTCCATGAGCTTCCGGAAGGACAGCTGTTTGGCTAAGACCTTTCCCCCTGCACACTCCACAATTGCCTTCATAGTTGCAAGGCTTGGGCAGATGCGAGGGGTGATGTAAAAATACTTTGTCTTAAAGTGGGGAAAGACGTGGGCTCGCTTTAAGGACTTTTCCAGACTGAAAGAGAAGAGCACTTCTGCCTCAGCATCTCATAGGATGTAGTTCTGCTCATCAATAAACGTCTGGCACTTGAAGCACTCCTCCAGCCAGTCCAGAGTCACGATATGCTTCAACACAGGCATGGCCGACAGGAACTTCACTGTGTGTGTCACCTTGCTGGCAATGAGGTGGGTACACTTCTTCGTGGACTCAGCTACTTCCCCACCGAGAATGTACAGCTTCTTAATGTACTGCTGAACTTGAGCAGGCACAAACCCGGTGAAGAGCACAAAAGGTGTCAGCTCTGGAGTCAATGCATCCATTTTCTTAAGAATTTGGTTAAGTCATTGTTTCTGGTGGCTAAGCAGTACTCCATTGTGTAAATGTACCACAATTTTTATATCCATTTATCTTTTCATTAAGTCATTGTTTCTGATAGCTGAGTAGTACTCCATTGTGTAAATATACCACATTTTTTTTTATCCATTTATCTACTGAAGGACATCTGGGTTCTTTCCAGCTTCTGGCTATTATAAATAGGGCTGCTATGAACATTGTGGTGCATGTGTCTTTGTTGTATGTTGGAGGGTCTCTGGGGTAAATGCCCAGAAGTGGAATAACTGGGTCTTCAGGTAGTACTATGTCCAATTTTCTGAGGAACCGCCACACTGATTTCCAGAGTGGTTATACCAGTTCACAACCACACCAGCAGTGGAGAAGTGTTCCTCTTTCTCCACATCTTCACCAGCATCTGCTGTCATCTGAGTTTTGGATCTGGGCCAATCTGACTGGTGTGAGGTGGAATCTCAGGGTTGTTTTGATTTGCATTTCCCTGTTGGCCAAGGATGTCGAGCACTTCCTTAGCTGCTTCTCAGCCATTCAATAATCCTCAATTGAGAACGTTTTGTTTAGCTCTGTACCCCATTTTTTAATAGGGTTGTTTGATTCTCTGGTGTCTAGCTTTCTAGTTCTTTGTATACATTGGATATTAGGTCTCTATCTGATGTGGGGTTGGTAAAGATCTTTTCCCGCTCTATTGGATGCCCTTTTGTTTTCTTGACAGTGTCCTTAGCCTTACAGAAACTTTGAAATCTCATTAAGTCCCATTTGTCAATCTTTGATCTTAGAGTACAAACAACTGGTGTTTTCTTCAGGAAATTTTCTCCTGTGCCTATGTGTTCTAAGGTTTTCCCTACTTTCTCATCTAATAGTTTCAGTGTACCTGGTTTAATGTGGAGATCTTTGATCCACTTGCACTTGAGCTTTGTACAAGGAGATAAGAAAGGGTCTATTTTCATTCTTCTGCATGCTGAGTGCCAGTTGGACCAACACCATTTGTTGAATAGGCTGTCCTTTTTCCATTGAATGTTTACAGTTCCTTTGTCAAAAATCAGGTGACCATATACTTGAGGGCTCATTTCTGGATCTTCTATTCTATTCCATTGATCCACATGCCTGTTTCTGTACCACTACCATGCAGTTTTTAGCACAGTTGCCTTGTAATATAGCTTGAGGTCAGGGATAGTGATTCCCGCAGATGTTTTCTTGTTGTTGGGGATGGATTTCATTATTCTAGGTCTTTTGTTATTCCAGATGAAATTGCACATTGTTCTTTCCAACTCTATGAAGAATTGGGTTGGAATTTTGATGAGGATTGCATTGAATCTCTGGATTGCTTTTGGTAAAATGCCCATTTTTACAATGTTGATCCTTCCAATCCATGAGCATGGGAGATCTTTCCATTTTCTGAGATCATCCTCGATTTCCTTCTTTAGAGGTTTGAAGTTCTTGTCATACAGGTCCTTCAGTTGCTTAGTTAGAGTCACACCAAGGTATTTCATAGTTTTTGTGACTATTGTGAAGGGTATCTTTTCCCTAATTTCTTTCTCCACATGTTTGTCCTTTGAGTACAGGAAGGCTACTGATTTGTTTGAGTTAATTTTATATCCAGGTACTTTACTGAACTTGTTTATCAGCTGTAGGAGTTCTCTGGTGGAATTTGTGGGGTCGCTTAAGTACACTATCATATCATCTGCAAATAGTGATGTTTTTACTTCTTCCTTGCCAATTTGTATCCCTTTGATTTCCTTTTGCTGTCTAATTGGACCGGCCAGGACTTCCGGTACTATGTTGAATAGGTAGGGGGAGAGTGGGCAGCCTTGTCGAGTCCCTGAATTTAGTGGGATTTCTTTAAGTTTCCCACTGTTAAGTTTGATGTTGTCTGTTTGTTTGATTTATATTGCCTTTATTATGTTTAGGTATGGGCCTTGGATTTCTGTTCTTTCCAAGACTTTTACCATGAAGGGGTGTTGAATTTTGTCAAATGGTTTCTCAGCATCTAGTGAGATGACCATGTGTTTTTTTTTCTTTGAGTTTGTTTATATGGTGGATTACATTGATGGATTTCCATATATTAAACCATCCCTGCATCCCAGGGATAAAGCCTACTTGATCATGGTGAATGATCTTTTTGATGTGTTCTTGGATTCGGTTTGCAAGGATTTTGTTGAGTAGTTTTGCATCAATGTTAATAAGTGAGATTGGTCTGAATTTCTCTTTCCTTGTAAGGTCTTTGTGTGGTTTAGGAATGAGGGTTATTATAGCCTCAAAAAATGAGTTAAGTAGTGTTCCATCTGATTCAATTTTGTGGAAAAGTTTGGAGAGTATTGGTATTATGTCTTTGATAAATGTCTGATAAAATTCTGCACTGAACCCATCTGGACCTGGGCTTTTTTTGGTTGGGAGGCTTTTAATGGCTGCTTCTATTTCTTTAGGTGTTATGGGATTATTTAGATGGTTTACCTGGTTCTGGTTTAACTTTAGTATCTTATGTCTGTCCAGGAATTCATTCATTTTCTCCAGATTTTCCAGCTCTGTTGAGTATAGGCTGTTGTAGTAGGATCTGATGATTTTTTGAATTTCCTCAGTTTCAGTTATTATTTCTCCACTTTCCTTTCTGATTTTGTTAATTTGGATACTCTCTCTTTGCCCTCTAGTTAGTCTGGCTAAGGGTTTATCAATCTTGTTAATTTTCTCAAAGAACCAGCTCTTGGTTTTGTTGATTCTTTAGATGGTTCTTTTTGTTTCTATTTGGTCTATTTCTGCCCTAAGTTTTATTATTTCTTGCGGTCTACTCCTCTTAGGTGTATCTGCTTCCTTTTGTTCTAGTGCTTTCAGCTGTGCTGTCAAGTTGCTGGTTTATGTTCTCTCCAGTTTCTTTTTGGAAGCACTCAGCGCTATGAGTTTTTCTCTCAGTACTGCTTTCATTGCATCCCATAGGTTTGGGTATGTTGTGTCTTCGTTTTCATTGAATTCTAGAAAATCCTTAATTTCTTTTTTTATTTCTTCTTTCACCCTGCTATTGTTTAATAGATCATATTTTATTTTCCATGTGTATATGGTCTTTTTGTTTTCTTTGTTGTTATTAAAGACCAGTCTTAGACCATGGTGATTTCATAGGATGCATGGGAGTATTTTAATCTTCTTATGTTTATTGAGGCTCGTTTTGTGACCAATTATGTGGTCAATTTTGGAGAAAGTGCGGTGAGGTGCTGAGAAGAAGGTGTATTCTTTTGTTTTAGGATGATATGTTCTGTAGATATCTGTTAATTCCAGTTGATTCATAACCTCTGTTACTTTTACAGTGTCCTTATTATTTTTTGTTTCCAAGATTTGTCCATTGGTGAGAGTGGGGTATTGAGGTTTCCCACTATTATTGTGTGGAGCACAATGTATTTTTTTGAGCTTTAGTAGGGTTTCTTTTTGAATATGGGTGCTTTTGTATTTGGAGCATATATGCTAAGGATTGAGAGTTCCTCCTGACAAATTTCCCCTGTAATGAGTTAAAAGTGTCCTTTATCTTTTTTCATAACTTTTGGTTAAAAATCTACTTTATTCAATATTAGAATGGCCACTCCTGCTTGCTTCTTGGGGCCATTTGCTTGGAAGTTTTTTTTTCCAACCTTTTACTCTGAGATAGTGTCTGTCTTTGTCTCTGAGATGAGTTTTCTGTATGCAGCAAAATGCTGGGTTTTGTTTATGTATCCTGTCTGATAGCCTATATCTTTTTATTGGGGAATTCAGTCCATTTATGTTAACAGATATCAAGGAATAGTGGTTGCTGTTTCCTGCTATTTTTGCTTTTGGACGTTGAATTGTGCCTTTATGTCTTTCTTCTTTTGGTTTTCTTGCTTAGGAGTTTTCTTGTTTTTATTAGGATGTAGTTCCCCTCGTTGTATTGGGTTTTCCCCCTATAATTCGTTGTAGTGCTGGGTTTGTGGTCAGATATTGTTTAGTTTTTCCTTGGAATATCTTATTCTGTCCATCTATGGTGATTGAGAGTTTTGCTGGGTATAGCAGCTTGGGCTGATACTTTTGCTCTCTTAGGGTCTGCATGATGTCTGTCCAGGCTCTTCTAGTTTTCATAGTCTCTGTTGAGAAGTCGGGTGTGATTCTGATTGGTCTGCCTTTATATGTTACATGGCCTTTTCCCCTTACTGCTTTTAGTATTCTTTCTTTGCTTTGGGCACTTGGTGTTTTGACTATTATGTGTCAGGAGGAATTTCTTTTCTGGTCCAACCTATTTGGAGTTCTGTAGGCTTCTTTTATGGTCATGGTCATCTCATTCTTAAGGGTAGGGGAGTTTTCTTGTATGATTAAGTTGAAGATATTTTCTGTACCTCTTAGTTGATATTCTTCGCCCTCTTCTATTCCTATTATGTTTAGGTTTGGTCTTCTCATTGTGTCCTGGATCTTCTGGACATTTTGGGTTGGGAGCTTTTTTATTTTTGCTTCTTCTCTGACTGTTTTGTCTATGTTTTCAATGTTGTCTTCAGCCCCTGAGATTCTCTCTTCCGTCTCTTGTACTCTGTTGGAAATGCTTGCATCTGTGACTCCTGATTTCTTTTTTAGGTTTTCTACCTCTAGGGTTTTCTCTTTTAGTGTTTTCTTTATTGTGTCCATTTCCGTTTTAAATTCCTTCTTCCAGGGCTGGAGAGATGGCTCAGAGGTTAAGAGCACTGACTGCTCTTCCAGAGGTCCTGAGTTCAAATCCCAGCAACCACATGGTGGCTCACAACCATCTGCAATGAGATCTGATGCCCTTTTCTGATGTGTCTGAATAATGTGTACTTGTATATAGAAAATAAATAAATCTTTAAAAAAAATTTCTTCTTCCATTCCTTCATCTTTTTGGTTCTGTTTTCCTCTAGTTCTTTGAGTTCTTTGAGTGTTTTTCTTGTTTCTTCTTTAAAAGCTTTTAATTCTTTATGCTTTTCCTAATGTTCTTGTTTAAGGTTCTCTATCATCATCGTGAGGTATGATTTCAGGTCCGAGTCTTCTTTTTCTGGAGTGTTTGGCATTCTGCTGTTTGCTGTGATGGGAGAGGTGGGTTCTGGTGTTGCCATGTTGTCTTGATTTCCCTGGGGTACGTTATTTCGCTTTCTTCTTGCCATCTTGTTGTCCTGTGTTTATATCTGGTCTTGTTGTCAGTGATTAGTTCTTGCCTCTCCCTTGTACCTGGCCTGTGTCCCTGGATCTCCTGCTCCCCAGCTACTTGGAACACCTTCTCCCCAGGCCTGTTTCTTTGGATCTTCTTGTTCCTGGTGGCGGATGGTCTGAGCGCCTGTCCTGCACTCAAAGTCCTCCGACTGGGAATAGCCTGTTTCCAGGTTACTGGTTTCCTGAACCAAGCAGGGGGGGGGACGCACTTTCCTTGCACTCGACAGAGATCTCTCTGCAGAGATCTCTCTGCACCCCGGCTAGTTGGAATGCCTTCTTAGCAGTCCTGTGTCCCTGGATCTCCGCTGTTCCTGGTGGCGGATGGTCTCTTTTTTTTTTAATTGAAGAACTTTATTTTAAAAAATTAAAGATAAATGTACAAATTTTAAGCATTTTTGCATAAACGTATACAAATAGATTTTTGTTATTGCTTGGCTTTTTTTTTCTTTTTTTAAGGTTTGATAGTGTGCATTAAGATCTTACTAGTTACAATGAGCATAAAGTACATGCAAAACAGGATGTTACCTGGAATTAGTCAAAGTTTTCTTGGTGTGTATGGAGTAAACATTATAGTTTTTTTCTTTCTTTTTTTTTTTCTTGAACTTCACAGTCTGTGAGTTGTTTCTGGGGTGTTCACAGCTTTCTGGGGTTAGTATCCAATTATCAGTGACTACATATTATGTCTGTTCTTTTGTGACTGGGTTATCTCACTCAGGGTGATATTCTCTAGATGCATCCATTTTCTTAAGAATTTCATAAAGTCATTGTTTCTGATAGCTGAGTACTCCATTGTGTAAATGTACTACAAAAAAAACTTTCAGGAATCAGTTCGTTCCTTCCACCATGTGGAATTGAACTTAGGAGGTCAGGCTTTGCAACAATTCCCTTTACCAGCATAGCCATTGTACCCATATTTTATTTCTAAAGGATGTCTTTGCTAGACTTAGAATTCTGGGTTAGAATTTATCTTTTAAAATACTATGCATATGGAAAAGTATCCATTATGGCTTCTCTTGTTTGTATTGAAAAGGCTCTGTTAATCCTGACAAATGAGAATAAAGACCATCGACCCAAATTTTTGGTCAAATTAAGCAAAGTTTATTTTTTGTCAGACAGGGCTATCTCCCTGAAGTAAGGTCCAAGAGAATAGTATTGAACATAGGAGAATGTGAGGTTTCTATAGCTCAAAAAACTGTAAGGCTAGGAGGTTTCTAAGGGTTTTGGTTTACATAGGAATCTTTCAGAAATTTTTGGCAGAGCATCTTATCAGGGTGGAGGTCAGCGTATGGTTGAGTATAGTGTGAGAAACATGTCGAATTCCAGAAAGTGGGTCAAGACATGGCCAAACTTGTGTTTTTCAGAAAACAGGAATAGCCTTATTTTGACCTTGTAATAAGATGGCTTCTAGTCTTAAGATGGAGCCAGGGTGCCCCATTAGCTGGTGCTGTTTTGATGGTGGTTGTTTTGAATATTATCAGTATTATTTTCCTCTGGCTCTTTTTTGAAGTTTATAGGGTTTTGTTTTGAGACAAGTTTTCCTTGTGTAGCTCTGGCTAACCTTGAACTTGCTTTGTTTTGGTGTTTATTGTTTTTGCTGTGGTGACACTGTGTGTAATTTTACTCACTCTCAACAGTGCTTTTAAAATATTGTTTTCTCTGAATCTGTTTTTTTTTTTTTTTTTTATAGAAATGTGCTGTTTTATTACAAAGAGTCTCACAAAATGAAAACATCTCAAAAAGGAAGCTAGGGCAACAACATCCACCTACAGAATTGGGGGAAGAGGGTAATACGTTTTCTGCTTGTCCAGGATGGGTGGGAAGGTATAAACAGAACCAATCTAAAAATGGCTGATATTACCCAAGCCTTAAAGGGGGTCCCAGAAGACCCATTCATCTCTTATAAAAAGCTTAATAAGGACATATTAACAGAGCTCCTAAGCAGGCACTTGGCAGTTCAGGATTTTGTCTTCTGTTTTTCTTTTCACTCAGATCCTACGTGGTTCAAAACTAAGACCTGGGGCAGGACAGACAAGGGAGCTCCGGGAAGAGCTCTTCAGCACCACTGCCCTGGGCTCTGGTCCCTGGTTCTTGTCTAGTCCCTGGGGACGTTATATTAAATATATTTTATATAAATACACAGAGGAATGGAAAATATAAAACCTGAGAAATTGAGGAAAAGTGGGGGAGTTGGGGAGAAGATGGAGCTGCAGACCTTGCTCAGGCCAACTTGACCTCTTCTCTGACCCCTTTGGCTTCTGACTTCTCTTCCTTGGTTTTCTCCTCTTCTGTGACTTCTTTTTTCTCTTCTGATTTTTTTTTTATTTCTCATCCTCTGTTTTGACTCTTTTGGCTTTTTTGAAGTTAGAAGAGTTCTTGCGACCACCTTCTCCCTCCTCACCGGAATCAGAGAATTCTTCCTCACAGGCAATGTGTTTGTCAGAGAATCAGATGGAGATTCATTTGTCAGGGTCTTCCTCACCCTCATCACCACTCTCTTCTGGGATGGCATCCTCGGGTATGGCCTGAAATTGGACCCCAAGGGACATGGGGCAGCATTCTCAAGTATTCATTAGTGTTCTGGTTAGTAATATTGGAGAGGCTGATGTGAAACTTGAAATCTGGTTCAAAGTATTTAAAGTAGTCACTGTATGGTAGCTCATCAGGGATCTCTGTGTCCAAGTCCACAGCTGTTTCATAAGTCTAGCACCAAGGGACATTACGGATGGTGTAGCCACCCCCTCCCAGCATTAGCATAGGCAACTTGAAACTCTTCACGAACTCCACACACTTGGCACACCCTTTGATGGTCAGATTGAAGCAACCTAACTGATCCCCAGACAGGGAATCTGAGCCACACTGTAAGACCACTGTAAGGCCAGAATGTCTCCATTATTTTGGACATGACTGGCTTGAAGATGGCTTCATAGGATTCATCATCAATGCCGTCTCGCAGTGGGTAGTTAACAGCGTAGTACTTGCCTTTGCCAGCTCCAATACCCTGTAGGTCCCCAGTTCCTGGGAAGTACACTCCATATTTATGAAAGGACATAGTCATGACCCAGTCTGTAGTATAGAAGGCCTCTTCCACGCCATCGCCATGATGAATATCAATGTCAATATACAGCATCCTCTGGTGATACTTTAGCAGTTCCAGGATGGCCAAGACAGTATCATTTATGCAACAGAAACCAGATGATTCAGACTTATTTGCATGGTGCAGGCCTCCAGCCCACTTCACAGCGATATCTGTCTGCTGCTTATTGAGTTTCACAGCACTTGCGACAGAGCCACCCATGGACAACTGACAAAACTCAAACAACCAAGTACTGGACAGTCCTTACCCACATTGAGTCTCTGCGTCTGCTTGCTGTGTTCAGACAAATTATCTGGGTGAATAGAATGCAAGAACTTAATGTAGTCATCACTGTGGTACTTGGTCATCTCCCAGCGTTGGCTTTTTGAGGACGATAGATTTCCATTTTCTGGTAGAGACCATAGTTGAGCAACAAATTGTGAGTCATACGGATTTGGTGAGGCTTCATTGGGTGCCCTTGTCCATAATAGTAGTTTCCGATGTACCTGTCGTAGTAACAGACTTTCCTCTTGGTGCCCCGAGTCTGTGCCATCTTGCTCACTGCCCAGCCCTCCTGTCAGTCTGTGAATCCTGTTTTTATTCTTGTTCTTTTGCTGTTTTCTCCTACTTTATATGACCTTTACATGTGGAAATTCCTCAGTTAGGCAAGTTCTGCAGCTCATTCTGCCTCAGTTTGTTTGTACTGGATTTCACAAAGAAAGCGACTGGAATATCTAAGACTGTCATGGGGTAGGAGGGAGATTGGAGGATGTTGCATTGATGAATCTGATGCCAGGTGACATGAAACTCCTTCTGGGGTAAGTAGAAGTATTACAGTCTGGTACAAAAGTGAAGGATCCCATTACACACTTTAGACTCTCAGGCTCAGTGGTCTTTACCTCTAATCTCTTCCAGTCAGCTAGTTGTCTCATAGTCATAGCAGAAACTTTGCCAGTCCTCCATGACATTACTTATACCTGGCATCTTCAAGCACTGACTTCTCTTACTACTATCCTCACCCAAACTCCTAGAGTTTCTCATTCCTCTGTTCTTTAGTCTTCATTAACCCACTGAGATCTTTACCTTGCCACTTCATAGTTATAATAATAAATTATTATTTTTTATTTAAGCTTTTTATCATTTATTATTTATTATTGTTATTGTTATTGTTATTATTATTATTCTCAACCTGTAAAGTAGAAATTGATTCAATGGCTTGTCCAACTAGGTGCTAGAAAGATTCTATCTTAGGGTGAAATAATGTCAAAACCAGTCCTGAATCATTTTTCCCAAACCTACTCATTTTTAAAAATATATATTTTCTTATTTCTTAGAAAATTTCATGTATTATAATTATATTTATTCCTTATTATTCCACAATATCTTCCTAGATGCACTCACTCCCAAAATTATCTTATCATATTCTTCAACAAGTTCTTCTTTTTCCTCCTCCTCTTCCTCTTTCTTCTTCTTCTTCTTCTTTTTTTTTTTTAAGAAGACTATCTTAAAACACCCATCTTAGTCCCTGGGCTCTTACAATCTTCCTGCCACCTCTTCCACCATGTTCCCTAAGCCTTAAGAGTATTGCAAATGTTTGGTTGGGGGCAGACACCACAGTCAGTGATCTCTGCATTTTGACCAATTGTGATTTTCTCTAATGATCCAAATCTACTTAAAGAAGGAGCTTCATTAGTGAGGGATGAGAGCTATATTTTACTTTTTATTTTATGTATTTTGGTGTCTTGCCTGCATAAGTTTTTGTGCATTATGTGGGTGCAATCTTCAGAGATCTCCTGGGTTTAGAGTTACAGACAGTTGTGAGCTATGGGTCCTGGGAATTGAACCTAGGTCCTATAGAAGATCAGTAAGAATATAATCTCTTTGACTATGGAGTAACAACAGCAGTATCTGCTTTCCAAGCCCATTAGATTCCTTAGAGACTTGTTTACTTGTTTTGAGATAGTCCTCATTATGTAGCCCAAGTGGTCTTCTAATTTATTATCTTCTTTTCTTGGTCCCCCGAGTATTGCAATCAGGGGTGTAATGGGCTTTTTGGGTGGAATATTAGGCAAACAATGTCTTTCATATAACTGCCATCCCACATGCTTTTTATTTTGGATTCTATCAGTCCCCAGACAGACTTCTGATGAGTTGTTTCCATCCATCCTCATGACTCCCTGGCCACTCACTCCACCTCACTTTTCAGTTTTCCAGCTTCTACTCTGCTCTTACCCTAAAATCACCTACCTCAAGCTCCTGACTGGTGCTCTTACTCTATCAGCACTACCTCCATTGCCTGTTTCACTATCAAATTATATTTGATGCTTGTTATCATTATACCTTCTTCAAACACTTTCTAATTTGGACTTTAGGTGAGATAACTATCATGGGAATTCTCCCATTTTACATACCCCCCTTTTTATTTCAATCCCCATGGCTTTACTTTGTACCTTGACTTGGGGTGACACAATAACTACCATGTCTGTTCTACATGACCCCTTCTGTATCTCGCTCTCAGTCTTTGACTTCAGATCCAAGATGAAACCCATTGGATTGTAATTGAATGACAATAGCCACTTCTCAGAAATGACCAACACTGTACCTTTGAAAGAAATTACGTTTGTTTGATAGGGTAACGCTTGTTTTGCCTTGCTTTGTTTTGTTTGTGATTCTAGAGATTGAATTCAGGGCCTATCATGCTAGAGTGTGACTCTCCTTCCTGACTTTTGTGGCAACACTGCCTTTCTAAATGCTTCATGGAGGAGTCACCAATTCTAACTCAGGTCAGACCTGCTACTGCTCTGCCTGGAATGGGAGGATCAGGGAGTCCTCTGTGGTAGCCTGGCTTCTATTCTCTGGCTTATCCTTCAAAGGGTATAGATGAAGGACTTCAAAAAAGTTTTTCTGTTGTAAATCAAATCTTAACACTTGCCACACATTCTTTTCAAATCTCTTTTTAAAAAGAAATAAAACTTCAAAAGATTCAGTTGTATGGACTAGTCTGGTGTTTGCCTAGTATGTGGGAAGCTCTGTGTTTCAAACTCAGACACACACACACACACACACACACACACACACACACACACACACATAAAACACCCAACCCCATCAGTAACACACACAAGTCTGCATACATTCACACAGAGATTCAGAGGCACTCTCTTGGTACCTTTTACTCCAACCCCTTTGTCTTACCTCACTACCTTCATTGGGGTGTTAATCTTTTCCATGCATGTTATAATACTTTCTTATTTATGTTTGTATATATATATATATATATATATATATATATATATATATATATATGAGGTAGTATATTTTGCTTATATTTTTCAACATCTGTGTTAAGATTTAATTTACAAGTCATGAAATGCACCATTTTAATTGCATTTCCATGATTTTCATTAAATTTACTGAGTTGTGATACCATTAATACAACCCAATGTTTGCTTTTATTGAAATAACTTTATTGAGTTATAATTCACATACAATTAATTTTACTCATTTAAAGAATACAATTCAGTTTGATCTAATGGCATATGCCTGCAATCCTAGCACTGAGGAGTCAGAACCAGGAGGATCACAAGTTCAAAGGCTTAGGCTACAGTGTGAGATTCTATCTCCCCACCAAAGCATACAATTTTAGTGGGGTCTTAATTATATTCAAAGTTAATCTCTACCTAATCTTAAAATTTTATCATCCCTAAAACAATAAACCCTACTAGCAGTCATTCCTTGTCACTCCTGATTCCTGGCACCCACTCATATGATTTGTTTATGGATTGCATACAAATGGAACTTTACACAATGTGGTCTTTTGTGACTACTCATGCTTTATAATAAAGATTCATTTATGGAGTAACTACTGCATCCTCAACACTGTTCCTGGGAGCATTTGGGGAATTTGATAGCATATACAGATAGCTTAAAATTTTATTTCTATACTTTCTAGTCTATTGCATATTTGGTAAAATAGTTAGTAGAGAATAATTGTGAACAAGATCTATTAGTGTAAGTATTCCCAAGCAGAGGTAGAGGATCCAGCCCCATTTGACAGAATCCTAGGGGTGTGTGTGTGTGTGTGTGTGTGTGTGTGTGTGTGTGTGTGTGTAGGGGTGTTTTAGTAAATCCAGCTTCATGTACTCACTGTCAGAATGAGCTCTGAGTAAGGACACAGAAAGAGTATTACTTTCTCTCTTGCATCCTAGACAATCACTGATGGAAGAACAGGTGAATGATCACTTGCAGAGATACCTGGATGAGATTTGCCACCTCAAACAGCATCTGGCATGCACTGAAGAGAAAATGGCCTATTTGTCCTATGAAAGAGCCAAGGAAATATGGGTGAGGGTGTTGGGGAGTAAGGACAAGTGAGAAGGATGTGGGGATGAATAGATCTGTTTGGATGGACTCAAGCCAAGGCAAGAGAAGATATAGCTGTGTCTATCCTGATGGTACAATAGTAACCTGTACCTTTACTTTAGAGCCAGCAGTGTCCACACTGCACGCCTATGTGAGCTCCACTCCTTACCAAGGTGCTTTGGAGACTTTGGACAGTGGTTCTCATCTTGTAGGGGCAATCACTGAGCCTATAAATTAGGAGCGAGGCCTGACAAGCTCAAGTGATGCTGGGGTGTTTGCATTGCTAGAGGAAGTCTTTGGGAATCCCTTCTTGGGGTCTAGCCTTCTGCCTGTCAGTCCTTTCCACACTCATAACTCCCACTCCTGTTCCTGGTTAGACCTTTTCACCTAGGTCCTCAGTCTCAGCAGTAGATAATTCTCATCAGGACCCATTAGCCCAGCATTCCACAGCAACTATCTGTTTCTGTTGGGCATATCCAAGAGGTTCTCCCCAAATTTTCTAAAAGATTCAACTCATTGGGTTTGATAGCACATGTCTTAATCACAGGATTTGGGAGGCAGAGGCAGGCAGATCTCTGTGAGTTTAAGAACAGCCTGTTAATCTAACAAGTTTCAGGCCAACTGGAACTATACATTGAGATCTTGTCTCAAATAAATAAAGAAGGAAGAAAAAATGAAAAATATCTTAACAGTCCTTCTTGAATACCCCTAAGCAAATAAATTACTAGATTAGATAAGCACATTTCTGTCTGACTTCAAGTGTGAATATGTATATGTGTTTCCTACAGGATGTAATGGAAACTTTCAAGAGCAGAATAACCAAGCTAGAAACTCTACAGCAAGCTACCCAACTGGAGATGATGGCCAGCCTCAGAACACGTCCCAAGGACTTTTTGTTTAGATTCATAAGCCTGCTTCTCACTCTGACAACTATCCTCTTGGTCGTGGTCTCTACATTGTGTTCTTGCCCTTGGCCTTTGCTCAACTCACGCCTACGTATCTTCATTGTATTTATGGTCATAGGGCTTGGGACCTTGGCCTGGCAGAAGCGGCATGTCATCTCTATTATTGACTGGCAGGCCTGGGTCCCCTTTAAGTGGAGACCAGACTTAAAGGATGCTAAGCCTCCATCAAATGAACACTGAAGGGCAAGAAGTGCCATTCACCTGAATTTCTTCCTCCTTTCAGTTATTGAGGGCACCCAGTAAGACCTCTTTAGAAAGTTACTTTGTTGCTCTCATTTTATTAATTCTGTAACTACAAGCACAGTGAGATACATGCAGATGCCAACTTGCCTTCTCCTTCCAGTTTTCCATGCTCTTTTTTCATAATATCTAGAGACACAGGGACTGGATTAAAAATGGAAACAAACAAACACATATTCTGGTCTTTTTGCCTACACTGTGTCTGGTGCCTGAACATCCAGCAACTTAGATAAACTCAAATTGTAGACATCTCTGGGACTTTGATGGTTTGGGCAAGGAGAAATTAGGTTTATTTCACAAGGATGGATGAGAAGGGTGGTAACACATGGCCAAAGCTTTGGTGGACGAGACAGGTTGGAGGCAGACATTATGCAGGTGACACTGAAGACACAGATGAGACTTCTGTTTTGGAGGTGCTGGAAAGTTCAGAGCTATCATCAACCTTCTTTCCAAAGAGCTGTAAGATGCAATTTCGAAACTAGAAGGGCAAAAATTATTATTCAGCAAAGCAGAAAGGGCTAGTGCACTGTGCTAAAGGTGAAGCTTGGGACATTTTGTACTGTCACTTTGTAGATGTACACCTTCTTTTCTTCCATTGAGAATATTATGAGTAGGATGAGGAAGGCCCAGCTCATTATTTACACATATGAATGGAGGAGGTCTGAACCATCCAATTCAGCAGTTAATGGTGATTGTAGTTGAATTGTGACCTCTCCTAAAAAATATGACAAATTCTAATTACTGGAACCTGTGACTGCCTTTTTGGAATGGAGGTCTTTTCACATGTATGTTCCAATGAGGTCATACTAAATTAGCATTATTACTTGTCTAGTGACCAGTGTTCTTATGAGGAAAAGATTTAGACCTACTTTGAATAATAGTATTCCATTAAAAAAGATATCACTAGAAGGTATTACCACAGGGAATGTTAAATAGTACAACTTTATGTCAGTGTTTTGTATAACAACTATTAGAAATAATTTATAAGAAATTCCTTCGATCTGTTATTTATCACTATATGGATGACATTCTTTTGCCTGATTCTAACGAAGATGTTTTAGAGAATATGTATAAGGTAACACAAAAAATTCTGCCATGCTGGAGGCCATAGATTGCCCGAGAAGAAATACAAAGAGGAGATTCACTTAGTTATTTGGGTTATAAAATCTGTCAACAAAACATTTGACCATAAAAGGTACAAATCTGTAGGGACAAATTACAAACTCTTAACAATTTTCAAAAATTAATGGGAAATATTAACTGGTTGAGTTCTACAATTGAATTAAGGGCATATGTGTTAAAGTAATTTGTTTCAAACTTTACAAGGACATTCAAATTTAAACAGTTCAAGATGTCTAACAGCTGAAGCAGTAAAAGAATTTACTGTTGTAGAACAAAGACTGCAGAAGACATATATGGATCAAATTGATCCTAAACTTGATTGTATTCTGGTCATTTTATCTTCAAATCATTCTTCTACTGAGCTCATTATGCAAAGGGAAGATAGTATTGTGAAGTAGATTTTCTAAGTTCATAAACAAAATAAAAAATTGAAGACATTTATAGAAAAGATTTCTGAATTAATTATAAAAGGTAGAATAAGACTACATCAATTGTCAGGAAAAAGATCCAGCCTAACCAATATACTATAAGGAAGTGTTGCCATTAGAATAGAAACCTGCAGTTGGTTATGCTTATGTATCTGCAGGGAATGAAAAAATATGGTTACCAAAAACTTCTAAAAATTAGATCTGACCCTGGAAAACCTCTTATCAGCTGAGACACGAATGAATGTCTTCACAAAGCAGACAGCCCATGTGATTCACTCTCACAGACTATCTCAATTACTGATTTCTCCAAAATATGCATGCAAATCAGCTTCAAAAGGGCTAGCTCCCAAAAAGCTTAGAATATCTAAGAAAAAATTCACAGACCTTATGAAGCTCAAAAAGAAGGAAGGCTAAAACGGGGATGCCTCAGCTCTTCTTAGAAGGGAGAACAAAACACTCATGGAAGGAAATAAAGGGACAAATAGAGGAGCAGGGATTGGAGAAAACATCACCCAGAGACTGTCTCACCTGGGGATCCACCCCATATGCAGCCACTAAACTGACACACTATTGCTGATACCAAAAACTGCTTACAGGCAGGAGCCTGATATAGATGCCTCCTCAGAGGCTATGCCAGAGCCATACTGATACAGAGGAGGATGCTTGCAGCTAACCATTGGACTGAACACGGGGTCCCCAATGATGGAGCTAGAGAAAGAACTGAAGGAGCTGAAAGGGTCTGCAAACTCCATGGGAAGAACAACATCAACCAACCAAACCCTCCAGAGCTCCCAGAGACTGTAATACCAACCAATGAGCACACATGGAGAGACACATGGCTCCAGTAGCACATGTAGAAGAGGATAGCATTGTCTGGCATCAATGGGAGGAGAGACCTTTGGTTTAGTGAAGGATCATTTTCCCAGTGTAGGGGAATGCCAAGGTGGTGAGGTGGGAGTGGGTGGTTGGGAGGGGAGCACTTTTATGGAGGCAAGGAAAGGGGGAGTTGGAGTGGGGGGAAAGGGGATAACATTTGAAATGTAAATACAGAGAATGGCCAATAAAAAATTTAGGTTTAAAACAAGGGCTAGCTCAAGTGATCTCTCACTCGCATGCACACACAAAAGCTTGACAGACAAAACATAGGCTGGACAGACAACACTGAGACTGGATAACACAGAAACTGGGCAAAAATGCTACAGCTAGCTTTTAATTTCCCCACTCCTTGGGCCCCAAACAGTAATTCTTTACCCCAATTATGTCAAGAAGTAATCATAAGAAGATTACCTTCCCAGTCTCTTAAGTTGGGGTGGGTGGTTTTCATAGTTTTATGAATTATAGATATGTTATTTTAAGGAACAATTTACAAATAATTATAGTTTTGGACAAGGAGGAAACTAAAAGAAAGCTTAGACTCAGTGATTTCTATCTTTCCTTTCCTCTTCTCTATCCTTCTGTCTTTTTAAGGCAAAGGGAAGGGGGTTGAATAGAAAAAAAGGTGAATACAGTAATATTATAACAAATTAGACAAATATGGATGGATTATTAAATTTACTGTTATATCATTTTATAGCCATAATCTTACATTGATAGAAATCTTTATATTCTGATGCAGAGTTGACTACATTGCTACAAAATTTGTATATTGATACAGTTTAAGATTTTCATTGATATAAATCTTTGTATGTTGATATGAAATTTAAAATAGTGTTACTCTTAGATAGGCATTGTGCCTACACAACTCGTTTAAGAATACAAGGCTCATTTAAGAATACCTACCTATACAAACTGTTTAGAATAATTAAGTAATGTAAGTTAAGAGTCAGATAGTCACTCATGGTCATATTAGATTTTAATTTATTTAATTACAATAACATGTTTTCAAGGTTATTCAAATAGTAAATATCTAAAAATATCATTTTAACTCAAATAGCTCAAAAGTACCAGAGATCCACAGAATATGGCTTTTAATGTTATTTCATTATCAAAAGATCTTTTGACTTTGAGACATGTTTGCTCCTGACAGTAACCCCATTCTACTTTAAGGAAGACGATGAGCATCAATACCTCTATGTGGAGTTGCTTCAATTGTGGCGAGCTAGACAATGGTCATAAAATGACCTAATTTAATTTGCAGACAGAATGATGTTCAAAAAAGGCAAATGGATACATGGTAGTCAACTGCTAAGTTCTGCCAAGACAGGGTATAATTCCTGCTTCACTTAAGGTCTGTCAGATACTCTGCTTCAGTGTTATAAGGAATATTGGGGACTGTCCAGATGTCTCTGTCAATTGTCTAAATTTAGAAGCTACATTCCATACTCAAATATATATTCCTTCTTAAATCTTTGATGGGGTTGAAGACTAGCTACAGTCTCACAATTGAACTTAAGTCGTTTAGCATTTAAGAAGGTGTTCTAGATGTAAAAGCATGGTTTTCAGATGGCAATACAATTTAAAATCAAACATGGTTGAGGTACAGGATTGTAAACTCATTAAATTAGGATAGATGATAAAATATCTAAATTGCCAAATATAATGGACTGAATGTTATAAATGTGTACTATACCATATAATTTGCACAATTTTAAAAATTGTGTTTAGTTTGTATCTGAGAGTAAAGAGCCTTTTATTGGACTAAAGGGGAATTGTTGAGGTTTGGTCTTTTGCTTTCTATTGTAATGCTAAGTGCAGGCCCCCAAGACCTGGTTTTAACAGAGATGAGAGAGTCCAAATGTGCACCTTGGCCCCAAGTTATTTCTGATTGGTAAATAAAGATTCCAACAGCCAATAGCTGACACGGGTGGGGTTTAGGTTTCCCAGGCTTGGGGGCAGAGAGGGACCATGAGGAAGAAGAAGGTGCAGAAGGAGGACAGAAAGGCCACCATGGGTTAGGAGCCAAGAAAACGTGTCCTTGAGGGCTGGTCAATTGGAGTTAAGAGCAACCCAGATAAAACATAGTAAGTAGTAAGTAATAGTTTAGGGTTATCTAGAAAGGTGATTCTAATATCAAAAAAAGGCTAGGTATATGTCCAGCCCTTGTACTGTCTAAGGCTTATTGTAAATATAAAGGTTGTGTGTGGTTTTTATTTGGAACTAAATGATCAAAGGCAGGGTAGAAACCCATGGTCGGGATTAAATAATTTCTACAACACACATATCACAAAAGGGGTATGTGAAGCATAATATTGGAGCAGTATGCTTGTGAGTTGTAGAACAGAGAAGTTAAGAGAAAGACATTAAGTTTCTCACAGTTCCAGAAGCCAGAAATCTAGGTATCATCTGGCTCTGGAACTATGAGAAACTTAATGTCTTTCTCTTAGCTTCCTTTGTTCTACAACTCTATTTTCTTGTTTGTTTGTTTGTTGTAGAAGTAGGGACTTAGTCTAGGACTTTGTGTATACTAGGCAAAGACTCTTCACTGAGCTATACAATTCTGTTGTTTTAAGCCATGAAGGTTGTGGAATTTGTTGTGATAGCCTCAGGATACTTAGGCAGTGACAAAAACAAAACAATGCCAACTAAGGAGCCTAACTAGAAAGCTTTGAGAACCTAAACTAAAAGTGTCCTCAAATTTTAGTTCTATTTATGACTAACTTCATTACTTGTAACATTAAAACCCTCAAAATAAGAATACTTGAGTGTCGACATTGAGAACATCAGAGATGGGAGGAATAACAACATGAATTTGGCTGAAAAGTTGACAGATCTCCTCAGTTTTCACTTTATGCCTGACTCTAACTGTTTTCGGGAGGGATATAGCAGTGAACAAGGATGAAATGCTCTGTTCCAGTTTTCTTGGAATATAGCAGAATGAGTAAAAGCAAAATTTGTGTACCTGCCAAGAAGAATGTGTTTCAATTCCTACCATTGTTTCCTGTCTTTCACGAGGATTTATTTCTAGAACTGATTTTTAGAAGAGGAAATCTGGGGTAGATTACTTGCCTGGCATGCACCAGGGCCTGTGTTCCATCCCAAGCACCAGAGGAAGAAAGATGAGATAGGAAAGAAAAGTCAGTTGGAAGGATTCACTGAGTCTGATGAAATGAGAGGCTCCATTGAACACTCCTGATTACTAATAACTCACACAGTAGATGCTCCTTAATGAAGCACATAAAATATATTTAAGAAAGAGGAAGGTAAATGGCATTCAGAAGGTATTGAGAGCCTCATAAAATTTACCTATAACCTACCACAGGATTCTAAGAGCCACAAGCAACTTGTGTCAAAGTTCTATATGGCAGCTAAGAATGGTTACCATCAGACAAGACCTTGGGTAAGTCCATAGGATGCTTTCTCTAAACTAACTTATGAGCTCATAAAAGCCCTGAACTCTTACCTAGTGTAACCAAGAAGAGCTAAACTTTTAAGGAGGCAAAAATCCAAAGTCAAGGTTTGAAATGAAAAAAAAAAATATTAGAGTTGAATCTGTAAACACAAGAGGAACAGAACTAGCTAGAATCATTGTGTGCTTTCTGAATGCTTAGTGCATCTGCATTATAGCAGCACCTTTAGAAGATTTTTGGTCATTGTTGTGGAGTTATCAGAAGGGAAAAGCCTGCAGTGCACCATACTTTCTTAAGTACCAGACTCAGGTGGAGATAGTGTAAGGATACCAGAGGTTATGGTTGAGTTGAGGTCTGGCCAGGGTGGATCATATGTAGAGCCTTTTCACACTTATTTACTTGGAGGATCATCATTAACCCCCATTCCCAGGTTCTCTATAAAGCTTCTACATTGATTATTTGATTTCAAGTAAGAACCCTCACTGAGTTCTGGGCCGTTTTGGGTTTGATCTGCTCAGGCTCTTGCTTACCTGCCGGTTCATAAAGACATAGATAATGGGATTGTAGATAGTGGCACTCTTGGCAAAGTAGGCTGGTAGGGAGGCCACAAGAGGGTGGAAGGCATAGCCAGGGTTGGCAGCAGCAAAGCATGCAAAGAAAGTATAGGGTCCCCAGCAGAGGCAGTATGCGAAAACCATCACTACCACCATGCGTGTCACCTCCTTCTCAGCCTTCTGGGTGGATTCAGATTCTTTCTGTTGCTTTGCCACCTAGAGAAGACAAGGATGGTGAATTGATTACTCAGATAGGCTTCTATATAAGGAGGGACTATTGGTGTTGCTCAGGTACCAAGTTGGGATACTATCAAGAAGAGGGAAACCTAGGGATCTAAGGGAAATGGGAAATGGTCCACCTAGTATCCCAATCCTGCCTCCTACCCCATGTCAAAGAATGACCTTACTTGGAAGCCAGAGTGGTCCTGGAACTGTCTTTATGTAGGCCTATTGGGAACAAGTGGCTGGCCTGGCCAAGGACAATCCTCAGACCAGACCTTTAAAGCTGTTGTTTATAGTTTCACAGAAGCTTGTGAAGGAGAACTAAGAAGACTGAGTTTAGTCTGTGTCTAATCCCTTCCAAGAAGATCTAGTCTTGTGCTCAGGTTTGAGTCTGGAGTCCTGAATGGGAGCCCTAGGAGTGAAGCTTGCTTTAGCTAAACCAGGCCTGGTAATTGTCAGATGCCCAGTGGCAATGCAAGACCCATACATAACACTTCGCCCTGGTTTTCTAAAGACTAGAAAACCTCCAGCCACTATCTACCGTGGAAGGCTTACTGATGATAAACAGCTGTAAAAGGAATCAGGAAAGCTACAATACAGGGAAAACTGGAACAGCATTGATGGGCTCTGCTAGCCAAGAGTTAATACTGCTAAAGCTGGAGGGAAACACTGTCAGATATCCAGAAAGAGCTTATAAATACCTGTTCATGCAGGAATGAGCACAAAACACCTTCATATAGGTAAAGCACCACCTTCATGGACTTTCTGCCACCTGTGCTACACAATGCTGGGGCACTGAACAAATGGTATATGAAGTAAATGGTAGGGGAATTGTTTAACAAAGGGACAATTTATGTTGGGAAGGGAGACCGTTAGAGGATCACAGAGCTCTCAGCATACAGTACCCACCTTAAACATTTTATTATTCTCATTTTTTGTAGAGGCTTTCCAGTGATAGCCTGGCCTGGATAGTGATGTTGGTGAAATAGAGACTACTGACAGAACCGGCTTCCTAAGACACAGTACAGTATTGAGCAGGTCTATGTGAAAATGACATTCTGGAGTTCACTTTTTGATCTTCTCCCAAGAGCCTCCTTGTGGTGGTTTAAATGAAAATGGCCCCCGTAGGCTCATGTATTTGAACATCTGGTTTCTACTTGATGAAACTGTTTTGGAAGTTTAGGAGGTATGGTCTTCTTGAAGGAGGTGCATTATGAGGGGTGAGCTTTGATGTTTTAAAAGTCCATGACAGGGTCACTCTATCTTTCTCTGCCTTCAATTTACAGATCAGGATTAAGCTCTCAGATACTGTCCCAGTGCCATGACTGCCTGCTGCCATGCTCCCCAATAAATTTTTCATGGACTCACGCTCTGAAATGGTAAGCATCCACTAATCAAGCTCTGAAATGCTAAGCATCCACTAATCAAACACTTAAAAAAAATAAAGTTGCTTTGGTCATGGTATCTTTTTGAAGCAATGGAATAGTAACTAAGACACCTGTGAAGGTGTTGTGTAGGTTATGGTCCACAAGAGGGCTATACTGTGCCAGGGGGAAGGCACAGAGAGCTCTGCTCTCTTACTGAATCCTCTAGGAGTGGGCAGGCAGTCACTTTCCATCTCATTGGAGTAAGAACAAGGAAGCCAGGTTTGAGACTATAAAAACGTCGTTTATGTGTATATTAGTCCTGTTGTGTCTGTTTCATTGGAGCTATTCACCACCTCTACATCTTACATACTTCTAACTCCTTTTCTGCATTAAGGGATGTAATAGTACACAGAAGACCTGTAAAGTTCAAACCATACAAAATTTCAGCACAGAAAGATAAAGTTCCATCCCCAACCAAGAAGCTATTTGCAACTGATACCTACTGAGAAAGGGGAAATCAGTTTTCTCCAATGGAATGTCACTAGGTATATCTGCCACACTCCAGGGTAGGCCCCATGCCCATGAGTAGCTGTCTAACATAAAATGGACTCCATAATTGGTTTATTTGTTTGTTTGTTTGGTTTTATTTGTTTGTTTTGGTTTTATGAGCTTTTCATTTGGGTAATTTTTGTCTTAATGAATTTTGCTTGTTAATTTATTTTAACTTTTGTTTTGTGTTTTTTTTTTTTCCGACTGAGGGAGACAAAGGGAGAGATGGGGCAGAGAGTGAGAGAGAACATGAAATTGGGTGGAGAGGATTTGAGAGGAGTTGGGAGAGGAGAAAAATATGATAAACATATTGTGCATACTTTTTAAATAATAAAAATCCCTCAAATTTATTCCCCAAGGAACTCCTTACATCTCCTTATTCAATGTAGACATTAGGCTGGCTTTGAATTTGCTATACAGCAGAGGAAAAAGTTAAACTTTTTGATCCTCCTGTGTTCACTTTCTAAGAGCCACCACTCACAGTTTATTTGGTGCTTAGGATGGAACCCAGGTCTTCAATGCATGCTAGGCAAATATTATACCTGTCCCATACCAGTGGTTCAGAATATTTTCTTATAGTGATGAATCTGCTTATATGGTGTGGTGGTTTGAATAAAAATTCCCTTTCCATAGGTGTTTGAATGTTTAGTCATCAAGGAGTTGCACTATTTGAGAAGGATTAAGAGAGGTGGCCTTGTTGAAGTAGGTTTGGCCTTGTTAAAAGCAGTATGTCACTGGAGGTGAGGTTCCAAAAGCCTACATCAGGGCAACATTCTTCTCTTTGCCTTTGGATCAGAATGAAGCTCTTAGCTACCACTCCAGCACCATGCCTGTCTGATCTCCAAAACAATCATAATGGACTAAGCCTCTGAACCTCTTAGCAAGCTCCCAATTAAATGTTTTTTATTTTTATTTTTTTTGTGAGTTGCTTTGGTCACAGTGTCTCTTAACAGCAATTGAATAGTGACTAAGACTCATGGCAGATAAAAAAGTTTAAGCCAGTCTTGGTGGTATACACTCAAGAGGCAGAGGCAAGTGGATCTCTGTGAATTTGAATCTAACCTGAGCTACATAAAAAATTTCAGGCCAGCCAGGACTCCATACTGAGTCCTTGTCTCCAAAGATAAAGGGGGGGGGGGTTCATTTAAGAGACTCTGGTGGACTGATTGATTTGGGATCAGAGCAGTGTGGAGGCAGGAGAGTTACCAGGGTGTGCCTCTGAGCTTGCCTACATATCTTGCCAGTTTGGGATGAGGGCAGGAGGGTAAAGGGCTTACTGCTCGGATGGCCAGCCACACTTGGAGGTAGCAGAGCACGATGATGCTGAGTGGGAAGATGCAGCACGTGACCATGAGGACCATCATATAAGACTGAACCCCGGGGTACGAGGTACCGCTGAACACGTCTGGGCCACAGGATGTCTTCAGGCCGTAAGGCCAGTACCTAAAGAGAAGGGCCAGCAGCCCATCCTAATTCAAGGTGGGGCAACCTGGAACCTCCCCAACCAGCCATATCACACCCCTGACTTGCGTCAGAGGGTTTTTAAACTAAGAAGAAATTAACCAATTAGAAGTAAACAAGTTAATAGCATTTCATATCTACACAGTGTTGTACTTCCAGAATATTCTGATCACCTTAAAACTCTCTAGTAGGATTTTTATAAATCTTTATCCATTTATATACTTCACATCATCTTTTCACAAATGGCAAAATATACATAATATAAAATTTGCCATTATGACATTCAAGATTTTCCCAAGGTTGTATAAGTATCACTACTTGGTTCAAGAATATTTTCATAAGAAGGTGAAGAGGCTTTCTCTTTCTCTTCCTTTTTATAAACACCTAAAAATATCTGAATTTTTTATGAGGCCAGTTTATGCTAGGGCTGTAATGAAGGTGCATGCTCACTGGGTAACCACGGAAGTGAAATGAAATCATCTAGTCTAAGCCTCCACCAGAGCTAGTACTAGGACATTCTTTTTTTTTAATTGGATATTTTCTTTACTTACATTTCAAATGTTATCTCCTTTCCAGGTTTCCCCTCTGGAATGCCCTTATCCCATTCCCCCTTCCCCTGCCTCTATGAGAGTATTCCTCCACCCACCCACTCACTCCCACCTCCCTGCCCTGGCATTCCCCTACACTGGGGTACTGAACCTTCACAGGGCCAAGGGCCCCTCCTCCCATTGATACCCAACAATGCCATCCTCTGCTACATATGCTGTTTGAGCCATGGGTCCCTCCATGTGTACTCTTTGATTGGTGGTTTAGTCCATGGAAGCTCTGGTTGGTTGATACTGTTCTTCCTGTAGGGTTGAAAACCCCTTCAGCTGCACTAGGACATTCTTAATTACTGGTAGTAATTGTGGTTTTGGGAAAGAAAAACCGTTTACAAGGATTATTTCACAGAATGATGGAAACTTCCCAAAGAAAGAACATCCCCTGTCCAAATACCACCAGAACACACACTCAAAGATTGTCATGTACAATAGTAAAATCAATCGTTCATGTCTCATTCCTTCCAGCCAAACATCTAAGTCATTGCCTTATCAGTTTTAAGTATTTTCCCCCAAAGAGTGAATCTGGCAAGGATATATATAGCTTCCATTATCTCCTGTACCTTCTAAGAAATCTCTGAAGGTGTTGGGGTAAAATGTATAAGAAAGGCCTGGTACAGAGTTTTTAGAGGGCTTTGAAATCTAAATGTACCCAGTATTCACTTACACTATAGCCCTAGGATGGGCATTTTGAATATTCCTAGTGTTCTTGTGAGCTTCTTATACTTGAGATAAACATTTTCATAGTCTAGGGAGTGAGCCACTAGGCCTCTTTTGATGTCATAGGCAAATACATCCAGACATTTATGTACATGTCTGACTGGAAGCTAGGGGAGAGTTTCCTCCCTCTTTCTTGTAAGCAAGAAGCCCTACAGGCCCAAAAACCAGAAGTGATCACAGCCTGGCCTTCTACACTTGGTCCTACATGGGCTACCTTTCTAGCATCATTACACCCTTACCTGCTCCAACCAAAGATTGGTGGGGCCGTCCATATAGCAGACCAGACCCAGGAGAAGACGATTCCCACAGTGGCCAGCTTAGCATCAAATCTCATATTGCCAAAGGGCTTGCAAACCACCAGCCATCTTTCCCAGGAAATAATGGCCAGGGACCAGAGGCCTGTGATCCCTATAAGGAAAAAGAGATAGACCAGGGCTTCAAACCAAACAAAGGATTATTCATACAGCTTCCTCCCCCACCCCCTCCAGGCTGGCAGCTTTCAAGACTCCTAGCTGCCACACCACATCTTTGAAAATGTTTCTAGATACAGAGTACCATGAACCTCTTGGTGAATAGATTTTTTTCAATGCATTTTAATGACATGTATGTCTCACCTTCTTTCCCCATCTCCTTTAGGCTCATCTGCTTTGCATCCATGTTAAGCCCAGCAACTTGCCTTCTTCTCTCTCATTTTCCTTCTAATCGTAGTTGCTTATTATGCTCTAGAGCAGGATGTCCTAGTTCTCAGTTTAGTTACTGAGTCATAGAATCCCAAGGTTAGTAACTTAGAACTCTCATGGCTCTCTCTCCTTAACCTCAGCCTGCATACCTCATCACCAAAAAGAAGGCAAGAAAGGGCCATTGTAGCTGGCTGTCTTGTCCATAGGGGCCCTGCAAATTCTTTTTGTCTCCTTGGCCTCTGAGACTCCTTTGATGTCATTGATGAAATTCTCGGAAACACATGTCCATACTGGCATGACCACACTGAAGTGTTATTGTTCCAAAGAAACAGAACATGTAATCTGTACCCTGCCTTCTCAGTTGCTGCTTCTTTAAGTGTTTGGGGATAGCTCATATTCTCTCTAATAGTAGGGTGGCTCAGGTTTCTACTCTATCTTATGCCAAAGGTGTGTACATAGGCCTCAGGGACCTATAAACCAGGGCAGGGAAAAGCATCTTTCATTCACCTAACCTCTAAAGGACATTCTGTATTACTTGGCAGTATTAGTAATAACCCTGACCCAGTCACATAGATAAAAAAGTGACAGATATTCTCATATAACCTTATATTATTACTCATTATCACTTGAGTTTTTATTAGTAGCCAGACCAGATACCTGTTTGAAATACTTTAGTACAGAATACTGTTGCTAATGTTTTAGTGAAGAATTTTAAAGAAGTACTTATTTTTATTTTGAGTGTGTGGGTGTTTCACCTGCATATATGCCTGTGTATGTCTACAACATGTATGCCCAATGCCCATGTAAGTCAGAAGAGTGTGATATATACCTTGGAACTGGAGTTTAAAATGGTTGTGAGCCTTCGTATGGGTGCTACATAATAGAACCCAGGTTCTCTGGAAGAGCAACTGATACTCTTGACCACTGAGACATCTCTCCAACTCCATTTTAGCCCATAGTTTAATACGTTTTTTTTGTTTTTTGTTTTTTTTTGTTTTTTTTTTTTTTTTGAGACAGAGTTTTTCCGTGTAGCCCTGGATGCCCTGGTAGACCAGACTGACCTCAAACTCAGAAATCTTCCTGCCTCTGTCTTCTGGGTGCTGGGATTAAAGGCATGTGCCACCATTACCTAGAAATATTTGTATTTTTTATAATGACTATGTAACTAATAGTTAAAACTTTGATAGCTATTTTCAGTGTAATTGCTAGCTTTGTGATGTTGTGGATTTCATTTTATGTATTTGTAAACATTCCTGAAGGTGAAGGCATCTGTGACACCAAAATATGCTGGCTACTGGACACCTGAGTGAACCAAGAATACACTGTAGGGGTAGGACAAAGGCAAGCCTAGCTGAGGCAGAGCAAGACATGAGGATGCCACTTAGGAAGGGCTATCTAATCACCAAGGCATGCATCTATAACTGAAAGCACTTGGACTTGGGAGATAAATATTGTTTATTTGATCTTTCTTGATTATTCTACCCCTATGCTTTTGGGATACTGCCTCATATTCCCTCTGACCCGAATTTTATCTGCCAAATGGATGAAGGGCAAGGAGAGACAATGGTGAGGGAACCAAAAGCAGGGGCAGCTACTGATAGATATCTGCTGGGTATACAGCTAGATAAGTGAGGTTCTAACCATGTCCATTTGTGGGTCTTCCATCCCCAGTTTGGATCTTTCAAAGTGTCTGCTTATAAGCATGACATTCAAACCCTCCTTTTTTTTTTTATATACTCATCAAAGCCTGTCTTCCAGACTAGCTACTACTCCTAGACTCTCCTTGCCCATTTAGAGATAAAGTAAGAAAGGGGGTAACAGAGGCATTGTGTTGTCCCCACCTGGTTACTGGGCCCTCTCCAGCATAGAATCTATAGCACACTGGTACTTCTTAACCAGTACTTTTTAGGGTTTGTATGTGTGTATAGCTGTACTGTATATATGAGAATTAGAGGATCATTTCTGGGAGCTGGTTCTCTTCTTCTAACATGTGGATCCTAGGAATGAAACACAGCTCATCAGGCTTGGCAGCAAGCTTCTTTACCCACTGAACCATCTCATCAATCCTTAGTTACCTATCCTAAGTAAATCATAAACAACCAGTCTTAGTGATGGTTGTAAAGAAAAGTGTCTAGAATCTGGTCACTCCAAAAACCCTGGCAACCTTTTCTCTCTTAGAACAGCTCATTCAGTGCCATTAAACAGCCTGAGAACTAAGATGAAAACACATATATCCCTGAATTAGGTAGGAGTCCATCCTAGGTGTTCAGAGCCTGTCTTCCATATGGTTCTGGAATTCTCTGGCTCAATATCTGTCTCTTTCCACATGAGCTCCATGGCCCCAAACTGGGTACATACATGTTGGTACATACTCAAGCAAACTGAATTGAAAATGTGTGCTCAGATAGAAGTCTTCAGAACTATGTAAATCTGTCCCTCCAACCCTTGTGCTGATTGTGATTCAGCTTCTACCATGAGTATCTCCCTTCATACTATGCCACATAAATGAACACCATTTGTGAACCTCAGGGTTTGCAGTATGATTTCCTTTAGGCATATCAAGTTATGTCTCTTTCAGCTTACCACACAGTGAGACAATGTAGCCTTCTATGACACACAGAGGGTGGCCCAACACAAAGTAGCCATAGATTTGGTTCACAACACTGATAGTGCTGGCAATAACGGTCTCTGCGAGGTCAGCAACTGCCAAGTTCACTAGAATCCAGTTCAGAGGATGGCGCAGCTTCTTGAACCTCATGGTGGCTGCCAGCACAAGTCCATTAGTGAAGACAGATGCAATGACCACAAGAATCATCCAGGTGCTGGTGAGGTGGTACACCCACCTGGGAGCAATGTGATAATTAGGACCTTCAAAGGGACCTGGAGGCAAGAGGTACAGAATATAGGAGGAGTTTCACCAAGCTTTGTGCAGCTGCACCAACACCTTGACCCCACTTTTCCTTGCTCAATGTAAACCCTGTACATAAATCAATTAGGGTAAGGTCTAATTCAGTAGGATGGGTGTACTTAAAAAGGGGAACATTTGCCATTGCTCTCTTTTGCCAGAATAATTGGATAGGTTCACAAGCTCCAAACTTGGTTACTGGATAATGAGGCCTGTTACTGGATAATGAGGCCTCACAGCATTAGGAAAACACAAAGAGACCTGTGCTTGCTAGAATTCTCCAGTCTATGCATTCCAACAAAACAAAAATAAAAAACAAAAAGCAAACAAAACCTATCAACCCCTCTAAAACCCACCAACCCCCCCAAAAACAAAACAGATAAAGAAAACCAGGGCTATTCTGGCTGTACTAGGAGGGACAGGTAAATCTCTCCCTCAGCACAATTGTATCCTGTGATACCTCTGCTTCACTCTGTGTATAGGCCCTATTTATTTCTAAAAAGACACCTTGCACAGCTTTCCAGAAACCCCCAACATTAGATGTAATAACAGGCCACTTATAACCCCAGACTCACAGAGTCTTAGTCTCTATGCAAAAGGGAATAGTATGAATAAATATGAATAAATGGGGCCTTTAAAAGACCTGAGAGCAGAGAACCCTCAGACTGTCAGTATATCTTCCCTGAGAAATTACTGCAGATTAACTGGAGCAGAGAAGGGGGAACTGGGTGGTATTTGGAACCTCTAATTTATAGACAAGAAAAGGGGTTAGAGCAATTGAATGTCACAGATTATAAGCCAAACCCCTTCTAGATGATAGACTTCAAATCAGGCAGAGCACTGACAAAAAGAAGTAAGTATCTGGGCACAGGGAGCAGTGACACCAGAGCAGCCTGACCCTCCTGCCTGAACAAGATTCATAAAGAAATAATCAAGAAAAAGTTATCGAAAGTCAGCTCCCATATAAAAAATAGTTGTAAGGAAAACAGGGAAGGAAATAATGGGTCATGGAAGTTGGACATCTTCAAATTTATCTTGTGTCCTAAATTTTCTTTTGGAACACATTATTATTATTATTATTATTAAAATCTAAATGTAATCTTTCTCTCATTTTGGAGTAAATTATCTTTACTGAGTCCTAGATGTGCTGGAACTTGCTATGTAGACCAGGCTGACATCAAAATCACAGAGATCTTCCTGCTTCTGTCTCCTAATTGCTAGGAACTTTATAACCAACATATCACATAATTAAAAAAAATAAAAACATACTTTGAGACAAGATTTATCTATGTAGACATGGCTGATCTGAAACTTAGTATGTAGACTAAGCTGGCCTTGAACTTATCCTGCCTCTGCATTTAAATACTAGAATTACAAGCAAAGTGACTTATTCCTGACCTAAAATTTAAACTTAAAATGTAATATTTGATTTCCAGGTGTGCTGGTTTATGTCTATTTTTAAAAAAAGTAATTCCTGGTTAGCAAAAACAAAACAAAACAAAACAAAAACAACAACAATAAAAACCCCAAAAAAACTTAGTGACCCTACGTGCACACCCAATCAGTAGAATTACTCCAAGACAGGAATTGAAAGTGCAGTATCTCAACTACACAAGTTAAGGACATACATCCTAAGTGAGAAAAGGCATGTACAAATGTTAGGTCTTTATCAGTCCTATTTAAAAGATTTAATTTTTTTTTATTTATGTACATAGGCATTGTGCATCAGCAACTTGTGATTCCCCAAGAGATGCTTCTGAAAACTGTCATCACTGAGACAAAAAGATACCCGCTGGATGCTGATCTATAAACGAGAGAAAACTAAATAAGAACTTTAGCTTTGCTGGCTCTTACTTAACTTCAAGATTGCTAATTCTTCTTTTTTAAGATTTATCCTCAGAGGATAGAGGTGTCAGATTCCCTGGAGCTGGCTTACAGACTCCAGTTCTGAGACACCTGCTGTGGGTTCTGGATTTGAATTTAGGTCTTCTGAAAGTGTTCTCATTCACTTCTTCAGCTCAAATATTACTAATTCTGAAAGTCATTTCCTACTAGCTTTAATGCAGAGAACAATTGAGGTGTAGGTTATGTTAACAGTTTCTTAGGTTACTGCTCAGGGGCCTTAAGGCTGCTTATGCTGGCAGTTCTGTCTCTTTACTACAGCCTGCAGGTGTCTGATAGCTTGACTGGGATGGGATGATTAGCTTGACTCATCTGTTTTCACTTTTACTGAGTTAACCTTTGAGTCAGAGTCTACTCAGTTCTGTGTTTACAGGGTTAGCCAGTGTCTTAAATAAAAAATGGAATATCTTTTTGAGACCAAAGCTATAGTCAGGAGAAAAATCTTCAGGCTAAACCAGCAAACAAAGAAAAGCTTGCCTCTCTTCTTCCATCTGTAGAGCAGTCTGTTTTCCTTTTCTATCAATACTGAGTACCTCCTGCTCAAGGTTGAGTGTTCTGCTTGAGTTGATGCCCCAATAAATAGTTTCTCAGAAGCTCCTGACCCAGAACTTGCTTTTATTTTTATTACTACTGCCAAAAGATGCCTTTTGTATTAGTCAGACTTTCAGAACAACTGTTAATTTACAGAAAAGGCTGATAATTAATACAACTCAGAGGCTAGTCACCAGTAATGTTTGAAGATAGGAAAAGCCCAAAAGGAAAGGGTTATTTTCTTTTTTTAAAAAAAAGTGCAAGGAAGGGATGGAGAGATGGTTCAGTAGTTAAGAGCACTGGCTGCTTTTCCAGAGGTCCTGAGTTCAGTTTCCAGCTCACAACCATCTGTAACAGGGTCCGAAGCCCTCTTCTGTTGTGTCTGAAGACAGCTACAGCATACTCATATACATAAAATAAATAAAAATCTTTTTTTAAGTCCTAGGAAAATGAAAGATGTAGCAATTGGGTTGGGGAATAGATACATGATAGAGTACTTACATGAGATACTGGGTTTGAAATAGTAATCAACATAAATCTGTGTATTTCATTTGGGCCTTGATTCAAGTCAACTTTTTAAAAAAGTATAAAACACTTTTTCTGGTCATAGTAGTACATGGCTGTAATACCAGAACTTTGGAGGATGAGGCAGAAGATCATGAATTCAAGGCCACCCTGGGCTATAAAATCTAGGATGGCTTCAAAATCATATGAAAACTCTGACTCAAAAACAAAAACAAAACAAATGAACAAACAAACAAATAAACAAACAAGTATGGGGCTGTGATAGAACTTAATGGCAATCCGAATTGGTCCATGGAACACACATGCTGGAAGAGAACTCACTACTCTCACAAGTTCTGACCTTTATGTGGATGCTGTGGTATATGCCATTTCTGATAAATAAATGACTAAATTTGAATGTAAAACAAAACAAAACATGATCTTTTTGATGCAAAGTCTTGAGAGCTATGTAGCTGAGAAGACCTATGTAGTCTTGGCTGGCCAGGACCTTGCTATGTAGAACAAATTGGTCCCAAACTCATAGAGATCCACCTTTCTCTGCCTCACAAATGCTGGAAGTAAAGGTGTATACCATTACTACTTACTAATTTATGTTGACACAGGGTTTTATGTATGACAGACTGCCTCAAACTCCATATGTACCTTGAACTTCTGATCTTCTGTTTCTATCTCCCAGGTGCTGGAAATACAAGCATCTACTATCATGAGCAGTTGGATGTAGTATCTTTCTTACATCAACTAAGATAATGCATACTATCCAGGAAATATTGTTGAATTTTTGGTATTAGGATGACATAATAGTTATGTTTTAGTAGCCCTATCATCTTAAAGGAAAAAGACTAGGAGGAGTGGAGAAAGGGGAATATATGATTGAAGAATAAATAATAATAAACTTCTGGTAAAGAAGGATATGATGTGTTAGATTTGTGTCTAAGAATCAGAAACCAGGAGGAGCCAGTGAGATGGCTTAGTAGGTAAAGGTGCTTGTTGTCAAGCTTGACATTTGATCCTGGGTCCCACATAGTGGAAAGAGAGAACTGACTGCCCCAAGTTATCCTCAGACCTCTACACATATGTTGCCAAGTTTTCCTCTGGCGTCTATGTGCAACTGTCTGTCTGTCTGTCTGTCTGTCTGTCTGTCTGTCTGTCTGTCTCTCTCTCTCTCTCTCTCTCTCTCTCTCTCTCTCTCTCTCTCTATATATATATATATATATATATATATATACACATATGTGTGTGTATTCTCTCATATATAATATATATAATTTTTAAATAAAAATAATTAGGAGGAAAGGGATTGGAAGGGAGACAAATGAAATAAGATAAAACCTATGGGCATTATGGTTTTATGATAAGGACCTGAAGTTCATGATACTCTCCCATTACTTTGATATACACTTGAAGCTTTGCACAAAACAAACCCTCTGGCCACAGAAACAGAGGTGTTGGGTCTCATTGAAGCCATGGGTACCAAAACAATCCTGTGGAGGTGAAGTACAGAAACCTAGCTAGTTTTGCGTGAGGTCCCTGTTCTTACAGTAGTGGCTCTGGCAATGCTAAAGTAGGTTGTAGCCAATCCTGGGTTCTAGGGAAGCTTTAAGGAGAAACCTGGTCTGCCGACTGAACCTCCAGTACGCCTGTTGCTCACCTCTGGTGCTGTTGCTGTTCGTATAGGTGAAGATGCTTTCAAGGGTGCTATCCTCATAGTGGTCCGGTGTCTGTTCACCTGTAAGCCTTTGGGCCATGGCTGTGGAAAACAGTGTCTCTGGAACCTGTCAGACTTGGCACATTGCCTGTGGGGTTACAGGACTTTATATCAGTCCACAGGATCAGCCCAGACCTCCTTACCTTAAGGGCCCCCAAACCCATCACCATCTGATCTCTTAATTGGGCCCAGGACTTAGATCACCCCCTCCTACCCTCACTTCCATGTTTCTGAGTCCAACCCACAGGGGTGGCTCAGGGCCATTTGCCTGCAATGAAACCTAGATAATGCACACACTCTACCCTTTCCCTTCCTGGCTTGCAGTAGAACTTGTGGAATCCACTGTAGCTCATGCTTGTTTACAAGGGTTTGTCTTCTATCTCTTTCTAGTTCTATGGGTCAGGAAAATGGGGTTTGTAGACAAGAATGTGAGTAGGGAAGCAGCTCAGAGTTCCAGTCTACTTCCCTTCTCTGACTCTGTTGAAAGCAGCTCCTGGAAACCTTTCAGGCAGACATCTGGAACACAACTGTGTTGCAGTTTGTCAGCGGGCCCTGGGGATACAGTGTGTGTTAGCAGGACTGTTCCCATGGGAAAGAGGGTGGGAGCTTCAGCCCCCTTCCTCATCTACCTCTGCCTGCTGCAGCTCTTATTGTCACTAGGAGCCCATTGTAGGTCTTCCCAGAAACATGGTACAGCACTTGAAGGTGCTCACATGGTACTTCCTTTTTGCCTGTTCAAGTGCACAATATGTCCCTGGACTATAGCTAGCTGCTTCCTGCTTCTTTACATTGTCTAGACAGGGTACCTCACTGTCCTTCTCTGCTCATAGCAGTGTGGCTGCTGCTGGCTTCACAATTAGTAGGAGACATTCATTCTTTGAACATGGCCACTTCCAAGCAAAGACTCCTGCTTTCTTGCTGTGGCATCCCCAGGAATCACATCCTCTGTTAAGGTTTCCACCAGCTCCTTTCTACTTGATCCTGGAATTCAGCTGCCTTGAGGAATCTCCTTTGAGTTGGCTTCTTGGGCTCAGTAAAGACTCATGGACTGGTGAAATTAATGTCTCCATCCTCTGTGCTATCATTATACAGTATCATTCTACTCTTGACCCCACCCTTAACATGGGAGCCAGGTAGAACCTTTGTAGTTACCCATCCCAAGAATGATTCTTGGAATTAACTTATTTACCCATATAAGAACCAAGCTAGAGGTTCTGTGTGTAACTTAATCCTGGCCACAGTCTTACTCAACAGCATCCTGGAAAGCATGTGCCTACAAGCAGAACTAACACCAAAAGCCATGTAGATATGATTCTCTGATGTCAAGTATAAAGAGAAGGCAAATCTATTGAGACAGAAAGTAGATACGTTATTACTAGTATATTCAAGGAAGGGAGATGAGAGTAACTTTTTTGTCATTGAATCTTTATTTCTAAGTTTCTGGAGTGGGGAGGCAGTGACTGGTGACATCTTTTCAATTAAATGGCGTTTGTGATACAGGATTTTGAAAACTATTTATATTATTGAAAAATTTACTAGGAAGCCAGAATATACGCACCAGGGTTCTAAACATTTAATAGATGTATGGAAACTTACCCTAAACAAGGCTTTGCAAGTTTTAAATTTTGGTTACTCATGATAAATCTTTTTTTTCCTGTGGATACAGTGGAACTTTATTGATGGTATTCAAGAGAGCAGAGAGGCTCCCTAGGCCCTATTATTATGGGGGTCTGGGATGGAAATTGTGAGGGAGATGCTCAGTGTTGGGGGCCAAGTTGGTATGTGAATCCTCAGCAACTGAGGGCCTCTCTCTTGCTTGCAGTGTCATTGCTGGGGTGGGTAGTCCAGGGTTTCTTACTCCTTAGAGACCATGAGGTCCACCACCCTATTGCTGTAGCCATATTCATTGTCATACCAGGAAATGAGCTTCACAAAGTTGTCATTGAGAGCAATGCTAGCTCTGGCATCAAAAGTGGAAGAGTGGGAGTTGCTGTTGAAGTCACAGGAGACAACCTGGTTCTCAGTGTAGCCCAGGATGCCCTTTAGTGGGCCCTCAGCTGCCTGCTTCACCACCTTCTTGATGTCATCATACTTGGCAGGCTTCTCCAGGCGGCATGTCAGATACACAACTGATATGGTAGGAACATGGAAGGCCATGCCAGTGAGCTTCCCATTCAGCTCTAGGATGACCTTGCCACAGCCTTGGCGGCACCAGTGGATACAGGGATGATCTTCTGGGCTGCCCCACAGCCATCACGCCACAGCTTTCCAGAGGGGCCATCCACAGTCTTCTGAGTGGCAGTGATGGCATGAACTGTGGTCATGAGCCCTTCTACGATGCCAAAGTCGTCATGGATGACCTTAGCCGGGGGGGAGGGCGCTAAACAGTTGGTGGTGCAGGATGCATTGCTGACAATCTTGAGGGAGTTGTCATATTTCTCATGTTTCACACCCATCACAAACATGGGGGCATTGGCCAAAGAGGCAGAGATGATGACCCTTTTGGTCCCACCCTTCAAGTGGGCCCCGGCCTTCTCCAAGGTAGTGAGGACACCAGTAGATTCCACAAAATACTCAGCACCAGCATCAACCCCATTTGATGTTAGTAGGATCTTGCTCCTGGAAGATGGTGATGGGCTTCCCATTGATGACAAACTTCCTATTCTCAGCCTTGTCGGTGCCATTAAATTTGCCATGGGTAGAGTAATACTGGAACATGTAGACCATGTAGTTGAGGTCAATGAAGGGGTCTTTGATGGCGACAATCTCCACTTTGCTAGGTCCTTAGCATAAGGCAGCCCTGGTAACCAGGCACCCAATATGGCCAAATATGTTCACACCAACCTTCACCATCTTGTCTAAAGGACGAGGCTGGTACTGCATGAGAAGATGCGGCTGTCTGTAGAACAGGGAGGAGCAGAGAGCTGAGAAATCTTTTGTTAAGACTTTTATAAATATTTTAGTAGTGTGTATTGATTTATATATTAGAGGAATTAGGTATAATATTTCAACATGGGAACTGCTCAAATCCAACCTTCTTTGTCTATCCTCTCTTTTCCTAATATCTAGAATATTTTAAAAGACATAATATTTTTATTAATTATCTGGGAACCTTATAAAATGAGGCTTGATTCCCACTCCTCCCAGGTCTGCCCTTCCACCCTTGTACCCCCCCAAAACTCTACAAAGTCCAATTTGTGCTGCCCATATACTCATTGGAGAATGATCAAACTCCCAGTGGCCAGCAATTCCACCAACAGTGAAGGAGAGTTCCTCTTTCTCCACATCCTGGCCAGCATCTGTTGTCACTTGAGTTTTTGATCTTAGCCATTCTGACTGGTGTAAGGTGGAATCTCAGGATTGTTTTCATTTGCACTTCCCTGATGACTAAGGATGTCGAGCACTTCTTTAGGTGCTTCTCAGCCATTCAAAATGTTTCAGTTGAGAATTCTTTGTCTAGCTCTGTCCATTATTTTTAATAGGGATATTTGATTCTCTGGAGTCTAACTTCTTGAGTTCTTTGTATGTATTAGATATTATCCCTCTATTGAATTTTGGATTGGTAAAGATCTTTTCCCAATCTGTTGTCTGCAGTTTTGTCCTATTGATTTTTGTCTGTGACATGTTTTTCAGGATGAATTTAAACTTGCTATATAGCTGAGGATGACTTTGAACTTTGGATACCTCTTCTTCTATTAATCAAATACAGAGATTATAATCATAAAACTTAGTTTAACATGAACATATTTTAGAGTCCCAAACCCAGAAATATGAGTGACATCCATTTGCCATACTTTGAGTGGCAAGAGACCTCTGGGATTAACTCCTATTTCAGGAGGGTGATGGAAGGTGATACACTGTTGACATTCTAAGACAATTTGGTGAGCATCAGCTCTAGATAACTTAAATTTTTGCTGTAAAGTCCTTGATGGTACATGAAATTGTTGATGAAACTATCTTGCCTGATCAAGAGATGAGCTAAGAAAAACATACTCTCTTCGGGTACATTTATCTACTTCATCATTTTCTGCACTCAGTGGTCTGAGCAGTCCAGTATGTACTCTAACATGCTGAATAAAATTTTTTTGATCTCTATGCCAAAAAAAACTTAGTTTAAGTGGTACCAGGGGTTGAACCCAGGGCTTCATGAATGCCAAGCGAGTACCTTACTAACTGATCCAACCCCTTTCTGAAAATTTTTAAACATGGAATTATCATGTGATCCAAAAGACTTGAAAATAGAGTTTCAAAGAAAAACTTGTACCACTATCTTGACAGCAGCCATATTCCTTACTGAGATGGGGTGTGTGCCAGTCTAGTGTGCAGCAACAGATGAATGACTAAACAAAACATGACATATCCATTACTCAGGCTTAAAAAGGAAGAAAATATTATACATGCAGAAACATGAATGGCCAGGAGGATAAGAACCCTTGTGAAATGAGCCAGGTACTAAAAGACAAATATTTGAGTTCTAGGAGTTTCTTAGAATAGTCAGATTTGAAACAAGTAGGCTGGTGATTGACAAGTGCTAGGAGACACAGCAGTTGATGTTTCATGGGCATAGCCTTTCAGTTGTCCAAAATGAACAGATTCTGGAGTTGGAGGTACTGGCAGCTGTCCAGGAAAAGATCCTTTTGAAAGTGGCTAGGATGGTAGACTTTTTATGTGTTTTATCACTGTTTTGGAGATGTCAACTGGAAAAGGTCAAATGATTCCTTGTCTTGTAGTTGGTTTTATTGATGGGCTTGAGAGTTGAATGGAGGAGACAGGCATCCACCAGAAGCCTTAATAAAATGACAATAAAAGCCGTATGAAAGAAAGTGGCAGGAAGCTTTCAGAACTCCTAATAAGTTCTCCTTGTGAAGGTGAAGCACTATCTATGTGCAGAGGAGCTTGGTGTCTGGGAGAACTACCACCTTGTCTGAACTCTAGAGCTAATTTTCTGTTTTGTCCTGCCTGCCCTTGTCCAATATTATGCTTATGACACCTCACCATAGTGCCTCAAAACCCCAAGGAAGGAGTTTAGAAATGGGAGGAAGAAGAGGAGGTGGAATAAGGTATTGAGTTCTAAGTCTTGGAGTTGCTGCACTAATGGGTACTAATTGATGATTAGGGCCAACAGAAGATCAAGTCTTGATTTAGTTTAAATCGGATTACTACCTTAAAAGTGCCCAAACACATGTGAGGGCATGTGAGCTCCCCAGCTCTAATGACAGCTCCCTGGAGCTCCAGCAAAAAGGTGGGTGGAAGGAGAGAGACATTGGAAATGGAAATGTTGGGTAAAGGTGGAGAGAAAATGGGAGTATAGAAGAACAAGGGCACAGTGAGGGTGGAAAGAGAAAGAACTTCCGTGTCAGCATCCTCTTCTCTGCCTCACCCCAGCATTATTTGCCATCATTGTACCAGCTGGTATCCTGGAACCTGGAAGATTAAATGTCACGCTTATCTCTAATCTGACTATTTCTAAATGACTCTATAAAGGATTGCTTATTAGGAGTTCTGGAAGCTGCCTGTCACCTTCATTCAGCTCTCAGCTTCATCTGGCAGGTCAAAGACTTTATCAGCAACAGCCAATAGCCGATTTTGCTAGAGAGCAAGGAACCATTTGTTAATTTTCTTTGGCATTTAAAAAAATTGTGGGAAATATATATAACATATTAGGGGCCGTGTTTATTTTTTAAAGTGTACAGTTCAACACGTTCATGTCACTGAAGCACCACCAAACCCAGCCAACTTCAGAACTTTATTTTTATCTTGTAAAACTGAAACTCAGAACACATTATTTGCTCCTCATCCCTTCAACCGCTGGCAACCATTCCTCTACCTTATGTGGTTTGGCTACTCTGGGGTACCTCCTAGAAGTGAAATCATATAATATTTATCCTTTGTTGTCTGGTTTCTTTCTCTAAGCATCATGTCTGTAAGAATGATCTATTGCCCTTAACTTTAGATTTGGAATAGATTGAAATACATTGAATTTTTTTACATGATAAAGTATGATTATGTTTCTATTTCTTTTCCTGGCTTTTAAAATGTATGTGTACGTGTGTGTTTGTGTGTTAAACCCCTAGGACAAAGAGCCTTGATGGGTGTCTTTTCTATCTATCCTATTTTTTGAGGCAATTATCTCACTAAATCTGGAGTCACTAATTTATGTATGGCAAGGACTTTACTGATGAATTATCTTCTCAGTCCCTGGAAAACATACCTTAAGTAAAGTAATATGAGAGATGGGGAGAGGAGAGAAAGAGAATGAGAGAATGAGAGAGTGAGAGAGCAATAGAGCAAGCAAGCAAACAAGCAGAAGAGCTAGTGAGCAATTGAGTATTGTGTGTGGCACACACCTCTAATCCTAGCATTTGGATGGTGGAAGTAGGAGTATCAGGAGTTCAAGGAATCCTCTATATTATTTCCACTTCAAGGCAAAGCCTGAGCTACTTCAAAAAAACAAAAAAATAAGATTGGATAATTTCATTATTTTTGTGTTTTCTGCATGGCTCATCTTAGAACCTGGCAACATGCTTCTGGTACCTGGTGTGAGTTCCATTGTTTCTAATAGCTGAGTATTAATTACTCCATTGTGTACCACACATTTTGCTGCATGAAGGAAACTCATCTGAGCAACAAAGACAGGCACTACCTCAGAGTAAAAGGTTGGGAAAAAACTTTCCAAGCAAATGGTCCCAAGAAAAAGCCCACATAAACATGGAAGCTAAACAGTGCTCTACTCAATAATAACATAGTCAAGGAAGAAATAAATAAAGGAATTAAGGACCAGGCTTGAGGAGAGGTGAGGGAGGTCACGGCGTGAAAGCGTATACTCTACAGCCGCACCTGATACCTCTGCGAGCTGCCTGCGTTGTGAACAACCACGTCCTACTGCTGGCAGGAAGGGAAGGATTGGATCATATTTGTGACCAAAGAAGATCATGAAACTCTTAGCTGTGCCGAGCTGGTGGTTGATGACCCCAATTATCCCTATGAGGAGCACGGGTTGATACTGCCTAACAGAGATATTAACTGGAATTGCCCATGTCTTGGGGGAATGGAGCAGTTTAAGTCTGCCTTTTCCCGCTACCACTCCAGCACAGAGGATATCAAGGGATCAGACTGTATAGACCAGTTCCGGGCCATGCAAGAGTGCATGCAGAAGTACCCAGACCTCTATCCCCAAGATGAGGAGGAGAAAGAGGAGGCAAAGCCAGTGGAGCAGGTGGAAGAAACAGCTGACACTAAAGCCTCTGCAGTCAAAGAACAGGGGTTAAGTTCCTGAAGGCCATGGGCCCTCGCTGCCACTCACTGTGGGACTTTCTATACAATGCTTTTTGGTCACCTCTGTGAAAATTCTTTCCCTCTGTGCACTGTAATATACAAAATAACTTATTTTAATGATCAGGGGTCTTGGCTACTTGCAGTATACACTGAAGAAAAAGGGTGTGTGTGCACCTGTGTCCTCCATAAACCTGTCCTTATACATCCAGGCCACTCCTGGATGTACTTCTGTGATTGCCCTGGATTTTGCCACTTTAAAATAATGTGCTGAGGCTTCGTAACAACCAAAAGTTGTTACTCAGGAAAGTTTATCCTGAGAAAGATGATCTGTTCTTATCTATGGTATCCCTTTTGGTAGATTTTATACCTCTTGGGAAAATTAAGTAAATAGATGCCAAAACTTCTTTAAGAGTGGGTCCGTTCCTACTGGAAGAGGTACATGAGCTGGAGTGCGTGGGACAGTTTCTGTGTTTGCAGTCCAGGCTCCAGTGCTTACAGTCGCAGGATGGGATTGGACCCTGGGACTCCCAGTCCCTTCTAGGTGAAAGGAGAGGCTGGGTTTGCTGTTTATGATTTTGCTGTTCTGAGAGCACCAATTTGGGGCCCATGTTCACTCAGTTGTGATATTGAGGTGGGGAGCTAGCTGCTTCCAGATCATAAGCCAGCAAATGAATGTCTGAATAAAGCACTCAATTAAAAAGAAACAATTTCTAAAAAAAGAAAGAAAGAAAGAAACTAAGTATTTTCTAGAATTTAATGAAAATGAAAGCACAACACACCCAAACCTATGGGATGCAATGAAAGCAGTACTGAGAGGCAAACTCATAGGTCTGAGTGCCTCCAAAAAGAAACTGGAGAGAGCATACACTAGCACCTTGACAGCACACCTAAAAGCTCTAGAACAAAAAGAAGCAGGTACACCCAAGAGGAGTAGAAGGCAGAAAATAATCAAACTCAGAGCAGAAATCAACCAAGAAGAAACAAAACAATACAAAGAATCAACAAAACCAGAAGCTGGTTCTTTGAGAAAATCAACAAGATTGATAAACCCTTAGCCAGACTAACTGGAGGGCACAGAGAGAGTATCCAAATTAACAAAATCAGAAATGAAAGGGAAGACATCACAACTGAATCTGAGGAAATTCAAGAAATCATCAGAGGCTACTACAAAATCCTATACTCAACAAAAATCCTATACTCAACTGGAAAATCTAGAGGAAATGGTCAAATTTCTAGAGAGATACCAGGTAATAAAATTAAATCAGGATTATATAAACCATCTAACAGTCTCATAACACCTAAAGAAATAGAAGCAGTCATCAAAAGCCTCCCAAGCCACAAAAAGCCCAGGGTTCAGTGCAGAATTCTATCAGACCTTCATAGAAGACCTAATACTAATACTCTCCAAACTATTCCACAAAATAAAGACAGAGGGAACACTACCCAATTCATTCTTTGAAGCCACAATTACACTCGTTCCTAAACCACACAAAGACCCTACAAAAATAGAACTTCAGACCAATTTTCCTGGTTAACATTAATGCAAAAATACTCAATAAAATACTTGCAAATCAAATCCAAGAACACATCAAAACAATCATTAACCATGACCAAGTAAGCTTCATTCCAGAGATGCAGGCATGGTTCAATATACAGAAATCCATCAACGTAATCCACTATGCAAACAAACTGAAAGAAACACACACACACACACACACACACACACACACACACACACACACACACACATACACGGTCATCTCACTAGATGCTGAGAAAGCATTTGACATCTCGACATCTGCTTATCTCTGGTGTTAGTTGGTCTTGCTGTCTCTGACTGGAACTTGACCCTCCTGTGGACTTTTGAGCCTGTGTGCTTAGTAGTGAGAGCACTCCTGGGGAACTAGCTCTTTCCAGAAGGGATTTGGGTATGGAGGGCTGTGAGATACCCTTAGTTCTGAGTGCAGATGGAGTCTGGGATATTTTCTTTATTTACATTTCAAATTTTATTCTCTTTTTCAATTTCTTCTCTGGAAGCCACCTATATCACCCCCCCCCCCGCTTCTCCTGCCTTGGAGTTGGTTTTCTTTTTACACTTTTTAAAATAAGGTTGTAATTAAGTATTTGTGGGTACATATACATACACATATGTATATATGTAACAATAATATAGGAAAAGAGGTTATTAATTTGAGGAGATAGGAGAGAAACTGGGAGGGGCTGTAGGAAGGAAAGGTGGATGTGATACAGTTCTATTTTAATTAAAATATATTCTTTTTTTCTTTTTTTTCTTGATCTTCATACAGTCTGTGGGTTGTTTCTGGGGTGTTCAGAGCTTTCTGGGGTTAGTATCCCATTATCAGTGACTGCATATTATGTCTGTTCTTTTGTGATTCTTTTTACACTTTTATGTTTGTTTTAGGATTTGAGCTCAGGTTGCCAGACTTGTGTTTGTTTGTTTGTTTTAGACAGTATCTCACTATGTAGCCCTGGAAGAACTGGAAGTCATTGTGTAGACTAGGCTGGCCTGAAACTCACATGGATCTGACTACCTCTGCCTCCTGAGTGCTGGGATTAAAGACATGTGACCATTATAGAAAAACACAACCAATCAAAATGCATAGTTGTGGAACCCAGTATTACTAAATACATCTACAAAACACTCCTGTATGTAAGATTCAGAAAGATTGTGATAGCCAGTGGATTGGAGAGTTTGATGTGAGACTGTGTCTCCAAGGAATGTCAGAAACTATACCAATAAAGTCTCACCGACATAACTGCTCAAACATGAGCTAAACATGAACAACAAAAATAAACAAGCTAATATGAATGGGGATAAGGAAGCCTAAAATACTTCAACCCTAAACAAAGAACTAAAGGATACTAAGCAACATTGAGAATAAGAGAAATAAATAGTCTTCCCTAGGGAAGAAAACACAAACTGGTTATCCAATACCAAATAGCCAGTCCTGAAGACATAAACATTCAAGTAATATTATACAGACTGAACAAGTTATATTTAGGGATGTACATGTAATAAAAATTAATTAAAAAAATCCATTCCAGGCTTTTTACACTGGTGCTGGCATTAAAGACATTTAGTTTGAAACTCGGAGCTTAAACATATTTCCTGCCCCAGTTCCCAAACTGAGACTATAGTCACATGCCATCAAAACCAGTTTTTCAACATATTTTTTGCTTGAAAAAAGTGTCACATCTCAAACCAGATTCATCGAGTATAGAATCAAGCCTTAGATTGTATAGAATTCCTCTTTGATTAGTATCTCCTCTTTAATTTGTAAATTTTTTAAAGGGGTATATTTTCCAAACTCATTTACAATTTGATTCCATTTACTATGTGGTCCTGGATTAGCCTAACTCATAAAAATCAGGAAGGATGCCAGGGCCCAGAGAGAACAGCATGGGGTTAATGGTTCATGGAACCAGAGTCTCATTTGTTAAGATAATGAGGCTCAGTGATCTCACTCTCTCTTTGGCCTCCACTTGTACCACGTGATGTGATGCCAATATATAGTTAGTTAGCTTCTCTGTTGTGTCTCAAAATACTGACTAAAAGGAACTTGGGGAGGAAAGGGTTTATTTGGCTTATGCTTCCACATCATAGTCCATCACTGAGGGAAGTCATGGCAGGAACTTAAGTAGGAACTTGGAAGCAAGAACTGAAGCAGAGATCAAGGAGGAACACTGCTTACTGCCTTGCTTCTGATAGCTTTCTTTCTTTCTTTAAATTATATTTTAGTGTTTTTGTGTATGTAGAGGTCAGAGGACAATGTGTGGAAGTCAGTTCTCTCCTTCTACTATGTAGCTCATAGGGATTGAACTCAGATTGTCAGTTTTGACAGCAGGAGCCTCTACCTTCTGAGTCATTTCCCTCATCCCTCACCTTGATTTCTTATACCACTCGGAACCACCTGCCCAGGGTGGCATTTCTTAAAGTGGGCTGGGCTCTCTGACATCAATAAATAATCAAGAAATTGTCCCCACAGACTAATGGAGGCATTTACTTGGTGGAGGTTCCCTCTTCCCAAATGACCCTACCTGGTGTCAAGTTGACAAAATCCCCCAAAACAAACAAGCAACAAACAAAAACCCAAGACTTTCACAACCCATGATGGATGTGAAAGAAGGCAGGGGAAAAGCTTGGGAAAAAAAAGAAGTCATCAAACAGTTGGCACTGAAGGTTCTGATGAGGGTATGCTAGTGCTGCATAGCTGTTTCCTCCAGTATGGACATCACAATTGCAATATTGAATTAGAATAGCTGTGGATGACCCCAAAACAACCCTCACTAATGAGGAGAGAAACAGGCAGATCATGGGGTTCACAGGTCCTGTGTGAGAGATGGAAGGTCGGCTGGTAGAAGGGACTGGTGGTATAGCCTTTTGTGAATTGTGCATACTGTGGGTGGCATTTTTAGTGCTATAGCTTCTTGTGAGTCACCCATGCTATTGATGGGACTCTTTAGTGGTCTAGCTGCCCACAAATTGCTCAGGGGCTTCCACTAGTGTAGTTTTCTTTGAGTCACCCACATTCCTGGGAAACCCAATGAACTTACTGATTTCTCAAAGTGGAACACTTTCATTGGTCTGTCAGTGCATTCTTTATCTGGAGTGGGTAGACATTTCTTCATGTCTCCTTAGGCAAAGTCACATGATAGTCAAAGCATTTTATTAATGTTAAAAATACCCTTTAAAAACTTACAAGGAAGACAAGTTTTACCCCTTGGTGGATGTGCTCAGTTTTCTGTAGGCTTGGGTCAGGGCAAAAACATCATGGAGGTAGGAGCCTATAGGAGGTGATAGTCACTTTGTGGCAGCCAGTGAGCAAACAGAGAAAGAGGAAGGACCTAGTGACAAGATACCCTTTGAAGGTACATACCTAGCAGCTAATTTTCACCAACATATTTTTGGCAACATCCCAAAAATTTTACCACATTTTGACTCCATTAGTAGGTTATTTCATTGATGAAGTTAGAACCCTCACTACTGAATTCAACAGTTGGGGAACAACCACCTCCTTCAGCAAGGAGGTAGGAAGTATGGGTCTACAACAATGACACTAACATTTGCCAGGTTCAGCTATTCTGATTTTTACCAGTAGATAAATATAAAGCCAAGAGTGTGAACCATGTTTTTGCTAGATCAAGTGCAAAATACATTGCACTGTATTTGCTTATGAACTTAAAGCTGGGTTGGGCCAGGTGAGTCACTTCTAACTACCTTGTTCATGGTAACAACCACTCTGGAAATCAGACTGGCAGTTCCTCAGAAAATTGGACATAGTATTATCTGAGGACGCAGCTATTCCACTCCTAGGCATATACTCAAAAGAAACTCCAACATATAATGAAGACACATGCTTCACCATGTTCATAGCAGCCTTATTTATAATAACCAGAAGCTGGAAAGAACACAGATGTCCTTCAGTAGAGGAATGGATACAGAAATTGTGGTACATTTACACAATGGAGTACTACTCAGCTATTAAAAACAATGACTTCATGAAATTCCTAGGCAAATGGATGGAAAATGAAGCTATCATCCTGAATGAGTTAACCCAGTCACAAAAGAATACACACGGCATGTACTCATGGATTCGTGGATATTAGCCCCAAAGGTCATAATGCCCAAAACACAATCCACAGAACACATGAAACTCAAGAAGAAGGAAGACCAAAGTGTGGATGATCTCTTCTGAACTCTCAGCTAGGAGCAGTTCCTGTACTCAGAGAAGTCTTTCCAATTTTATATATGTATTGTTTTCAAGCTTTCATATTGTAAGTCAATGAAAATAAGAAATGAGTTCCACAGATCCTGGTTTTCAGTGTAAAAAAGGAGAGAAACGTAATAAAAACTAGAAATTGAAAATATTAATAGGAACTCACTTTTTAAAATGTATTTGGAAATTGCTTTATTAGATACATATTTACTAGTACTGTCTACTAAAACAAGTGTGCGGTGAGCTGCAAGCATCTTGGTTGCACAAAAACTGATGGCAAGAACACAAAAGCCTCTTGGAAAGGCATATCCACTGGCTAAAATGATGACATATTACATATCAAAAATAATTTATAGGGATTGGAAACATGTTCCATTGTTAAGGGAATTTCTTGCTTTTTCAGTGGACCAGGGTTCAGTTCCCAGTACACACCTGGTAGCTCTTAAACATCTATAATTCCAGTTTGAGGGAACCTGAAATACTCCTCCAGCCTATACCAGTACTGCCTAGTGAGTTTGAAGCCATCCTGGGCTTCATGTCACCCACACTCAAAACAACAAAAAAAGTTATATAACAAGAACTGATGCGGCCATCTGCCACCAGGAACAGCAGAGATCCAGGAATGCAGGACTGGTGAGACTGTGCTGCGAGTAGCCAGGGCCCAGAGAGCTTGCCCCCCACCCCCATTGGTTCAGGGGAGTAGGAACTCTGCCATAGGGACTCAGGTTCCACCCGGAGGGCCTTTGTATGAGGAACAAATGCTCAGGCCATCTGCCACCTGGAACAACAGAGATCCAGGGACACAGGCCAGGTACACGGGAGAGAGGGGAACCAATCACTGACAACAGGACCACGTATAATCACAGACAACAAGATGGCAAGAGGAAAGAGAAAGAACTTACCCAGTGTAAACCAACACAACCTGGCAACACCAGAACCCACCTCTCCCATCACAGCAAACAGCAGAATGCCAAACATTCCAGAAAAAGAAGACTCAGACCTGAAATCATACCTCAAGATGATGATAGAGATCTTTAAAAAAGAACAGGAGAAAAACATAAAGAAATAGAAGCTTTTAAAGAGGAAACAAGAAAAACACTCAAAGAAATCAAAGAACTAGAGGAAAACAGAACCAAAGAGATGAAGGAATGGAAGAAGGAATTTAAAATGGAAATGGAAACAATGAAGAAAACACTAAAAGAGACAACCCTAGAGGTAGAAAACCTATAAAAGAAATCAGTAGTCACAGATGCAAGCATCTCCAACAGACTACAAAAGATGGAAGAGAGAATCTTGGGGGCAGAAGACAACATTGAAAACATAGACAAAACAGTCAGAGAAGATGCAAAAGCCAAAAACCTCTTAACACAAAATATCCAGGAGATCCAGGACACAATGAGAAGACCAAACCTGAGGATAATAGGAATAGAAGAGGGCAAATAAGAGGCACAGTAAATATCTTTAACAAAATCATAGAATAAAATTTCCCTACCCTTAAGAATGAGATGACCATGAGCAGAAAAGAAGCCTACAGAACTCCAAATAGAGAGGACCAGAAAAGAAATTCCTCCTGACACATAATAGACAAAACACCAAGTGCCCAAAGCAAAGAAAGAATACTAAAAGCAGTAAGGGAAAAAGGTCATGTAACATATAAAGGCAGACCAATCAGAATCACACCTGACTTCAACAGAGACTATGAAAGCTAGAAGATCCTGGACAGACATCATGCAGACCCTAAGACAGCACAAGTGCCAGCCCAAGCTGCTATACCCAGCAAACTATCAATCACCATAGATGGGGAGACCAAGATATTTCAAGAGAAAATCAAATTTTACAATATATGACCACAAACCCAACACTACAACGAATTTTAGGTGGAAAACCCAATACAAGGAGGGAAACTACATCCTAGTAAAAACAAGAAAATACCTAAGTAAAAAAAAAAAAACAAAAAAAAAAACAAAAAAAAAAAAAAAAAACAAAAGAAGAATGACACACAGCCACAATTCTACCACTAAAACAAAAATAGCAGGAAACAGCAACCACTATCACTTAATATCTGTTAACATAAATGGACTCAATTTCCCAATAAAAAGATAAACTATGAGACTGGATACATAAACAGAATCCAGCATTTTGCTGCATATAGGACACTCATCTCAGAGACAGAGACAGAAACTATCTCAGAGTAAAATTTTGGAGAAAAACCTTCCAAGCAAACGGCTCCAAGAAGCAAGCTGGAGTGGCCATTCTAATATTGAGTAAAGTAGATTTTCAACCAAAAGTTATCAAAGTAGACAAGGAAGGACACTTTTTACCCATTACAGGGAAAATTTGTCAGGAGGAACTCTCAATCCTTAATATATATGCTCCAAATACAAGAGCACCCATATTCATAAGAGAAACCCTACTAAAGCTCAAAACATACATTGCACCCCACATAATAGTAGTGGGAGACCTCAACACCCCACTCTCATCAATGGACAGATCATGGAAACAGAAACTGAACAAGGATACAGTAAAACTAGCAGAGGTTAACAACCAATTGGAATTAATAGACAGGTACAGAACATACCATCCTAAAACAAAAGAATACACCTTCTTCTCAGCACCTCACAGCACCTTCTCCAAAACTGACCACATAATCAGTCACAGAACAAGCCACAATAGATATATGAAGATTGAAATACTCCCATGCATCCTATCAGATCACATGGTCTAAAGCTGGTCTTTAATAGCAAGAAAGACAACAAAAAGCCCATATACACATGGAAAGTAAACAGTGCTCTATTAAACGATAGCAAGGTCAAAGAAGAAATAAAAAAAATCAAGGATTTTCTAGAATTTAATAAAAATGAAAACATAACATACCCAAACCTATGGGATGCAATGAAATCAGCACTGACAGGAAAACTCATGGCTCTGAGTATTTCCAAAAAAAAAAAAAAAAAAAAAAAAAAACTGGAGAGAGCATACACTAGCATATTGACAGCACAGTTGAAAGCTCTAGATCAAAAGGAAGCAGATACACTCAAGAGGAGTAGACAGCAAGAAATAATCAAACTCGGAGCAGAAACTGACCAAATAGAAATAAAAAGAACCATTTAAAAAATCAACAAAACCAAGAACTGGTTCTCTGAGAAAATCAACAAGGTTGATAAACCCTTAGCCAGACTAACTAGAGGGCAAAGAGAGAGTATACAAATTAACAAAATCAGAAAGGAAAGTGGAGACATAACAACTGAAACTAAGGAAATTCAAGAAATGATCAGATCCTACTACAAAAGCCTATACTCAACAAAGCTGGAAAATCTGGAGGAAATGGATGAATTCCTAGACAGAAATGAGATACTAAAGTTAAACCAGGACCAGGTAAACCATCTAAATAATCCCATAACACCTAAAGAAATAGAAGCAGTCATCAAAGGCCTCCCAACCAAAAAAAGCCCAGGTACAGATGGGTTCAGTACAGAATTCTATCAGTCATTTATTGGCGACCTAATACCAATACTCTCCAAACTATTCCACAAAATAGAATCAGATGGAAAACTACCTAACTCATTCTTCGAGGTCACAATAACCCTCGTTCCTAAACCACACAAGGACCCTACAAGGAAAAAAGAACTTCAGACCAGTCTCCCTTATGAACATTGATGCAAAAATACTCAACAAAATCATTGCAAAATGAATCCAAGAACACATCAAAAAGATAATTTACCATGATTACATAGGATTCATCCCTGGGATGCAGGGATGGTTTAACATATAGAAATCCATCAATGTAATCCACCATATAAACAAACTCAAAGGAAAAAAAAAACACATGGCCATCTCACTAGATGCTGAGAAACCTTTTGACAAAATTCAACTCCCCTTTATGTTTAAAGTCTTGGAAAGAACAGGAATCCAAGACCCATACCTAAACATAATAAAAGCAATATACAACAAACCAATAGCCAACATCAAACTTAACGGTGAGAAACTTGAAGCAATCCCACTAAAATCAGAGACTCGACAAGGCTGCCCACTCTCCCCCTACCTATTCAACATAGTACTGGAAGTTCTGGCCTGAGCAATTAGACAGCAAAAAGAAATCAAAGGGATACAAATTGACAAGGAAAAAGTAAAAACATCCATCACTGTTTGCAGATGACATGATAGTGTATGTAAGTGACCCCAAAAATTCTACCACAGAACTCCTACAGCTGATAAACAAGTTCAGCAAAGTGGCTGGTTATAAAATTATCTCAAACAAATCAGTAGCCTTCCTCTACTCAAAGGACAAACATGTGGAGAAAGAAATTAGGGAAAAGATACCCTTCACATTAGTCACAAACAATATGAAATACCTTGGTGTGACTCTAACTAAGCAAGTGAAGGACCTATATGAGAAGAACTTCAAACCTCTAAAGAAGGAAATCGAGGATGATCTCAGAAAATGGAAAGATCTCCCATGCTCATGGATTGGAAGGATCAACATTGTAAAAATTGCCATCCTACCAAAAGCAATCTACAGGTTCAATGCAATCCCCAGCAAAATTAAAACACAAGAGTTGGAAAGAGCAATGTGCAATTTCATCTGGAACAACAAAAGACCTAGAATAGCAAAAACAATACTCAACAACAAGAAAACATCTGTGGGAATCACCATCCCTGACCTCAAGCTATATTAAAAGGCAATTGTGCTAAAAACTGCTTGGTACTGGTACAGAGATACACAAGTGGATCAATGGAATAGAATAGAAGATCCAGAAATGAGCCCTCAACTATATGGTCACCTGATTTTGGACAAAGGTGCTGTAATCATTCAGTGGAAAAGGGACAGCCTCTTCAACAAATGGTGTTGGTCCAACTGGCACTCAGCATGCAAAATAATGAAAATAGACCCTTTCTTGTCTCCTTGTACAAAGCTCAAGTGCAAGTGGATCAAAGATCTCCACATTAAACCAGATACACTGAAATTATTAGATGAGAAAGTAGGGAAAACCTTAGAACACATAGGCACAGGAGAGAATTTCCTGAACAGAACACCAATGGCTAGTGCTCTAAGGTCAAAGATTGACAAATGGGACTCAATGAGATTGCAAATTTCTGTAAGGCTAAGGACACTGTCAAGAAAACAAAACAGCAGCCAACAGATTGGGAAAAGAAATTTAGCAACCCCACATCAGATAGAGGCCTAATATCCAAGGTATACAAAGAACTCAAGAAGTTAGACACCAGAGAATCAAACAACCCTATTAAAAAATGGGGTACAGAGCTAAACAAAAAGTTCTTAATTGAGGAATATCAAATGGCTGAGAAACATCTAAGGAAGTGCTCGACATCCTTAGCCATCAGGGAAATGCAAATCAAAACAACCCTGAGATTCCACCTCACACCAACCAGAATGACTAAGATCAAAAATTCAGATGGTAGCCGATGCTGGCAAGGATGCAGAGAAGGAAGAACACTTCTCCACTATTGGTGGGGTTGTAAACTGGTACAACCACTCTGGAAATAAAGCTGGCGGTTCCTCTGAACATTGGACATAGTACTACCTGACGATCCAGCTATTCCACTTCTGGGCATATACCCCAGAGAAGCTCCAACATACAACAAAGACACATGCACCACAATGTTTATAGCAGCCCTATTTATAATAGCCAGAAGCTGGAAAGAACCCAGATGTCCTTCAGTAGATAAATGGATACAAAAATTGTGGTACATATACACAATGGAATACTACTCAGCCACCAGAAACAATGACTTAACCAAATTCTTAAGAAAATGGCTGCATCTAGAGAATATCATTCTGAGTGAGATAACCCAGTCACAAAAGAACAGACATAATATGCAGTCACTGATAGTGAGATGCTAACCCCAGAGGCTTGCACTCCCCCAGAAACAACTCAAAGACTGTATGAAGTCCAAGAAATAAAGAAAACAAAACAAAACAAAAAATATTTACAAAACAAGAAAACTTTAACTATTTCCATGTTACATTTTGTTTTACATGTACTTTAGCTCATTATAACTATTAAGTTTTCAAGGCATACAATCAAACCTTGAAAAAAATCAAGTACTGACTAAAAAATATATTCATATATAAAAATTATGTTAAAATCTGAAAAAAAAGTACTGACAAAAAATATATAATTTAAGCAAAAATGTTTAAAATCTGTACATTTATCTTTGTTTTGTAAAATAAAGTTGTTTAAAAAAATCAAGTACTGACAAAAATGTATTCATATACTTTTATGCAAAAATGCTTAAAATCTGTACATTTATCTTTGTTTTTTAAAATAAAGTTGTTCAATTAAAAAAAAGAATTGATTTAAACACAGAGATTCCATGAAGAACATAAACTCCTCAGTCCATTTTCTCTTCCAGCACACCCTTCCTCCACCCCCCACCTCATCCCTCCTGTTTTCATCCCCATCCTTCTCCCATCCAGTCTTCTCTCTCCATCCACACCAGTATCTAATCTATTTCTGCTTCTGAGTGAGATTCACGAGTCCTCCCTATTACTTGTTTTCTTGGGTCTGTGGATTGTAGCAAGGTTCTCCTGTACTTTATAACTTATATCCACTTATAAGTGGGTATATACCATGGTGTCCTTTTGGGTCTGGTTTATCTAACTGAGGATGACAGTTTCTAGTTCCATCCATTTGCTGGTAAATTTCATAATGTCATTTTTAATGGGTGATTAATACTCTATTGTGTAAATGTACCACCTTTTCTTTATCCATTCTTTGATAGTGGGGAATCTTTGGGGTTAGTCAGATACCTAGGACACTGGAAACTCCCGGAAATGTATGAGGGTGACCTTAACTAAGAATTCTAGTAATGGGAGATATGGAGACTGAACACGCCATCTCCTGTAGCCAGGCAAGACTTCCAATGGAGGGGTTGGGACCCACTCACCCACAAAACCTTAGACCCACAATTTGTTCTTCCAGAAGATGTGCAGAGGTAAATATGGAGCAGAATTTGAGGGAAGGGACAATCAATGACTGCTTGAGCATCATGCCATGAGACACTGTTAATGATATATCTGCTATACTTGCAGACAGGAGCCTAGTATAATTTTCATTAGAGGCTTCACCTAGAAACCGATGGAATCAGATGCAGAGATCCACAGCCAAATATTAAGTGGAGCTTGGGCAATCCTTTGTAAGAAGAGGAGGAAGGACTAAAGGAGCCAGAGGGGTCAAGGAAACCACAGGAAACCTACAGAACCAACTAACCTGGGGTCACAGGAGCTCATAAAGACTGATGCATGGGATGGACCTAAGCCCTATGCATATATATATATATATATATATATATATATATATATATATATAATGTACATCTTAGTTTTCATGTAGAACTTCTAACAATGGGAGCAGGGGCTGTCTCTGACTCTGTTATCTGCCTTTGGAACTATTTCCCACTACTGGGATGTCTTGTTTAGCCTCAGTGGGAGAAGCTGTACCTAGTCTTACTGCAACTTGTTAGCCTAAGGCTGATTGATATTATCTATGATATACCTCCCCTTTTCTGAGGAGTAGAAAGGGTAGATTAGGATGAGGGAAGGTGAGAATTAGAGACTAGGAAGAGAGGAGGGAGGGGAAGCTACAATAAGGATGTAAAATAAATAAAAATTTAATAATAAAAATAAATCTTTAAATAACTTTTTACAGTATAAAACAATTTTATTTGCAGGAATGCAAAATGATTGTTTGCCACGAGTATTTTGAACATATGACATGTCTAATTTTCTTGTTAAATTTGCATTTACCGGGGAACTGGTGTGTATAAAACCTTAATTAGGTATAAGCTCTGATCTTCATTGTGGTGCCTATTGGGTATGTGATATAACTGCAGTATCCTTGTAGGGTCTTTGTGTGGTTTAGGTACGAGGGTTATTGTAGCCTCAAAAAATGAGTTAGGTAGTATTCCATCTGATTCTATCTTTTGGAATAGTTTGGAGAGTATTGGTGTTATGTCCGCAATAAATGTCTGATAGAATTCTGCACTGAACCCGTCTGGACCTGGGCTTTTTTTGGTTGGGAGGCTTTTGATGACTTCTTCTATTTCTTTAGGTGTTACAGGGTTATTTAGATGGTTTACTTGGTCCTGGTTTAACTTTGGGATCTTGTATCTGTCTAGGAATTTGTCCATTTCCTCCAGATTTTCCAATTTTGTGGAGTATAAGTTTTTGTAGTAGGATCTGATGATTTCTTGAATTTCCTCAGTTTCAGTTGTTATGTCTCCACTTTCCTTTCTGATTTTGTTAATTTGTATACTCTCTCTTTGCCCTCTAGTTGGTCTGGCTAGGGGTTTATCAAACCTTTAAAAATATCAAGTACTGTCTAAAAAATATATTCATACAGTTTTATGTAAAAATTATTTTAAAATCTGAAAAAAAGTACTGACAAAAATGTATTGTATAATTTTACGCAAAAAATGCTTAAAATCTGTACATTTTTCTTTGTTTTGTAAAATAAAGTTGTTAAAAAAATAACTGCAGTATCCCTTTGGGAAGGGGAGAAGGTATTTCTTTACACCAAGTCTTACTTAAACTATAATTTTACTTTTGGCTTTAAGCTATCAACTTAGGACTTGGCTAAAAAAATTTTGAGGGTGATTCAATAGAGGATGCTTTACCACTGAACACTCACTGTCATCAAGGTGCTTTAGAAAATTAAAAACATAGCACAAATGATTGTACTCTATTCTACAAGTTATCATGACCTGCATAAGAAATGGAAAGCTGATTCACATTTTTATAGTGATCAGCAGTAACAAATGCAGTAATGAAACATACCTTTTACCTAAAAAGCTAGACCACAGCCATATACTTACTAATTTCTTTGATTTATGAAAAAACTTAAAAATATCCAAATGTCAGGCTTTGCTGTACAATTGTCACTTTTAGTCTGACTTTTTATAAAGGGACACTGCAGTATTTAGTACAAGTTCGGATGTACTTTTTTTTTTTGAACATCTGATGTCTTACAAAAGTAACATCTTGCTAAACTATTATACATTCAAATAACTACAATATCTGAAGAAGCAAGGCTGCTTTCTCAGCCACAAAATACGACAAAAGCAAGGCCTGTTATGATGGTCATGAGGAAGTCTTACAAACCTCTGAAACTAAAGGCAACTAAGAATGTTACATTTGGTATATTAAAATCTTACCCTCATATCATATTTAACAAGCCTTGCTTTTATCTACAAAGATTTTCTATGTACAGTACAGACAGGGTATAGTTCAATCCTCTACTACTGAGGTAGTTAACCATCCCTTTAAAAAAGGTTCTGAAAAGAACCACTATCTGGAATGCCTGACTAACCAGCTCTGATGATTACACCTGAAACTGCATCTGAACACAATTCAAAATGATTACTATAAAAAAGATATAGACAATCATGATTAATTTTGGTGAGCAGAAATAAAAATTTAAGGGTACCTAAACAGTGGTATCTGTATCACTGCAATAAAATTTAAATGCACAAATTCATGAGAATATTTCAAAATACCACTGCTGAGATCCTTAATTTAAAAAAAAAGAGGGTAAAAATCTACTTAGAGCAGATTTTTTAAAAGAGAACAACTTTATTCTTTATTAAGATACCATGCTAGAAGTTATGAAGGATTTTTGTTTGAACACATTTGGAGAATAGAGTAGCTTTAGTTTAATAACTTGTACTGCAGAGAAAATTGTTAAAGAAATTCATATTAAAGTTCAAGTATTAGTTCAATGTCCTGTATTTGATTCCATGATCTTCATAGGAAGGTCTTCTGCAATCGAATATGCTCCTATACAGCCGAGATATTTAAGGTTGCTTGATTTTCCTTACCATTACTCCACTGCAAGCTTCTGGTGTAATCCCACATAGCAAGTCAGTCTTCATTGTAACAGGTCAGGACCGGCCTCGACCCCTTTTCCCTGCCCGCGGCCTCTTTGTTATTGGGCACCTACTCTCGAACCACGAATGCCTCTTACTGATCCAGGGCCTCCTCTCTGTGAATAACCAGCTCTACCACGGGGAGGAGCAGCCCCGTGACCTCTGGATGGAGCGGCACCCCTTGCTCCTCTACCACCCCTTCCTCTAGCTCCAACTTGAAAATCTTTATAACCATAATATGGATCTTCATATCCATCACGATAGTTACGGTAATCATAACCATAATAATCATAATAATCTTCGTATCTATAATAATCTGGAGGATATCCATAGCCACCTCTACCTCCATGCCCTCGACCTCTTGTTGGGAGGGGGATATGAGGTGGACAATAATAGCAGTAATCATTGTACATTTGATTCTTTGCTGTTTGCCTCTGAGCTTTTCTTTCTTTCCTCTTCTGATCTGGTGGCTTAGCAAAAACAATTTCAACATTTTCTCCCTCTAAGTCTTTACCATTCATTTCTTCCATAGCCTTGACAGCACCATCTCGCTCCTCAACACGAATGAAAGCATACTCTTAGCTTCTTCACTCGTTCCAGTTTCCCAAACTGACTAAATGACTTTTCTAAAATTTCTTCTGTTATAGTGTTGGCAAGGTCGAATACAAACAGCACTTGTATCTTTGCCATAACTTCAGGATCAGAATCTTCAATAGGATCAGCCCATTCAACAGTTCCAACATTTCCCCAGACTTTGACTTTACCACTCATTAGCCTACGCCTTGCCTGGGCAGCTGTTTTGTGATCTTCATATTCAAGAAAGCAAAAGCCTCTGTTTTTTTTTTTTTTCTTCTTGTCATCAAGTTGGTGGTATAAAATGACATCTGTGAGATCCCCTGTCACTTTACTAAATTCTTCAAGAGTCTGTTCCTTGGTTTTACTCTTAGGAATAGAGCCCACAAAAAGCCTATTGTTTGCAACAGAGATGCAGACACCAGTGTGCTTCCCGGAACAAATTTCATGATTATTATACAATTTAACAGCCTCTTGTGCTGCTTCTTTTGTACAAAAAGTGACATGCAATACCTCTGTTGAGACCAGTAAGCGGATCCATCATTAAACGTAGATCCCATATAGGTCCAGCTTTCTCAAATAATGGAACAAGCTCATCCTCAAACAGATCTCTGGGGATCTTCCCCACAAATATGTCAGAGCCAACAGAAGGCAGCTGACCTGAATAAACAGAACCTGGTAGTGGTCCCCCATACTTCCTCTGACCTGTAGTCACATCAAGTGTGTAGCCTGTTCTTTCCAAAAGTGCCTTAATCTTTGCCTCATCTGTTCCTTTACTAAAGTCTGCTACTTTGGTCCCCCTTTTTATTCTCTTTCTGCCCGTAAGTCTTCAGGACTCCACATAAAAAAGCACTTTTGCTCTGAACATGAGAGAGATCACTGTCTTTAAACTGTTGTAGCACTGCCAATGCGCCGTCTTCATTGAACTCTTTTAAAGCTTCGATAGCTCTTTCATCTAAATCACTATGTGCAACTAACCCTGCAAAGTAAATTTAGTCTAGTTTTTCAGCAACTTTCTGTGGTAAAACAGCATCAAACAATGTCTGAAAATTTTCTGAATGGATAACTGCTGAAGTAGTATCCATGGGCTCTTCAGTACCATTTCCATTAACATATTCTGTAGCCATGTTTCCGGAGATCTCCCCGCGGGGCTGGGGCCGAGGAATCCTGTCCGACGGGGTTGGGTGGCGGGGAACGCGTGCTCGCTGCTCCCTGTGTCCCGCGTGAGTGGAGCTGTTGTGATCTTAAATTAAAAAACCCCATGAACTCAAGAACAGTGAGTCACTGAGTCACTGAGAACATTTAAAGCGATTGCTGGTGATCTGCTTGCTAATGCTTAGACTGTTTACTTTGTGGGTTTTTTTTCCCTCTTTTGTGTAGATGCAGCACTTTAAGTTTTTTGTTTTTGTTTTGTTTGCTTTTGTTCTTGCTGTTGATATTTGAATATTCTTGGTCTCTTAGATGCCAGCCTTAGCACAGGCCACGCCCTAGGGAACTCAAGAGATCTGTCGTTTCCTCGGTTCTCGGGCGCCCTCTGCTGGTTCCAGAGCCTCTTGGGCTTCCATACCCATGGCTACCCATTGTTTTCTTAGCTTTTGCTTCTCTAAGCCATCTGACTGGACCTGAGCTCATCTGCACACAGGTGTTTTCAAGCTAAGTTGGGCAGTCTCCTGCTGTACTGGATCCCAGTTAATAAGTCCTGGTGATCGTTGAGACACTTAGCAACTTCCTACTATTTCCTAAACACAGAAATCTCCTTATTTTTTCCTCATTGCTTTTTTATTTTTATTTTTTTAAAAACAGAGCACATACCTGCTTCAATCACCTGGACTTGCCACCCTATGAATCCTTTGAAGAATTCTGGGATAAACTTTAGATGGCAATTGAGAACACGCAGGGCTTTGATGGGGTTGATTAGATTATAAGGAACAAGCTGTGGTGTCTTATACACCACAGTTTCTAACCAAAAGCAAAAACAAAATCACATTTTAACATTTTCCAGATAAATTCTAAAAGATGGTCACTGGCTCTTCCCACAGAGACCAGAGGACAGTTTATCTATGAATCTCACTCAGAAGCAGAAATAGATTAGATACTGGTGTGGATGGAGAGAGAAGACTGGATGGGAGAAGGATGGGGATGAAAACAGGAGGGATGAGGTGGGGGGTGTAGGAAGGGTGTGCTGGAAGAGAAAATGGACTGAGGAGTTTATGTTCTTCATGGAATCTCTGTGTTTAAATCAATTCTTTTTTTTAATTGAACAACTTTATTTTAAAAAACAAAGATAAATGTACAGATTTTAAGCATTTTTGCATAAAAGTATATGAATACATTTTTGTCAGTACTTGATTTTTTAAAGGTTGGATACTATGCATTAAAATCTTACTAGTTACAATGAGCATAAATAAAGTACACGTAAAACAAGATGTAAAGTGGAATTAGTCAAAGTTTTCTTGGTGTGTAAAGATTAAGCATAATGGTTTTTCATTTTCTTTTCTTTTTTTGGCCTTTGATTTTCTTGAACTTAATATAGTCTGTGAGTTGTTTCTGGGGTGTTCAGAGCTTTCTGGGGTTAGCATCCCACTATCAGTGACTGCATATTATGTCTGTTCTTTTGTGACTGGGTTATCTCACTCAGGATGATCTTCTCTAGATGCATCCATTTTCTTAAGAATTTCTTAAGGTCATTGTTTCTGATAGGTGAGTAGTACTCCAATGTGTAAATATACCACAATCTATGTATCCATAAATCTACTGAAGGACATCTGGGTTCTTTCCAGCTTCTGGTTATTATAAATAGAGCTGCAATGAACATTGTGGTGCATGTGTCTTTATTGTATGTTGGAGCCTCTCTGGGGTATATGCCCAGAAGTGGAATAGCTGGATCTTCAGGTAGTACTATGTATGTCCAATGTTCAGAGGACCCGCCAGACTTATTTCCAGAGTGGTTGTATCAGTTTACAGTCCCACCAATAGTGGAGAAGTGTTCCTCTTTCTTTGCATCCTCCCCACCATCTGCTGTAATCTGAGTTTTGGATCTTGGCCAATCTGACTGGTGTGAGGTGGAATCTCAGGGTTGTTTTGATTTGCATTTCCCTGATGGCTAAGGATGTTGAGCACTTCCTTAGATGTTTCTCAGCCGTTCCATATTCCTCAATTGAGAACTTTTTGTTTAGCTCTGTACCCCATTTTTTAAATAGGGTTGTTTCATTCTCTGGTGTCTAACTTCTTGAGTTCTTTGTGTACCTTGGATATTAGGCCTCTATCTGATGTGGGTTTGCTAAATTTCTTTTCCCAATCTGTTGACTGCTGTTAGTATCCTTAGCCTTACAGAAATTTGCAATCTCATTGAGTCCCATTTGTCAATCTTTGACCTTAGAGCACTAGCCATTGGTGTTCTATTCAGGAAATTCTCTCCTGTGCCTATGTGTTCTAAGGTTTTCCCTACTTTCTCATCTAATAGTTTCAGTGTATCTGGTTTAATGTGGAGATCTTTGATCCACTTGCACTTGAGCTTTGTACAAGGAGACAAGAAAGGGTCTATTTTCATTATTTTGCATGCTGAGTGCCAGTTGGACCAACACCATTTGTTGAATAGGCTGTCCTTTTTCCATTGAATGTTTACAGATCCTTTGTCAAAAATCAGGTGACCATATACTTGAGGGCTCATTTCTGGATCTTCTATTCTATTCCATTGATCCACTTGTGTATCTCTGTACCAGTACCAAGCAGTTTTTAGCACAATTGCCTTTTAATATAGCTTGAGGTCAGGGATGGTGATTCCCACAGATGTTTTCTTGTTGTTGAGTATTGTTTTTGCTATTCTAGGTCTTTTGTTGTTCCAGATGAAATTGCACATTGCTCTTTCCAACTCTTGTGTTGTAATTTTGCTGGGGATTGCATTGAACCTGTAGATTGCTTTTGGTAGGATGGCGATTTTTACAATATTGATCCTTCCAATCCATGAGCATGGGAGATCTTTCCATTTTCTGAGATCATCCTCGATTTCCTTCTTTAGAGGTTTGAAGTTCTTCTCATATAGGTCCTTCACTTGCTTAGTTAGAGTCACACCAAGGTATTTCATATTGTTTGTGACTAATGTGAAGGGTATCTTTTCCCTAATTTCTTTCTCCACATGTTTGTCCTTTGAGTAGAGGAAGGCTACTGATTTGTTTGAGATAATTTTATAACCAGCCACTTTGCTGAACTTGTTTATCAGCTGTAGGAGTTCTCTGGTGGAATTTTTGGGGTCACTTACGTACACTATCATGTCATCTGCAAACAGTGATGTTTTTACTTCTTCCTTGCCAATTTGTATCCCTTTGATTTCTATTTGTTGTCTAATTGCTCCTGTCAGGACTTCCAGTACTATGTTGAATAGGTAGGGGGAGAGTGGGCAGCCTTGTCGAGTCCCTAATTTTAGTGAGATTGCTTCAAGTTTCTCACCGTTAAGTTTGATGTTGGCTATTGGTTTGCTGTATATTGCTTTTATTATGTTTAGGTATGGGTCTTGGATTCCTGTTCTTTCCAATCCTTTTAACATGAAGGGGTGATGAATTTTGTCAAATGCTTTCTCAGCATCTAGTGAGATGACCATGTGATTTTTTCTTTGAGTTTGTTTATATGGTGGATTACATTGATGGATGTCCATATAATAAACCATCCCTGCATCCCAGGGATGAAGCCTATGTAATCATGGTGAATGATCTTTTGATATGTTCTTGGATTCATTTTGCAATGATTTTGTTGAGTATTTTTGCATCAATGTTCATAAGGGAGATTGGTCTGAGGTTCTCTTTCCTTGTAGGGTGTTTGTGTGGTTTAGGAATGAGGGTTATTATAGCCTCAAAAAATGAGTTAAGTAGTGTTCCATCTGATTAAATTTTGTAGAACAGTTTGGAGAGTATTGGTATTATGTCTTCGATAAATGTCTGATAAAATTCTGCACTGAACCCATCTGGACCTGGGCTTTTTTTGGTTGGGAGGCCTTTGATGACTGCTTCTATTTTTTTAGGCGTTATGGGATTACTTAGATGGTTTACCTGATTTTGGTTTAACTTTAGTATCTGGTATCTGTCTAGGAATTCATCCATTCCCTCCAGATTTTCCAGCTTTGTTGAGTATAGGCTTTTGTTGTAGGGTCTGATCATTTCTTGAATTTCCTTAGTATCAGTTGTTATGTCTACATTTTCCTTTCTGATTTTGTTAATTTGTATACTCTCTCTTTGCCCTCTATTTAGTCTGGCTAAGGGTTTATCAACCTTGTTGATTTTTTCAGAGAATCAGCTCTTGGTTTTGTTGATTCTTTGAATGGTTCTTTTTGTTTCTATTTGGTCAATTTCTGCTCTGAGTTTTATTATTTCTTTGCTGTCTACTCTTCTTTGGTGTATCTGCTTCCTTTTGTTCTAGAGCTTTCAACTGTGCTGTTAGGTTTCTAGTGTATGCTCTCTCTAGTTTCTTTTTGGAAGTACTCAGAGCTTTGAGTTTTCCTCTCAGTGCTGCTTTCATTGCATCTCATAGGTTTGGGTATGTTGTGTTTTCATTTTCATTAAATTGTAGAATATCTTTGATTTCTTTCTTTATTTCTTCTTTGACCCAGCCATCGTTTAATAGAGCATTGTTCATTTTCCATCTGTATATGGACTTTTTGTTGTCTTTCTTGCTATTAAAGACCAACCTTAGAACATGTGATCTGATCGGATGCATGGGAGTATTTCAATCTTCTTATATCTATTGAGGCTTGTTTTGTGACCAATTATATGGTCAATTTTGGAGAAGGTGCCATGAGGTGCTGAGAAGAAGGTGTGTTCTTTTGTTTTAGGATGGTATGTTCTGTAGCTGTCTATCAATTCCAATTGGTTCATAACCTCTGCTAGTTTTACTGTATCCTTGTTCAGTTTCTTTTTCCATGATCTGTCCATTGATCAAAGTGGGGTGTTGAGGTCTCCCACTATTATTGTGTGGGGTGCAATGTATGTTTTGAGCTTTAGTAGAGTTTCTCTTATGAATATGGGTGCTCTTGTATTTGGAGCATATATGTTAAGGATTGAGAGTTCCTCCTGACATTTTTCCTTGTAATGGGTAAAAAGTGCCCTTCCTTTTGGGGAGCCGAATGCGGACACCATTACAAGATGGCGCTGGCTCCCTCACGGTTTGAGGTAAACAACTCCATATATAGTAATGCTCTTGTCAGCTAAGGTGCTGCACCCTGCTCATGCGCAGTACATAACCTATCTCTGGCCAATCCTGAGGCCTCTGGTGTCAGCAGACTGGTGACAACCAATCATGGCAAGCCCGTATGCGCTTCTCCCTATATAAGCGGTCAGCTAGGGTAGTTCAGGCCCCTCAATTCCTGCTTTCCCCTTCAACCAAGAGGCTCCCACAATAAAGCATGATCTGAGAAGAATCCTCTGGTGGAGATCGTCTTTCCTCGCTGGCCGAGGAGCGCGCCGCAAGTGGTGCCGGAATCCTGGGAAGCTTTGAACACCAGTGGCGCCAAGTGGAATCTTCATTCCTCGAAAGTGGATTCAGAACTGCGAAAAGGTAAATAGGTAAGCCCTGAGAGACGTGTCCCTCTTTGGATTTTGGGGTGCCAAAAACGGAGGCATGTCTCTTCTTGGATTTTCTCCGGAAGTAGAAGGGTTATTGCTTGCATTTGTGGTAACTATTGTAACATTACTGTTGTGGAAGTTATCTAGACAGAAAGTTATCACGCAGCACCAAGAGGGTGGGTCAGAAACGGAGCGGAATAAAATAGGGAGCTCGCAAAGAACAAAAGGTAAAACAGGTAGGCTCCGAGATGCATGTTCAAAACAAGTCAGAAACGGAGTGAATTTCAAAATAAAACTAAATGAAAACCAAAAGGCGGAAAGACCGCCGGGAGAAGAGAGTGCCCCAGGAAATGAAGTACAAGTTGCCAGGAGAGGATACTTTGTATCCGCTAAAAGAGCATAAAAGCTTTAGAGCTGGCAGAAGAAGAGTTAGAGGATGAATTATTTGAATCTGTGGAGGAAGACTTAGAGGAGGAGGCAGCAGAATGTGAGGCTGAGCGGTTTGAGCCCAGGCAGGAGTCTCCTGCAACACAACCGGAAGCTCTTAAAGCAGCCGCCGCCTCTGCTCTTCAGCTCTATTCAGAGAGGAAGTGTGAGTTCTCCTTTTGTACACCAGAGACACGCCATGCCCTCAGGCAAATGTTTCCGGTTTTCGAGGATGATCACCGCCTCGAACATAAGCAAGTTAAAGTGTTGGCAGAGTAAGTCCAAACTTATAGAGTCACTGCTAATTATACAAAAAACCTAGATAGGCTGATGCCACCTGGATTGCCGGTTGCTGGCCTATTTCCCAGCCAAAGGGTAATTTGTTTATTCCAGCCCAACCTAAGTGGTCACCTTTCTGTACAGGAAGAAGAGATTCAGCCCTGCATCCTTAGACTGGCTGTCAATCTCGGGGAGTACGTTGGGCAGTTAAAGGCCTCTTTACTTTTTCTCCTAATATAGGAACTGTTTATAATAATACCTTAGAGAATTGATCTGGTTCAAGAACAGATAGATATATTGTGGCAGGTTGCCCAGCTGGGCTGCCAATGGAAATTCTCAAGATTATGTGCGACCAGTATTCAGTATGAATATTTTACTAAATCTGCAAATTATTCTAAACAATTATCTCAGTATCTTTTACATGTGTCCATTGATACCTGTTCAAGAGTTATTTTTGCTTCTCCTCTATCGGGAGAAAAGGCCTCTCATGTTATTACTCATTGTCTTGAAGCGTGGAGTGCATGGGACATACCTAAAGTGTTAAAAACAGATAATGGTCCTGCCTATACCTCAGCAAGATTCAAGCAATTTTGCCATCACATGGGAGTTTCACTCCTGACAAGATTGCGTATAATCCTCAAGGCCAAGGCATTGTTGAAAGGGCCAATAAAAATCTTAAAAAATGTTTACAAAAACAAAAAGGGGGTATAGCAGAAGGAGCTGCACCCTGGGAAAGAGTCTCTCTTGCACTCTTTACCCTTAATTTTTTGCATCTAAATGATGATGGAAAAATCAGCCACAGACAGGCATGCCTCCGAGGGACCACCGGATGAGGAGAGGCTAGTTATGTGGAAAAATGTGCTGGATAATAAATGGTATGGACCGGATCCGGTTATATCGAGATCCAGGGGAGCTGTTTGTGTTTTCCCCCAGAGAAAGGAAACACCTCATTGGGTCCCAGCCCGGCTGACGCGCCCCGTCAAGAATGAGTCGACCTCGGTAGAAGATGTCCCTGCTGCTCCTGTCACTGACAACAATGGCGACCAAGACCGCAGTGGACCTGAGATGGGGAATATTATCAGCGTTCCCCAAGCCCATATTGGTCCAAAAATTTCAATGCCAACCTTGACGAACTAAGAAGAGCAGTGACTGCCATCAATGCTACTCGCGTAGATCCAAGATTTGCTGAGGGACTTACCTCTTGGCTCTCCTCTGCTGTGTCCTACTTAAAAAAATGGGTGGGGGTGGGGTTGTTTATAGCTTGCTGTCTGGGAGGTTGCATACTTTGTCTATGGTTGATGTGCCAGCTGCACGCCCAAAATCAGCGAGATAAGGTTGCTATTACCCAGGCATTTGCTGCATTGGAGGATGGTGCCTCACCCCAAATTTGGCTCTCAGCCTTAAAGAGCACTTAAGTTAGGATGCACATGCGGCCTTTGCACCCCCACGAGACCATGTTGTCTCATTGCACCCGGTCTTTGGCGTAGCCTTTGCACCTCCCTGGGGTAGTTCCCATTGCACGAGAGAAGGTGCGCCTTGGACACGGCCTCCTTCGAGCAGTCCACACATCATGAGGTGGGGACTTGTACGGGAGTAAGTCCAATGTTGCTTGTGCTCAAGTTAAAACAGAAGGGGGAACTGTGGGGAGCCAAATGCGGACGCTATTACAAGATGGCGCTGGCTCCCTCACGGTTTGAGGTAAACAACTCCATATATAGTAATGTTCTTGTCAGCTAAGGCGCTGCACCCTGCTCATGCGCAGTACATAACCTATCTCTGGCCAATCCTGAGGCCTCTGGTGTCAGCAGACTGGTGACAACCAATCATGGCAAGCCCGTATGCGCTTCTCCCTATATAAGCGGACAGCTAGGGTAGTTCGGGCCCCTCAATTCCTGCTTTCCCCTTCAACCAAGAGGCTCCCACAATAAAGCGTGATCTGAGAAGAATCCTCTGGTGGTGGTCGTCTTTCCTCACTGGTCGAAGAGTACGCCACACTTCCTTATCTTTTTTGATAACTTTTGTTTTAAAATATACTTTATTTGGTATTAGAATGACCACTTCAGCTTGTTTCTTTGAGCCGTTTGCTTGGAAGTTTTTTTTCCCCAACCTTTTACCTTGAGATAGCATCTGTCTTTGTCTCTGAGATGAGTTTCCTATATGCAGCAAAAAGCTGGATTCTGTTTATGTATCTTGCCTGATAGCCTATATCTTTTTATTGGGGAATTGAGTCCATTTATGTTAACAGATATTAAGGAATAGTAGTTGCTGTTTCCTGCTATTTTTGTATTTAAAGGTAGAATAGTGTTTGTGTGTCTTTATTCTTTTGGTTTTTTTGCTTATGTATTTTCTTGTTTTTACTCGGATATAGTTTCCTTCCTTGTATTGGGTTTTCCACCTATAATTCGTTGTAGTGTTGGCTTTATGGTCAGATATTGTATAAATTTAGTTTTGTAAAATCTCTCTCACCTGGCATGTGGCCCTGGATCTCTGCTGTTCCTGGTGGCAGATGGCCTGAGCGCCTGTTCTGTATGCAAGGGCCCACCAGGTGGAAACCAATTCCCTAAGGCAGAGTTCCTGCTCTCCTGAATCAATGGGTGGGGTGCTTTCCAGGCACTCAGCCTATACCAACTCTTCTTTTTTTTTTTTAAGATGTATTTATTTATTTATTATATATAAGTACACTGTAGTTGTCTTCAGACACACCAGAAGAGGGCATCAGATCCCATTACAGATGGCTGTGAGCCACCATGTGGTTGCTGGGAATTGAACTCAGGACCTCTGGAAGAGCAGCCAGTGTTCTTAACCACTGAGCCATCTCTCCAGCCCCTTGACTATTTCAAATTGCTGCATTTTATGAAAAGTCAAGAAGTCCCCTAGGAATTGGTATGGCATATCTATGGCAGTGCTTGAGATGAATCAGTCACCCAGTTCCCCTACAGACCTAAGCTCAATTGAAAATGTATTATAGTTTGACTGAATAAAAGCCAAGATTAATATGTTCATAACTCAAATTCCTCTATCAAAAGGCAATTGTGGGCTGGAGATGTGCTTCAGTGATAGAACACTTGACTATTGTGTATAAGGCCATGGGTTCCATTCCCGGTGCTGTGGATTTCTGAGGCTCAGCCCATTTGTCTAAATTACAACCACAGTCATTGTCTCCAGACTCTAACTTTTATTTGCTTTTTTTTCTTTTTCACTAGCATATATTTGACATGCAAAATAATGGCCTTCTTGATTGCATTACATATTGTGTATCACACACATTGAATATATTCACCCCTTATACTCTCTTGTGTCCTACAACTAGTCCTAGCCATCTCCCCAAATAGTCTATCTACTTTCAAGTCCTGTAAAAGTTCTTAAATGTAGGTTCTATACATGAAAAAAATTATTTGTCTTTCCAAGTCTGACTTATTTCACTTAACATAATTATCTTCAAGTTGTATCCATTTTCTTTCAAATGATATAATTTCATTCTTTATGGCGAAATAATAACTGCATTGGATATACATACAACATTTTCTTTATTATTCCTGTGCTGATGGACATCTTGGCTCACTCTGTAACTTGGCCATTGAGAACAAAGCCACTGTTGCTGAACATGGAAGTATACACATGTAATACCAGTACTCCAGAGGCATAGTCAAGTAGGTCTTTATGAGTTTCAGGTCAGCCTGGTTAACATAGCTAGTTTCAGGGTAGGCAAAATGCTTGAGGGTGCTCTACAAGCAAGAGAACAAACATGTAAACGTAGATGTGTAGGTATCTTTGCAATGTGCTTGGAAAGACTACATTGTGAGACTTCTCCATTGCTATAGTGACAGTATTGGTATAGACTCAAAGGAGTCCAGCATAATACAAAGATACCCACATGTCTGGAATATCAGCAGTGCTATTCATTTATTATTATTATTATTATTATTATTATTATTATTATTATTATTATTATTATTATTAATGAGTATGATGTATGTGTGGATGCATACACGCCATAGCATGCACATGGCAGTCAGAGAGCATCTTTGGTTCTTTTCTTTCACCTTTTATGTAGATTCTACAGCAAACTCATATTGTCAGGCTTTTATGGCAAGCACTTTATTTGTTGAGCCATCTTACTGACCTATTATATTCATTTTGGCACTGCTTTTTGGAAAACAATTATCAGATAATGGTCACAGGAAGGCAGTCAGGTATTTAATATGTCAAGTGCCAGGTGCCTCAGAACATGAAAAAAATCCTGGCTCTGGCATTGTACAGACTCACAATATTTTACCACAAGCCATAGGGACAGTAGGGTGATAACTGAGTAAGAATTAGATCCCCTAGAAAGTGAAACTTTAGCCTTTGTTTAATTTGATGCCCCCTTTCTTATAAATGGCCACAATTCATACGTATCTCTTTTGACAGAACGGAAGTGCTGTTAGTTCCTTGTGTATTGAAAATAAAAACCCCTGGTGTGATGGTTTGCATAAGCTTGGTCCAGGGAGTGGCACTATTAGAAGGTGTGGCCTTGGAGAAAGTGTGTCACTCTGCGGTAGGGGAGCTTAGAGACACTCCTCCTAGCCATCTGAGGATGCTTAGTCTGTTCCTAGCTTCCTTTGGATGAAGGTGTAGAACTCTCAGCTCCTCCTGCAGCATGCCTGCCTGGATGCTGCCATGCTCTTGTCTTAATGATAATGGACTGCACCTCTGAACCTGTAAGCCAGCCTCAATTAAATGTTGTCATTTATAAGACTTGCCTTGGTCATGGTGTCTGTTCACAGAAATAAAATCCTGAGACATCTGGGTTTGGGTAAATATCTGATATAGAAAAGATATTGGATAGCTTATGCTCTAAGAGCAAGAATTGACAAATGGGACCTCATAAAATTGCAAAGCTCCTGTAAAGCAAAGGACACTATCAAAAGGACAAAATGGCAACCAGCAGACTGGGAAAAGATCTTTACCAATCTTACATCTGATAGAGGGCTAGTATACAATATATACAAAGAACTCAAGAAGTTAGGCTCTAGAGAATCAAATAATCTTATTAAAAATGGGGTACAGAGCAAAACAAGAGTTCTTAACTGAGTAATATTGAATGGCTTAGAAGCACTTAAAGAATTGCTCAACATCCCTAGTCATCAGTGAAATGCAAATCAAAACAACCCCAAGATTCCACTTCACACAAGTCAGAATAACTAAGATCAAAAACTCAGGTGACAGCAGATGCTGGCAAGGATGTGGAGAAAGAGGAACACACCTTCACTCTTGGTGGGGTTGTAAACTGGTACAACCACTCTGGAAATCAGTCTGGCGCTTCCTCAGAAAATTTGATATAGTAATACCTGAGGACCCAGCTATACCACTGCTGGGCATATACCCAAAAGAAGCTCCAACATATAACAAGGACACATACTCCACTATGTTCATAGCATCATTACTTATAATAGCCAGAAACTGGAAAGAACCCAGATGTCCTTCAACAGAGGAATGGATACAGAAAATGTGGTACATTTACACAATGGAGTACTACTCAGCTATCAAAAACAATAACTTCATGACATTTCTAGGCAAATGGATGGAATGAACTTGAAGCTATCATCCTTAGTAAGGTAATCCAGTCACAAAAGTACACTTATGGTATGTACTCACTGATAAGTGGATACTAGCCCAAAGGCTCAGAATACCCAAGAAACAATTCACAGAAATTATGAAGCTCAAAGAGAAGGAAAGCTGGAAGGTGGATGCCTCAGTCCTTCTTAGAAGGGAGAACAAAATATTCATGGGAGGAAATAATGGGACAAATAGAGGAGTAGGGATTGAAGAAAAGATCATCCAGAGACTGCCTCACCTGGGGATCCAACCCATATGTAGTCACTAAACTCACACATTATTGCTGATGCCAAGTAGTGCTTACTGGCAGGAATCTGATATGGATGCCTCCTTAGAGGCTCTGCCAGAACCATACTGATACAGAGGAGGCTGCTTGCAGCTAACTATAGGACTGAACATGAGGAGCCCAATGAAGGAGCTAGAGAAATGACTGAAGGAGCTGAAAGGTTCTGCAACCCCATGGTAAGAACAACATCAAATAACCAAACCCATCACAGCTCCCAGGGACTAAAAAAACCAACCAAAAAGTTCACATGGAGAGACCCATGGCCCCAGTTGCATATGTAGCAGAGGATGGCATTGTCTGGCATTAATGAGAGGAAAGGCCTTTGGTCCAGTGAAGGCTTTTTTTCCCCCACTGTAGGGGAATGCCAAGGCACTGAGGTGGGAGAGCGTGGTTGGGAGAGGGAGCACCTTCACTGAGGGAATGGGCTGGGGAGGGGATTGGGGGAAATGAGATAACATCTGAAATGTAAATGCAAAGAATATCCAATTTAAAAAGTCTTATGCAAAACCCAATTTTATTCAGAGCCCTGGGCAATTTATACTCTGAGGATTAAGAAAAGTTACACAAGAAAAAAAAGGAGAAAAGATATTGGGGGTAGAAGATATGGCTGAGTAGTTATAGCTCAGAGCACTACCTGCTCTCTACCCAGGTTCAGTTCCCAGGACCCACATGGCAGATCAGAACTGTCTATAACTCCAATTCCAGGAAATCCAACACAGAGACATACATACAGGCAAAACACCAGGTCACATAGAAAAATAAGTAAGTAAATAATTTTAAAAATAAGAAAAGGTCAGAGGATGAGAAGAGAAACTCCAACATGGAAGTCCACAAAAACCAGCTGGACTCAGGTGATATTGATTGGTGTTAAAAAGCTACGAATATTAAGGATTGTGTAGGTCTAATATTTCATATAGAAGGGCAGTTTGTATCTTAGTCTATTTGATGTAATCTTGTTGTATAGAGGGTTTGTGGATTGAGAATCGAACACATAAACCTGTATGAAAAGCTAAAATAATAAAATAAAATAAAAACAAGAAAAAGAAATGAAACCCAGAATTAAAAAAAGATGAAAATAAATGTTGAAATTCACTCATTCACTGATTCATTCAGTTGCTATTTTGAGACAGGGTCGATTGTAGTCTGAATTGGCCTCAAATTCCCCATATAATCAATCTCTGATCTTCCTGCCTCTACCATTCCAATGCTGAGGCATTTCACTACCATGCCCAAATTCAATATTGTTTTTTTTTTTAACTTTTTCCTTTCATTTTCATTTTTTATGTATAGGTGTTTGTTCTTCTGTGTCTGTATACCTCATGCACACAGTGCCCAAGGATGTCAAAAGAGGGCATCAAATGTCCTAGAACTGGAGTTAAGATGGTTGTGAACTACTATATGGATGCTAGAAATCGAACCCAGGTCCTATATTAGTTATTTAAAGGGGCCATGTCCATTCAGACCTCTATTATATGGAAGGTTTATAAACATTTTTAACTTAATACACAATTACATGCATTTATGTAAATATATACATATATAGTAATAGCAAAGGATGCATGGATGATGCTAACAATGCATATGTGAACAGTAACTAGGGGCTGAGATGTAGCTCAGGGGTTTGAGTGCTTGCTTACCATATATGAAGCAGTTTGCTTGATCCCAAGCACCACATAAACTAGGTGTGGTGGCTCATACCTGTAATCCTAACACTTTGGAACTGAAGGCTGGAAAAATGAAAGTGCAGATTAATCCTTGTCTGTATGGTAAGTTCAAGACCAGCTTATGATACATAACACCTGATCTCAAAAATAAATAAACAAGTATGCAGAAGTATTTTTATTCTTTGAATATTGTCCAAGTATGTATTCATTGATTACTCAAAGTAACAAAGATAAAATAATGGTAAGGCAACATGGAAGGATAATATGATCATGGTCATAAATCCAAACTGGACACAGAGAGCCTGGAGATAAGGGGTTAAGAACATTTGCTGCTCTTTTGGTTGACCCAGGCTCTATTCCTACCACCCATATGGATGCTTTCAATGATCTAAAACTGCAACTCCAGAGATTCAATGCCTTCTTCTGGCCTCAAAGGGTATTTCGTACAAGTGGTGCGCACATATACACAAAGGCAAAACAGTTAAACACATTTAAAATTAGCATTTACAATTGACGAAGAAATGTGACACTTCAAAACTTTACTTGTCTTACAAAATGGTGCCCCTTTGTGGGTCTACAGAAGTTATTGCCATTTTTGGATATTTAAAATGGGATTTTTTTCCCAATAAAGACATCATTATAAGTTAATTTAGTTCAACTCCTGTGCTAAATAACTGGCTAATTTGTGAAAGAAAAAAGTATTATAAGTTGACAAAGACCCATTCAATGAAGACTTCTGTAAGAAATTAATAACAAATATATCTAAAGTTGTGCAAAAAAACAAAAAGCCCCTGAAACATTGTTTGCATTGCATTTCAAACTGTAATAAAATTGGGAAGAAGATATCAAACTATCTTTAAAATAGAAGTTAAGGAAGCAATTTAATTTATTTGCAGACTTTTTTCCAGCTACTGAGGATTGAATCTAGGGCCTCATGCATGCTAGGCAAGTGCTCTACTGGTGTGCAAAAAGTGACCAAGAGATTCAGGAGAGATCCAATTCAAACTCTGGTGAAGAAGGAAGAATTGACCCTTGAAGGAAATAAACAATTTTATATTCATGTTGAGCGAGAGTAGTGGAAGCTGGACACTCTATGTGAATTGTATGATGCTTTGATGATCACATAGCAGTTAATTTTCTCAATACAAGGCACAAGGTGGACTGGCTCACAGAGAAAATGCATGCCAGGGACTTCACAGTTTCTGCTCTGCATGGTGACATGGACCAGAAAGAAAGAGATGTCATCCTGAGGGAATTCCGATCAGGGTTAATCTGGGTTCTGATCACTACTGATTTGTTGACACGTAGGATTGATGTGCAACAAGTGTCCTTGGTTATAAACTGTGATCTACCTACCAATCGTGAATACTGTATTCACAGGAGTCGATAGTGGCAGTTGAAGACGAGATGGCACTCAGAATTGGCATTGACATAATTTAGGATGTGGAATCATAAGCAAAACAGCACACTGTTTGAATAAAGAGTGAGTCAAATTGGCAGAGGGAGTCAACTTGTTACTGAAGAAGATAAGAGGATTCTTCAGGACATTGAGACTTCCTACAATACTACAGTGGAGGAAATGCCCATGAACGTGGCTGACCTGATTTAATTCATAAGATGGTTTTGAATGCAGTGATCGCTGTTGCCGAATCAGTGATCACAACGTGCATTGTGCTTCTTTGAGATTATTTGAATCTTGTCTCAATGCTCATATCACAAATACAGATTTTGATAGCAAAGCAACATTAGTCCTGAGCTCTTGTGAGGAAAGGTATTGGCTCCCAGAGTTAGACTATTGGGGATGGGTATAAAAGATCGGATCTGTATTATATTTTTTCTTAGAAATTTATTTACTAGTTATGTAGAAATGATTGTATTAGATGTACTCTATCATTTTTTCTTACAACTTTATTTTAAAAAGAGAGGTACATGTACAGATTCTTAAAGGCATTTTGGCATAACACTGTATGAATATAATTTTGTCAGTACTTAATTCTTTTAGAAGTTTGATAGCATGCGTTAAAATCTACTAGTTAACATAAGCATGAAGTAAGTATATGTAGAACAGAACATAACATGGAAACAGGCAGAGTTTTCTTGGTATGTATAGATTAAACATAAAGATCTTTGGATACCAAAAATTGCCACAAGGCTATATTCCTAGCTCTTGGATTATTAATGATTTAAGGTCTAGTGTACCACACTCTGAGAGGGTGCTATGCACTTATTTTTTTCCTAAGAAGGAATGAGGCTTTCACATTTGGTCTTTGTTTTTCTTGATCTACATGGCATGTGAGTTGTTTCTGGAGGAATTCAGAGCTTTCTGAGGCTAGTATCCAATTATCAGTGACTGCATATTATGTCTGTTCTTTTGTGACTGGGTTATCTCACTCAGGATGATATTCTCTAGATGCAGCCATTTTCTTAAGAATTTGGTTAAGTCATTGTTTCTGGTGGCTGAGTAGTATTCCATTGTGTATATGTACCACAATTTTTGTATCCATTCGTCTTCTGAAGGACATCTGGGATCCTTCCAGCTTCTGGCTATTATAAATAGAGCCGCTATGAACATTGTGGTGCATATATCTTTGTTGTGTATTAAAGTATCTCTGGGGTATATTCCCAGAAGTGGAATAGCTGGGTCTTCAGGTAGTACTATATCCAATTTTCTGAGGTATCGCCAGACAGATTTCCAGAGTGGTTGTATTAGCTTGCAACCCCACCAACAGTGGAGAAGTGTTCCTCTTTCTCGGCAGCCTCGCCAGCATCTGCTGTCATCTGAGTTTTGGATCTTGGCCAATCTGACTGGTGTGAGGTGGAATCTCAGGGTTGTTTTGATTTGCATTTCCCTGATGGCTAAGGATGTCGAGCACTTCCTTAGATGTTTCTCGGCCATTCGGTGTTCCTCAACTGAAAACGTTTTGTTTAGCTCTGTACCCCATTTTTTAATAGGGTTATTTGATTCTCTGGTGTCTAGCTTTTTGAGTTCCTTGTACACCTTGGATATTAGGCCTCTATCTGATGTGGTGTTGGTAAAGATCTTTTCCCATTCTGTTGGTTGCCGTTTTGTTTTCTTGACGATGTCTTTAGCCTTTCAGAAACTTTGCAATCTCATTAAGTCCCATTTGTTAATCTTTGACCTTAGAGCTTGAGCCATTGGTGTTTTGTTCAGGAAATTTTCTCCTGTACCTATGTGTTCTAAGGTTTTCCCTACTTTCTCATCTAATTGTTTCAGTGTATCTGGTTTAATGTGGAGATCTTTGATCCACTTACACTTGAGCTTTGTACAAGGAGATAAGAACGGGTCTATTTTCATTCTTTTGCATGCTGAGTGCCAGTTGGACCAGCACCATTTGTTGAATAGGCTGTCCTTTTTCCATTGAATGTTTACTGCTCCTTTGTCAAAAATCAGGTGACCATATACATGAGGGTCCATTTCTGGATCTTCTATTCTATTCCATTGATCCACATGCCTATTTCTGTACCAGTACCATGCAGTTTTCAGCACAATTGCCTTGTAATATAGCTTGAGGTCAGGGATAGTGATTCCCACAGATGTTTTTTTGTTGTTGAAGATGGATTTCGCTATTCTAGGTCTTTTGTTATTCCATATGAAATTGCACATTGATCTTTCCAATTCCATGAAGAATCAACCAATTTAAATTTTTCTCTTCCTGTAGGGGTCAAAATTCTCAGGGAAGCAGGACTAGGGTCACCTTTAAGAATATCAAAGAGTGGCTTAAGTTCCTGTGTCGTAAGTTTAAGATAAGGCCTAATCCAATTAATATCTCCTAAGAATTTCTGAAAATCATTTAAGGTTCATAAGTGGCTGATTTTTAATTGAATCTTTTGAGTAATTGTAGTTTAATGGCAGAATTCAAATCCTAAATAAAAATAAGGGTTTTTAATTAAATTTTGTCCAGGACTATTTGGAGCCCACAGTCTGTCATCTACATAAGAGATTAGCATTCTCTCTCTTTTTTTAAAAGAATGTCTTAAAAGATTCTTTTTTAAACTTTATTTTAAAAAACAAAGATAAATGTACAGATTTTAAGCATTTTTGCATAAAAGTATACAAATACATTTTTATAAGGTTGTAATTAAGTATTTGTGGGTACATATACATACACATATGTATATATGTAACAATAATATAGGAAAAGAGGTTATTAATTTGAGGAGATAGGAGAGAAACTGGGAGGGGCTGTAGGAAGGAAAGGGGGATGTGATACAGTTCTATTTTAATTAAAATATATTCTTTTTTTCTTGATCTTGACACAGTCTGTGGGTTGTTTCTGGGGTGTTCAGAACTTCCTGGGGTTAGTATCCCATTATCAGTGACTGCATATTATATCTGCTCTTTTGTGACTGGGTTATCTCACTCAGGATGATATTCTCTAACTGCATCCATTTTCTTGAGAATTTCGTTAGGCCATTGTTTCTGATAGCTGAGTACTACTCCATTGTGTAAATGTACCACAATTTTTATATCCATTCATCTACTGAAGGACATCTGGGTTCTTTCCAGCTTATGGCTATGATAAATAGAGCTGCAATGAACATTGTGGTGCAAGTATCTTTGTTGTATGTTGGAGCATCTCTGGGGTAGATGCCCAGAAGTGGAGTAACTGGGTCTTCAGGTAGTATTATGTCCATTTTTCTGAGGAACCACCAGACTGATTTCCAGAGTGGTTGTATCAGTTTACAACCCCACCAACAGTGGAGAAGTGTTCCTCTTTCTCCACATCCTCGCCAGCATCTGCTTTCATCTCAGTTTTGCATCTTGGCCAATCTGACTGGTATGAGGTGGAATCTCAGGGTTGTTTTGATTTGCATTTCCCTGATGGCTAAGGATGTTGAGCACTTCCTTAGATGTTTCTCAGTCATTCGATATTCCTCAATTGAGAAATTTTTGTTTAGCTCTGTACCCCATTTTTAATAGGGCTGTTTGATTCTCTGGTATCTCGTTTTTTGAATTCTTAGTATACCTTAGATATTAGACCTCTATCTGATGTGGGGTTGGTAAATATCTTTTCCCACTCTGTTGGCTGCCGTTTTATTTTCATGATAGTGTCTTTAGCCTTACAAAAACTTGCAATCTCATTAAGTCGTATTTGTCAATCTTTGACTTTAGAGCTCAAGCTATTGGTGTTCTGTTTAGGAAATTTTCTCCTGTGCCTATGTGTTCTAAGGTTTTCCCTACTTTCTCACCTAATAGTTTCAGTGTACCTGGTTTAATGTGGAGATCTTTGTTCAATTTACACTTGAGCTTTGTACAAGGATATAAGAAAGGGTATGTTTTCATTCTTCTGTATGCTGAGTGCCAGATGGACCAACACCATTTGTTGAAGAGGCTGTCCTTTTTCCATTGAATGTTTACAGCTCCTTTGTCAAAAATCAGGTGACCATATATGTGAGGGCTCATTTCTGGATCTTCTATTCTATTCCATTGATTCACGTGCATATTTCTGTACCATTAACATGCAGTTTTCAGCACAATTGCCTTGTAATATAGCTTGAGGTCAGGGATAGTGATTCCCACAGATGTTTTCTTGTTGTTAAGGATGGATTTCACTATTTTAGGTCTTTTGTTATTCCAAATGAAATTGCACATTGCTCTTTCCAACTCATTGAAGAATTGGGTTGGAATTTTGATGGGGACTGCATTGAATCTGTAGATTGCTTTTGGTAAGATGGCCATTTTTAAAATGTTGATCTTTCCAATCTATGAGCATGGGAGATCTTTCCATTTTCTTAGATCTTCCTTGATTCCCTTCTTTAGAGGTTTGAAGTTCTTGTCATACAGGTCCTTCACTTGCTTAGTTAGAGTCACACCAAGGTATTTCATAGTTTTCTGACTATTGGAAAGGGTATCTTTTCCCTAATTTCTTTCTCCACATGTTTGTCCTTTGAATAGAGGAAGGCTACTGATTTGTTTGAGTAAATTTTATATCCGGCCACTTTGCTGAACTTGTTTATCAGCTGTAGGAGTTCTCTGGTGGAAGTTGTGGGGTCACTTAAGTACACTATCATGTCATCTGCAAATAGTGATGTTTTTACTTCTTCCTTGCCAATATGTATCCATTTGATTTCCTTTTGATGTCTAATTGCTCCATCCAGGACTTCCAGTACTATGTTGAATAGGTAGGGGAAGAGAGGGCAAACTTTTCCAGTACCTGATTTTAGTGGGATAGCTTCAAGTTTCCCACAGTTAAGTTTGATGTTGACTGTTGGTTTGCTGTATATTGCTTTTATTATGTTTAGGTATGGGCCTTGAATCTCTGTTCTTTCCAAGACTTTTAACATGAAGGGGTGTTGAATTTTGTCAAATGCTTTCTCAGCATCTAGTGAGATGACCATGTAGTTTTTTTCTTTGAGTTTGTTTATATGGTGGATTACATTGATAGATTTCTGTATGTGAAACCATCCCTACATGCCAGGGTTGAAGCCTACTTGATCATGGTGAATGATCGTTTTGATGTGTTCTTGGATTCTGTTTGCAAGGATTTTGTTGAGTATTTTTGCATCAATGTTCATAAGTGAGATTGGTCTGAAGTTCTCTTTCATTGTAGGGTCTTTGTGTGGTTTAGGAATGAGGCTTATTGTAGCCTCAAAAATGAGTTAAGTAGTGTTCCATCTGATTCTATCTTATGGAATAATTTGGAGAGTATTGGTATTATGTCCTCAATAAATGTTTGATAATATTCTGCACTGAACCCATCTGGACCTGGGCTTTTTTTGTTTGGGAAGCTTTTGATTACTACTTCTATTTCTTTAGGTGTTATGGGATTATTTAGATGGTTTACCTGATCCTGGTATAACTTTAGTATCCTGTATCTGTCTATTAATTCATCCATTTCCTCCAGATTTTCCAGATTTGTTGAGTATAGGCTTTTGTAGTAGGATTTGATGATTTTTTGAATTTCCTTAGTACCAGTTATTATGTCTCCACTTTCCTTTCTTATTTTGTTAATTTCTATACTCTCTCGTTGCCCTCTAGTTAGTCTGGCTAAGGGTTTATCAATCTTCTCAAAGAACTAGCTCTTGGTTTTGTTGATTCTTTGACTGGTTGTTTTTGTTGCTATTTATTCAATTTCTGCCCTAAGTTTGATTATTTCTTGCCGTCTACTCCTTTTGGGTGTATCTGCTTCCTTTGATTCTAGAGCTTTCAACTGTGCTGTCAAGTTTCTAGTGTATGCTCTCTCCAGTTTCTTTTTGGAAGCACTCACAGCTATGAGTTTTCTTCTTAGTACTGCTTTCATTGCATCCAATAGGTTTGGGTATATTGTGTTTTCATTTTCATTAAATTGTAGAAAAACCTTAATTTCTTTCTTTATTTCTTCTTTTACCATGCTATCATTTAATAGAGCATTGTTCAGCTTCCATGTCTATATGTGATTTTTGTTGTTTTTGTTGTTATTAAAAACCAGCCTTAATCCATGGTGATCTGATAGGATTCATGGGAGTATTTCAATCTTTCTTATATCTATTGAGGCTTGTTTTGTGACCGATTATATGGTCAATTTTGGAAAAGGTTCTGTGAGGTGCTGAGAAGAAGATGTATTCTTTTATTTTAGGATTAAATGTTCTGTAGATGTCTGTTCATTCCAATTGGTTCAAAACCTCTGCTAGTTTCACTGTGTCCTTGTTCAGTTTTTGTTTCCATGATCCGTCCATTGATGAGAGTGGGGTGTTGAAGTCTCCCACTATTATTGTGTGTGGTGCAATGTATGTTTTGAGCTTTAGTAGGGTTTCTTTTATGAATATGGGTGCTCTTTTGGAGCATATATGTTAAGGATTGAGAATTCCTTCTGATTAATTTCCCCTGTAATGAGTAAAAATTGTCCTTCCTTATCTTTTTTGATAACTTTTGGTTGAAAATCTACTTTATTTGATATTAGAATGGCTACTCCAGCTTGTTTCTTGGGGCCACTTGCTTGGAAGGTTTTTTCTCAAACTTTTACTCTGAGATAGTGTCTGTCTTTGTCTCTGAGATGAGTTTCCTGTATGCAGCACAATGCTGGATTCTGTTTATGTATCTAGTCTGATAGTCTATGTCTCTTTATTGGGGAATTGTGTCCATTTATGTTAACAGATATTAAGGAATAGTGGTTGCTGTTTCCGGCTATTTTTGCTTTTAGAGGTAGACCTGTGTCTCTGTGTCTTCATTCTTTTGGTTTTCTTGCTTTTTCTAGGATGTAGTTTCCCTCCTTGTGTTGAATTTTCTATCTATTATTCTTTGTAGGGCTGGATTTGTGGTGAGATATTGTGTAAATTTAGTTTTGTCCTGAAATATCTTGGTCTCTCCATCTGTGGTGATTGAGAGTTTTGCAGGGTATAGTAGCCTGGGCCTACATTTGTGTTCTCTTAGTGTCTGCATGTCTGTCCAGGTTCTTCTAGCTTTCATATTCTCTGTTGAGAAGGAGGGTGTAATTCTGATTGGTCTGCATATATATGTTACCTGACCTTTTTGCCTTACTGCTTTTAGTATTCTGTCTCTGTTTTAACACTTGGTGTTTTGACTATTATGTGTCGGGAGGTATTTCTTTTCTGGTCCAACCTATTTGAAGTTCTGTCGGCTTCTTTTATGCTCGTGGTCATCTCATTCTTAAGGGTAGAGAAGTTTTCTTCTATGATTTTGTTGAAGATATTTACTGTGCCTCTTAGTTGATATTCTTCGCCCTCTTCTATTCCTATTATCCTTAGGTTTGGTCTTCTCATTGTGTCCTGGAACTCCTGGACATTTTGGGTTAGGAGCTTTTTGGTTTTTGCATCTTCTCGGAATGTTTTCTCTATGTTTTCAATGTTGTCTTCAGCCCCTGAGATTCTCTCTTCCATCTCTTGTAGTCTGTTGGAAATGCTTGCATCTGTGACTCCTGATTTCTTTTTTGGTTTTTTTATCCAGGGTTGTCTCTTTTTGTGTTTTCTGTATTGTTTCTATTTCCATTTTCAATTCCTTCATCTCTTTGGTTGTGTTTTCCTGGAGTTCTTTGTGTGATTTTCATGTTTCGTCTTTTAAACCTTCTAATTGTACTTAAGAGAGTTATTCATGCTCTTCTCAAAGATCTCCATCATCATCTTGAAGTATGATTTCAGGTCTGAGTCTTCTTTTTCTGGAGTGTTTGGCAATCTATTGCTTGCTGTGGTGGAGCTGGGTTCTGATGTTGCCAGGTTGTCTTGGTTTCCATTGCTTAAGTTCTTTCATTTTCCTCTTGCCAACTTGTTCTGTGATTATACATGGTCTTGTTGTCAGTGATTGGTACCTGTTTCTCCCGTGGACCTGAAGGCCTGTGGGCTCAGAAAGAAGACCTCTTCTGAGTGTTCAGCTTTTAGTGGGCAAGCAGTGAGTTCTGGTAGCAGTTTCTCAGCTCTGTCTTTGTGGGATCAGATGTGGGAGCTCTTGTGAGGCTGTTCTGGGAGCTCATCCCTGTGCCCACAGGTTCTGAGTACTACTGGCAGAGGCCTGGCTCTTTCTATAGGCCAAAATGGACTCTTTTCCAGATAGCACAGTATTTTTTGCTCTCTGAGAACTCCTGGTGTGCCAGGCTTCCCTCTGGTCCAGGTGTTAGAGGGCTTGGAGATTTGAACTACAAGCACCACCTTTCCCGGGAAGACCCCAGCTCCCACTAACAAGGGCCTTTGCCTGAATATAAAATTAACTCAAACAAATCAGTAGCCTTCCTCTACTCAAAGGACAAACATGTGGAGAAAGAAATTAGGGAAAAGATAACCTTCAAAATAGTCACAAAAACTATGAAATAACTTGGTGTGACTCTAACTAAGCAAGTGAAGGACCTGTATGACAAGAACTTCAGACTTCTAAAGAAGGGAATCAAGGAAGATCTCAGAAAATAAAAAGATCTCCCATGCTCATGGATTGGAAGGATCAACATTTTAAAAATGGCCATCCTACCAAAAGCAATCTACAGATTCAATGCAACCCCCATCAAAATTCCAACCCAGTTCTTCATTGAGTTGGAAAGAGCAATGTGCAATTTCATCTGGAATAACAAAAGACCTAGAATAGCGAAATCCATCCTCAACAACAAGAAAACATCTGTGGGAATCACTATCCCTGACCTCAAGTTATATTACAAGGCAATTGTGCTGAAAACTGCATGGTACTGGTACAGAAATAGGCGTGTGGATCAATGGAATAGAATAGAAGATCCAGAAATGAGCCCTCACATATATGGTCACCTGATTTTTGACAAAGGAGCTGTAAACATTCAATGGAAAGAGGACAGCCTATTCAAAAAATGGTGTTGGTTCAACTGGCACACAACATTCAGAAGAATGAAAATTGACCCTTTCTTATTTCCTTGTACAAAGCTCAAGTGCAAGTGGATCAAAGATCTCCACATTAAACCAGGTACACTGAAACTATTAGATGAGAACTAGGGGAAAACCTTAGAACACATAGGCACAGGAGAAAATTTCCTGAACAGAACACCAATGGCTCGAGCTCTAAGGTCAAAGATTGACTAATGGTACTTAATGAGATTTCAAAGTTTCTGTAAGGCTAAGGATACTGTCAAGAAAACAAAATGGCAACCAACAGAGTGGGAAAAGATCTTTACCAACCCCATATCAGATAGAAGCCTAATATCCAAGGTATACAAAGAACTCAAGAAGTTAGACACCAGAGAACCAAACAACCATATTAAAAATGGGGTACAGAGCTAAACAAAACGTTCTCAATTGAGGAATATTGAATGGCTGAGAACCATCTAAGGAAGTGCTTGACATCATTCTCTATCAGGAAAATGCAAATCAAAACAACCCTGAGATTCCACCTCACACCAATCAGGATGGCTAAGATCAAAAACTCAGATGACATCAGATGCTGGTGAGGATGTGGAGAAAGAACAATCTTCTGCACTGCTGGTGGGGTTGTAAACTGGTACAACCCCTCTGGAAATCAGTCTGGCGACTCCTCAGAAAATTGGACATAGTACTACCTGAAGACCCAGTTATTCCACTTCTGGGCATATACCCCAGAGAAGCTCCAACATACAACATAGACGCATGCACTACAGTGTTCATAGCAGCTCTATTTATAATAGCCAGAAGCTGGAAAGAACCCAGATGTCCTTCAGTAGATGAATGGATACAAAAATTGTGGTACATTTACACAATGGAGTACTATTCAGCTATCAGAAACAATGACTTTACAAAAGTCGTAAGAAAATGGATGCATCTAGAGAATATCATCCTGAGTGAGACAACCCATTTACAAAAGAACAGACATAATATGCAGTCACTTATAATTGGATACTAACCTCAGAAAGCTCTGAACCCCCCCAGAAACAACTCACAGACTATATGAAGTTCAAGAAAAGAAAAAAACGGGAAAAAAACCATTATGCTTAATCCTTACACACCAAGAAAACTTTGACTAATTCCAGGTTACATCCTGTTTTACATGTACTTTATGCTCATTGTAACTAGTAAGATCTTAATGCACACTATCAAACCTTTAAAAAAAAATACCAGGCACTGACAAAAGTGTATTCGTATACTTTTATGCAAAATGCTTAAAATTTGTACATTTATCTTTGTTTTTAAAAATAAAGTTGTTTAAACAAAAAAACTAAGGGCTTTTGCCTTGTTGTGGGCCTGTCTGTGAGCCTGGGATTTCTGGGCAGATCCCGAGTCTCTCTGTTAGAGGTCCAGCCCTACTGTGTGCTGCAGGGTCAGGTTTTCTGCATGTTCTGCGAAGCCCTCTCCATGCTCTGGTCACTCACAGCACAATCTCACCTGGCCTGTGTTCCTGGATCTCTGCTGTTCTAGGTGGCAAAATGCCTGATCATCTGGTCTGTGCCCATAGGTTTTCTGGGCAGATCCCGAGTCCGTATGACAGAGTCCAGCCCTTCCTGTGGGCCACAGGGGCAAGTCCTCCACAAGCTCCACCTAGCCCTCTCAGCGCCTTGGTTACTCACAGGCAATATCACCAGGCCTGTGTTCCTGGATCTCTGCTGCTCCAGGTGGCTAAGGGCCTGAGCCTGTTCTCTATCATTTAATAATATACTTGTGTACTAAAAAGATATAAGTGCTGTATAAAATCAGCCAATTATGTCAAACTAGCATATCTATCTTTATTGTGTTTCTCATTAGCTTGACTAGAAATGCCTTTAAAAGTTATTTTTTTAGAGAAAATTTGAATGCATTTTGTTGGTATTGTATTTATTCAATAAAGTATTTAATCAGTGCTAAGTGTGAACTGGACCTTGTTGCTGATCCTCAGCTAGCAATCATCCTAGGTAGGGTTAACCCCCAAGTAAAATTGCCATATTGCACATGTATTAATAAAGTTTGAATGTTAAATAAACTTGTATTCACTTAAAATATGATGAAAAATTAAAGATATCGATATTAGGTGTTTTGCCTGTATGTGTATGCCTGTGTGCTTCTTAAATACCTGGTGCCTGCAGGCTAGAAGAGTGTGCCAGATTACCTGGAATTGCACTTACTCGATTATGAGCCGCTTTGTAAATGCTGGGAATTGAACCCAGCTCTCTAGAAGAGCAGCAGTACTTTTAACCACTGAGCCATCCCTCTTTTTTGAGACACAGTATCAGAATTACTTTATTTTATTACACTTATTTACTTGTTTGTTTGTATGTGTGCATGCATACACATGCATGAGTGCCATGGCCTAGGTGTGGAGGTCAGAGGACAACTTATGGGAATCAGTTCTCTCCATCCACTACGTAGATCCCAAGGATCAAGCTCAGGTCATCATGGTTGTCAGCAAGTGTCTTTACCTGTTGAACCATCTCAAAAGCTTAGGTCTCATGTTTTGAAACTGGAAACAAATATCCTAGGGGGTTGTGTCATGTTTATATGCTGGAACATAACCAAGATTCCCAGAAACAGAACTTTTTGTGTGTGTAAATGTTTGTGCATGTCCGTGTATATAGGTATGCTCAGATGTATACAAATCAGAGGATCTCTTTTGGCCGGGAACTCTCCTAATAAGTTAGACTGGCTGGCCAGTTTACTCCAGAGATCTGTTTGTCTTTCTCCCAAGCATTGGAATTTCAAAGACAAGCAGCCACACTTGGCTGTTATTAATTAGATTCTGGGCATGAAGCTCATTTCTTCATTCTTTCAGATAAGCACTTTACCAACTAAGCCATCTCTCCACCCCACCTCCACCTCCAGAATCAGGGCTTTTGGTCTGTACTTCAAAAGGTGTCACGCGCCCCACATCCCGCCGGCAGGAACGGCGTGCAACAACAGGATTCTTCTGCGATCAACCTTTATTGTACAGTACTCTGAGCAGGGGACCACGTGGAAGGAAAATGCACTGCTTATATATGCCCATGTCACTACCTGATTGGTGTGCCCTCCAGTAACTCATTAGCATGCCCCAAGAGTGGGCTGTGATGTCTGTGGCACATGCGTGCTATGTCTCTTGGGCTGGGCAACAGCTCTGTTTGCTGAGTCATCGGCGGGAAGCCGGTGCCATCTTTGGGTGTGGCACAAACGGCTCTCAACAAAAAGGTAAAGGGGATTATCCAAAAAATTCAGAGAACCAGAAAGACTAGTGACTCTCAGATTTCTATAGACAAAGAACCTAGAAGTCAACTCAATGGCTGAAACTAAGACCTTACTTCACCTCCCTTGTATATCACCTCATTAGCTGCAGTCTTCCTAGAGAATAGAGTGGGAGACTGTAACACCCAGCCCCTCTGAGTGCCTGGTAGGAACTTTCCATGCCAGTGCTCTGCTTAGATAGCACATAGCCTGAGGCCAGTGACATTTGGGAAAACTTCTTAACTGTGTAGGCTGTGATCTCAGCCAAGGAGGCACTGAATATGTGTCCAAGTGCAGTGAAGCAGCCAGTCATCAGAGGTATAGTTCCAAAGCTTCAAAAGAAAAGGAGCATGTAGGTGGTTACTTTAATAGGCACAGCACGTTAGTTACCCACGGGCTAAAACTCTGCTAGTCAGCCAGGTATGATGACAAGCACCTGCAGTTCCAGCTACTTGGATGGTTGAGGCAGAGGATTACTTGAGCCCAGCATTTCAATATTATTGTAAGCAACAACATAGTGAGTTCTTATCTCAAAGCAACAAAAACCTGCTCTGTATTTATGAGTTGTGTAGGTTAAACCTGAATCACACTGGAACAGATATATCTCCAAGAAACACCAGAAACAACAGAAAAACTTCCTTCTTTTCTCTGTCATCTGTCTGCCTGTATGCATGTGTGTCACAGGTATGAAGCATCAGCAAAGGCCAGAAGATGGTGTCAGACTAACTGGAACTGGAGTTACAGACAGGCATGAACTGCTACGTGGGTATTAGGAATCAAACCCAGGTTCTCTGGAAGAATAACCAGTGCTAGGTCAAAGAGGTCATCTTATCCCCAGGAATTGAAGATCCCAACAGTTCTAAGTCACCATATGGGTGCTGGGCAGTGAATCCAGGTTTTCTGCAAGGAGAGATATTGCTCTTGATGGCTAAGCCATCATTCCAGTCCCAATTTGGATTGTTTGTTTTTGTTGATAAGTTGTAAGAATTTTTTATGAAGAGCAGGGTCTTACTGTGTTGCTCTAGATAGACTGTACTTCTCTATGTAGACCAGGCTGACCTTGAATTCACAGAATATTTCCAGCTTCTGCCTCTTGAGTGCTGATCGTAAAAATGAGTGCTGCTATACTTAGTCAGAGGATTTTCTTTTTAGTTTGGGGTCAGCCTGGGCTTCAAGCTGAATTCAAGACCAGTACAGGCTACACAGTAAGACCCTATATCAAGATAAAAGAAAGGAAGAGAAATAATAAAACATAAAATTGGGACTGTTTATATTTTAGAGTTTGAATAGGTGTGATGACTAATAACCAATAGCTAGAACTTACATTGGAGTGAAGATAGTTTTTCTAGTTCCATCCATTTGACTAAGAATTTCATGAACTCATTGTTTTTAATAGCTGAGTAGTACTCCATTGTGTATATGCACTACACTTTCTGTATCCATTCCTTTGTTGAAAGACATCTGGGTTCTTTACAGCTTCTTGTTATTATAAATAAGGCTTCTATGAACATTGTGGAGCATGTATCCTTGTATGTTGGAGCATCTTTGCGGTATAATGTCCAGAATTGGAATAATTGAGTTTTCAGGTAGGACTATGCCCAATTTTCTGAGGAACCTCCAGACTGATTTCCAGAGTGGTTGTACCAGCTTACAATTTCACCAACAGTGGAGGAGTGTTCCTCTTTCTCCACATCCTCACCAGCATCTTCTGTTGAATGCCCCCAAATTGGGGAAGTCCCTCACTCTAGTACCGGGAGAACTGGAACCCAAGAACTCACAGAGAGCCAATCTTGCTGCAATCAGGCAAGAGGTTTATGGGGAGGGGGAGGCCAGAGCTCTGGGGATGACACATATCTGAGCAGGAGATAGAGGAGTCGACCCCGAACTCAATTAGGGGGACATATTTATAGGGAAAATTATATAAGCAGATAGCAACATGTGCATAGCAATTTCATTGGTTTATTCAAATTGGCATTCTTTGTCTGCATTTGGATATTGTTCAACTCCAAATCACCCTGCTTTGGGGCACACTGATCTTCATACTAGCTTTTGTCAGGACTGCATAGTCAGACCTTATCGAGACCAGGTGGTCTGTGGTTTTTGTTCTCAGCCTTGAAACATACTTGTCCTCAAGGCAGGGTTAGCGGGGCTAACTTAAAATTTTAACTCTTTCACTATCACCTGAGTTTTTGATCTTAGCCATTCTGACTGGTGTGAGGTGGAATCTCAGGCTCGTTTTACTTTGTGTTTTCCTGATGGCTAATGATATTGAACATTTCTTTAGGTGCTTCTTGGTCATTCGATATTCCTTTGTTTAGCTCTGTACCCCATTTTTAAATCGTATTTTTGGTTTGTTGATTTCTAGTTTCTAGAGTTCTTTATATATTTTGGATATCAGCCCTCTGTCAAATATGTGGTTGGTGAAGATCTTTTATATATTTTGAAAACTAGCCCAGCATGATGTGTTGGGGTAAAGGTGGCATAGAAATAGTTGGAATGGCTAACCAATAACCAGTTTGGGATTCATGCCACCAGAGGGAGCAGACCCTTGACAGTTCCTTGAAGGCCAGGAGCAGAGGCTGGATAGCTTATAGACCTATGGTTATACCAAACACAAACTGTGGGAAAAGTCAATTAAATGATTCCTAATGCTATTCTGCTATACCCATAGATTGTCATCTAGACCAGTTGGCATTAAAAAGGTTTCATTCAGTAACCGATGGAAACAGATTCAGAACTCACAGCCAAACATTAGGCAGAGATTGGGGAATCCTGCTGAAGAGGAGGAAGAGGGATTATAGGAGCCAGAGAACACCACAAGAAAACTGAAAGAATCCTTGCACGCAGGAGTCTAGCATAACTGTCTTCTGAGAGGATCTGTCCAGCCACCAGGGAAAACAGATGCATATACCTACAGCCAAACATTAGAGAGCTCCAGGGGTCTTGTGGAAGAGTTGGGAGAAGGATTGAGGGACCCAAAGAGGAGAGGAACTCCACAAGAAGACAACAGAGTCAACTAACCTGGACCCTTAGGGGCTCTCGGAGACTGAACCACCAACCAGAGAGTGAGCATGGGCTGGACCAACTACCCCAACTCACATATGTAGCAGATGTGCAGCTTTGTCTTCATGTGGATCCTCCAACAACTGAAGAGGGGGCTGACTCTGACTCTGTTGCCTGCTTATGGATCTCCTTCCCCTAACTAAGCTACCTTGTCTGGCCTCAGTGGAAGATGTTCTTAGTCCTGCAGTGATTTGATGTGCCAGGGTGGGCTGGTACCCAGGGTAGGCCTCTCTCATCTCAGATGAGAAGGCAAGGGAGAGGGACTATGTGAGGAAGGGACTACATATAGGTGGGCTACTGTCTGGATGTAAAGTGAATAAATTAATTAATTAATGGAGAAAAAATATCAATTGACCTGGACTCATAAAGGCTTACAGAGACTAAACAAACAGGGGGCCCACATGGGACTGACCTAGGCCCTCTGCATATACATTATAATTGTGTAGCTTGGTGTGTTGTAGGATTCCTAACAATGGAAGCATGGGAATGTTTGCCTGCTTTGAGAACCCTTGTTTTCCTACTGGGTTGCCTCATTCAGCCTTAATAAAAGAGGAGGTGCCAAGTCTTACTGCAATTTGTTATGCCATGTTTGGTTTATATCCATGGGGGACTGCCCTTTTCTGAAGGGGAATGGAGAAGTGGATGAGGAGGAAAGAGGCAGTGGGGAGGGATTAGGAGGAGAAGAAGGAGGGGGAACTGCAGTGAGGATGTAATATATGACAGAATAAGTTAATTTAAAAAAGAAAAGTCCCTTTCTATTCCTGTCCTCTTCTCTTTTCTTTACCCAGCCTTTTCTCTCTTTCTTCCATTTCTCTTCACTTCCCTTTTTTCTTATTTATTATTATTTGAAGATATTATACATGTATATAATACATTTGGGCCATTTTACTACCATTAATGTCTGTCACTCTTATCCCCTCTCACTAACTCTTCTCAATAAGTTCTCCTCCTACTTTCACATCTTTTTCATTTTCATTTTGTAATGTGGTGTGTGTGTGTGTGAAAACTGCCAGGCCTCAGCCAAGTCAGCAAGAGTCAGAAGGAGAAACCAAGACCACTAGGGACACAGGAGAAGTTCTTTGCCATGCCTCTCTCAATGAAGCAGAGATCAGAGAAGGCAGAATTCTAAGAAGCATTAAAGCTAGCTATGCAAGCAAGCCAAGCCTCTATCACTGTCCATTGAGTCCTAATAATATCCCCCCAAACAATATGTGTCCTCTATGGGTCTTGCCTCAGCACATGAGTGTCTTAGCAAAACTCCACATGAGTTTGTATCATCTGACATCACTCTGACAATTGGCCAGAGTCAGAGGAAGCAGAAAGAGCCTGCTAACACCTCATTAGAAGTTTTTTGAGACTCGGAACATCGGCCACCAGAAAAAGCAGAGACCCAGACAACATAGGACTGGCGAGAACCAGGTGAAAACGAATTCCGACTAGCTAGGGGCCAGAGAGATCTCAGCAGAGCACGCAGAAAGTGTGTTACTGCCCACCCGGCTTGATCCAGGTATCCAGAAACCTGGCGGCATCGGGCCCTCTGTTCCCAGCCGGCGGCTTCCGGGGTGCACAAAAGGCACTCGGAACATCCGCCACCAGAAACAGCAGAGATGCAGGGACACAGACCAGGTACAAGGGAAAGGCGAGAACCAATCACTGACAACAAGATGGCAAGAAGAAAGCAAAAGAACATACCCCAGGGAAACCAAGACAACCTGGCAACAGTAGAACCCAGCTCTCCCATCACAACAAACAGCAGAATGCCAAACACTCCAGACAAAGAAGACTCAGACATGAAATCCTACCTCAAGATGATGATAGAGATCCTTAAATAAGAGCGGTAAGAAAAGCATAAAGAACTAGAAGCTTTTAAAGAAGAAACAAGAAAAACACTCAAAGAACTAGAAGAAAACAGAACCAAAGAGATGAAGGAATGGAAGAAGGAATTTAAAATGGAAATAGACACAATAAAGAAAACACTAAAAGAGATAACCCTAGAGGTAGAAAACCTAAAAAAGAAATCAGGAGTCACAGATGCAAGCATTTCCAATAACTTTCAACTGAGGAATATTGAATGGCTGAGAAGCACCTAAAGAAATGTTCAACATCCCTAGTCATGGGGAAATGCAAATCAAAACAACCACCTCACACCAGTCAGAATGGCTAAGATCAGAACCCCAGGTTACAGCAGATGCTGGTGAGGATGTGGAGTAAGTGGAACACTCTGCCACTGTTTTTTATTTATTTAACCATTGTGTAAGATTTAATCATGAAGGAGTAAAGAGTTCTAAATAATGAACTTTTACATTTACATGACATTAATTTTTTAAACTTTATATTAAAAAACAAAGATAAAAGAAAAAAGTTTAAACATTTTTGCATAAGTGTATACAAATACAATTGTGTCAGTGCTTGGCTCTTTTTTTTTTCTTTTTTTTAAGGTTTGATACTCTGCATTAAGGTCTTACTAGTTACAATGAGCAAAAAGTACATGTAAAACAGGGTGTGACCTGGAATTAGTCAACGTTTTCTTGGTGTGTAAGGATTGAGCATGACTTTTTTTGTTTGTTTGTTTGTTTTTGTTTTGTTTTCTTTTTTTCTTGAACTTCAGACAGTCTATTACATTCTCATTATCTTTCTGTTTTCCAACTCCTTCATCCCCTATGCTCTACTGTCCTGGGACTTGCTTTGTAGATTGTCCTTGAATTCAAAGACCTGCATGGCTATGCCTCCTGAATACTGGTATTAAAGGAATGTATCACAATTCCACTATTCCTCAAGATCTGGATCACAATTGTGCTCTGTATTTCTGGATTGTAGTTCATTCCAGATATAAAGTCCAAATGACAGCAATATCCACATAATATTAATGCCTAGATATAACTATTTCCTGTTCAATGGCAAATGTATAAAAAGTAAGCTTATCTGGGTGGCATCTTGCCCCAAAGACACATATTTAATTTGTTTACCTCCTTGAACACAGATTTTAGCTTCATTGCACTTCCTGGTGCCCTTTTATTATACTGGAAATTACATTTTGTATATATTTTTAAAGTTTTCTATCCAAATGATATTCATGAGACTAAAGCATTGTATGGACTTTAAACTGGATTGTTTTGGGACTTCCTTTGTCAGTGCCATTAATTTGACTCTCTTCATCTTGGCCTCAGGCATACCTTTTGGACAAGGACAAAACACAGCAACATTCTCCAGCAAAACGCCATAAGAATGATCCCCAGAATTCAAGTCACCCTTAGCACCAAAGTCTTCCATATTCTTACTAGGATAGCCCATTAAAGCTCCACTTAAAGCATTCCATGGCTTTCTGAGTCCAAAGTCCCAAAATCCAAAATCTTCCAAACAAAACATGGACAGGCTTATTACAATACCCCACTTCTGGCACCAATTTTTGTTTTAGGGTTTCCATTGCTGTAAATAGATACCATGATCAAGGCAACTCTTATAAGGACAACCTTTAATCGGGTTAGGGGTACAATCCATTATAATTATGGCAGGAAGCACGGCAGCATCCAAGCAGGCATGGGGAATGAGGGGGAAGACTTGTATGAGGAGGTACTCGGAGGAGAGGAAGGGCTGATATTGTGTATTAAAGTGAATAAATAAATAAATATTTTTAAAAATTAAGAAAAATAGAAAGTAGGCTGAGGGAGACATGGGGAGCATGCCAGTAAGCAAAATCCCTCCATGGCCTCTACATCAGCTCCTGCTTCAGGATACTGTCCTGCTTGAGTTCCTGCCCTCACTGCTTTTGATGATGATCTATATATGAAATTGTGAATAGAATGAACCCTTTTATCTTCAGTTTGCTTTTGGTCCTGGTGTTTCTGTTTCACCACAGCAATATAACCCTAACTAAAACATGTATGTTTTTTACACACACACACACACACACACACATGTTGCCTGTGTGTGTTTGTGTGTGTCTGTGTGTGAGTGAATGAAAAAGGGGGTGTGGGGGGCATCAGAGGACAAACTTGTGGGAACTGTTTCTCTTATTTCACTCTGTAGATTCTAAGGATTATATCAAGCCATCAGGTTTGCAAGACAATACCTTTATGTTCAGAGTTATCATACAGCTCCATTCTCTTTAAAAAAAGAGAAAGAGAAGACAGAAGACTTAGTGTATCTTAGGATGGCCTTGAACTATAATCCCAGTGGGTCTTTTCACGGGGATTATAGTTGTATGTTAACATATATGGCTTCATTTTGTGTCATACATCGGTCTCAAATTTGCTATGTGAATAATGACGACCTTTAACTCCTGATTCTCTTGTCCTCACCTCCATATTTGGAGATGGTAGACCTCCACTCTTGTGTCTATTTTTTGTGACATTTTCATACATAATTTGTTCTTATTTATCCTCTTCCCTTACTGCTCTTCCTTGACCAGTTTCTCTCTCTTGTTGGTCCCTTCTACCTTCATAGCTCCCTTCTTTATATTGTCATATCACATGCTATGCTGATTAGATTTAAAATTTTTAATTTTCACTATTTTTTCTTTTTTTTAATTGGATATTTTTTTTACTTACATTTCAAGTGTTATACCCTTTCCAAGTTTACCTCCTGAAATCCCCCTATCCTACCCCCCCATCCCCAACCTCTGTGAGAGTGTTCCCCTACCCACACACTCCCTCCCTCCCACCTCCCCAATTTTCACTATTTTTAATTATGGGTATATGTGTGTAAGGGGTATATGAATATTAGTGCAGGTGCCCATGGGGTCCAAAAGAGAAAGTGGTTGAGTATTGAACCCAGGTCCTCTGAAAGAACAACAAATGCTCTTAACCACTGAGTCATCTTGTAATTTTAATTTTTTAATTTTTTCAAATCTTATTTTTAGTGATGGTTCTTAAATGCTTTAACTTCCTTTGTAGTCCACCACCCACCAAGGGGTAGTGGAAAAGAAAGGATCCAGGGGAAGTGGACCTTTTTAGAAAGGTTCTTTAGAGCAACTTTCATCTGTGTTGTCTGGAAATTAGCAGTTCAGTTCACAGATCAGCAGTGAATGTGTCTTAGTTACGGTTTCTATTCCTGCATAAAACCTCATGACCAAGAAGCAAGTTTGGGAGGAAAGGGTTTATTCAGCTTACACTTCCACATTGCTGTTCATCACCAAAGGAAGTCAGGACAGGAACTCAAGCAGGTCAGGAAGCAGGAGCTGATGCAGAGGCCATGGGGGGATGTTACTTACTGGCTTGCTTCCCCTGACTTGCTCAGTCTGCTTTCTTATAGAACCCAGGTCTACCAGCCCAGGGATGGCACCACCCACAATGGGCTGGGCCTTCCCCCCCTTGATCACTAGTTGACACAATGTTTTATAGCTGGATCTCATGGAGGCATTTACTTAACTGAGGCTTTTTTTCTCTCTGGTAATTCCAGTTGACATAAAACCAGCCAGTACAGAATTTTATTGAGTATTTTTTCATTAATGGACATAAGGGAAATTGGTCTGAAGTTCTTTTTCCTTGTTGGATCTTTGTGTGGTTTAGGTTTAAGCACAATTGTGGATTCAAAGAATGAATTGGATAGTGTTCCTTCTGTTTCTATTTTGTGAAATAGTTTGAAGAGTATTGGTATTAGGTCTTTTTTGAAGGTCTGATAGAATGCTGCACTAAATCCATCTGGTCCTGAGCTTCTTTTGGTTGGGAGACTTTTGATGACTGCTTCTTTTTCTTTAGGGGTTATGGGACTGTTTAGATGGTTTATCTGTTCCTGATTTAACTTTGGTACCTGGTATCTGTCTATAAAATTGTCCATTTTGTCCATATTTTCCAGTATAGTTGAGTATAGGCTTTTGTAGTAGGATCTGATAATTTTTAAAACATTTCTGTTTCTGTTATTATGTTCCTCTTTCAATTTTTGATTTTGTAAATTTGGATAATGTCCCTGTGTCCTCTGGTTAGTCTGGCTAGGGGTTTAGCTATCTTGCTGATTTTTCTCTATGGGATCTTCTTTCCTTGCATATACTAGCAGCTTGACAGCACACCTGAAAGCTCTAGAACAAAAAGAATCAAATATACCCAACAGGAGTAGAAGATAGGAAATAATCAAACTCAGGGCTAAAATTAACCAAGTAGAAACAAATAGAACTATACAAAGAATCAACAAAAGGAGGAGCTAGTTCTATGAAAAAAATCAATGAGGAATATTCTTTAAATTCATAATCTCTGTATGCAAAGTTAAAACATCCAGAGAGGTGTTAGAATTATGCCAAATACTCAGCATGTATCTTTCAACTTTTCCCAATTATAGTGACTCCATTGTAAGTTTTTGAAGCAACACAAATCCATCAGTATTTAGTATGACACTTAAGATGGTTTCTTAATTTTAAACTCTGAACCTTCTCTCTAATAATTTGAACAGTATCATAAAGAACATCAATCCGTTGTTCCAAACACCTATCTAAATCCTCTTAAATACTCAGAACATTAGTAACATTTTTTTTTTGCTAAATGATTAATAAAGGTAGCTGTCTTAACTTCTTCTGCCAAAGCAATTGCAGAAGCAGTGTTTCTGGCTATTAGTGTAATCAAAGCTGCTATATAAACAATAAACAAGCCCACTATCCTCTTGCTTCTGCTTAAAGACTGACTCACTTCTTCCAGTATTTGCAAATGTTTTTCAGAATATCAAGATCCTGTAAACTCACAGGCAATAAAACAAAAGCTGACTGATAGGCCGCCAAAACAGACATGCTAGATTTCAATACACTAATACAATTAGAAAGTGTACAATCCTGGCCCACAGTATAAGACTATCTGGATCTGCCCAGAAAGGCTGTGCTCCTGGACCAGACACCCAGGCGCTCTGCCACCTAGACCAGCAGGTAACCAGAGGCACAAACCTAGTGAGGTTGTGCAGTGAGTAACCAGAACGCAGAGAGCACTTGGAGGTGGTGCTTGTGGCAAAGGTTTTTTTCAGGCCCACAGTAAGGGAGTACCTAGATCTGCTGGGAAAGGTTGTACTCCTGGACCAGATGCCCAGGTGCCCTGCCACTTGGGCCAGCAGATAACCTGGGACACAGGCCTGGGGAGGCTGTGGCGTGAGCACCCAGAACACGGACAGACTCATCTCAGAGACAAAAACAGACACTACCTCAGAGTTAAAGGCTGAGGAAAAAAAAAAAAAAAAAAACCTTCCAAGCAAATGGCCCCAAGAAACAAGCTGGAGTAGCCATTCTAATATCAAAAAAGTAGATTTTCAACCAGAAGTTATCAAAAAAGATAAGGAAGGACACTTTTTACTCATTATAGGGAAAAATCTACCAGGATGAATTCTCAATCCTAAACATATATGTTCCAATTTCAAGAGCATCCATTTTCATAAAAGAAACCCCACTAAAGCTCAAAGCATACATTGCACAACACACAATAATAGTGGGAGACTTCAACACTCCATTCTCATAAATGGACAGATCGTGGAAGCAGAAACTGAACAGAGGCACAGTGAAACTAGCAGAGGTTATGAACCGACTGGAATTAACAGACATCTACAGAACATTTCATCCTAAAACAAAAGAATACACCTTCTTCTCAGCACCTTACAGCACTTTTTCCAAAATTGACCACAGAACAAGCCTCAATATATATAAGGAGACTGAAATACTCCCATGCATCCTATCAGATCACCATGGACTAAGGCATGTCTTTAATAACAACAAAGACAACAAAAAGTCCAGATATACATGGAAACTGAAAAATGCTCTACTCAACAATAGCATGGTCAAAGAAGAAATAATGAAAGAAATTAGGGATTTTCTACAATTTATTGAAAACGAAAGCACAACATATCCAAACCTATGGGATGCAATAAAAACAGTACTAAGAGGAAAACACATAGCTCTGAGTGCCTCCAAAAAGAAACTGGAGAGAGCATACACTAGCAACCTGACAGCAGAGTTGAAAGCTCTAGAAGAAAAAGAAGCAAATACACTCAAGAGGAGTAGACAGCAAGAAATAATCAAACTCAGAGCAGAAATGAACCAAGAAAAAAAGAAGAACCATGCAAATAATCAACAAAACCAAGAGTTGGTTCTTTGAGAAAATTAGCAAGATCGATAAACCCTTAGCCAGACTAACTATAGGGCAAAGAAAGAGGATCCAAATTTAAAAAAAATGAGAAAGGAAAGGGGAGATATAACAACTGAAACTGATAAAATTCAAGAAATCATCAGATCCTACTAAAAAAGCCTATACTCAACAAAACTGAAACATCTGGAGGAAATAGATATATTTTTAGACAGATGCCAGATACCAAAGTTAAATCAGGACCAGATAAACCATCTAAACAATCCTATAACACCTAAAGAAATAGAAGCAGTCATCAAAAGCCTCCCAAAAAAAAAAAAAAAAAAAAAAAAAAAAAAAAAAAAAAAAAAAAAAAGCCCAGGACCAAATGGATTCAGTGCAGAATTCTATCAGACATTTATTGATGACCTTATACCAGTAATCCCCACACTATTCTACAAAACAGAGTCAGATGGAACACTACCAAACTCACTCTTGGAAGACACAATAACCCTCATTCCTAAACCACACAAAGACCCTACAAAGAAATAGAACTTCAGACCAATCTCCCTTATGAACATTGATGCAAAAATACTCAATAAAATTCTCACAAACCAAATCCAAGAACATATCAAAACGATCATTCACCATGATCAAGTAGACTTCATCCCTGGGATGCAGGGATGGTTTAATATAAGGAAATCCATCAACGTAATCCACCATATAAACAAACTCAAAGAAAAAAAAAAACCACATGATCATCTCACTAGATGCCAAGAAAGCATTTGAAGAAATTCAATACCCCTTCATGTTAAAAGTCTTGGAAAGAACAGGATTTTGAGGCCCATACCTAAACATAATAAAAGCAATATACAGCAAACCAACAGCCAACATCAAACTAAATGGTGAGAAACTTGAAGCAATCCAACTAAAATCAGGGACTCGACAAGGCTGCCCACTCTCCCCCTACCTATTCAACATAGTACTGGAAGTCCTGGCTGGAGCAATTAGACAGCAAAAGGAAATCAAAGGGATACAAATCAGAAAGGAAGAAGTAAAAACATCACTGTTTGCAGATGACATGATAGTGTACGTAAGTGACCCCAAAAATTCCACCAGAGAACTTTTACAGCTGATAAACAAGTTCAGCAGAGTGGCTGAATATAAAATTAACTCAAACAAATCCATAGCCTTCCTCTATTCAAAGGACAAACACGCTGAGAAAGAAAGTAGGGAAAAGATACCCTTCACAATAGCCAGTAACAACATGAAACACCTTGGTGTGAACCTAACTAAGCAAGTGAAGGACCTGTATGACAAGAACTACAAATCTCTGAAGAAGGAAATTGAAGAAGATCTCAGAAGATGGAAAGATCCCCCATGCTCATGGATTGGAAAGATGAACATTGAAAAAATTGCCATCTTACCAAAAGCAATCTATATTATAAAACTATATTACAAAGCAATTTTGTTAAAAATGGCATGGTACTGGTGCAGAGATAGGCAGGTAGATCAATGGAACAGAATAGAAGATCCAGAAATGAACCCTCACACATATGGTCACTTAATCTTTGACAAAGGAGCTGAAAACATTCAGTGGAAAAAGGACAGCCTCTTCAACAAATTGTGTTGGCTCAACCGGCAGTCAGCAAGCAGAAGAATGAAAATAGACCCTTTCTTATCTCCTTGTACAAAGCTCAAGTGCAAGTGGATCAAAGATCTCCACATTAAACCAGGTACACTGAAACTATTAGAGAGAAAGTGGGGAAAACCTTAGAACACATAGGCACTGGGAAAATTTCCTGAACAGAACATTAATGGCTTGTGATCTAAGATCAAGAATCGATAAATGGGACTTAATGAGATTGCAAATGTTCTGTAAGTCTAAGGACACTTTTAAGAAAATAAAATGACAACCAACAGATTGGGAAAAGATTTTTACCAATCCCACATCTGATATAGGTCTAATATCCAATATATAGAAAGAACTGAAGAAAGTAGACTCCAGAGATTAGACTCAAACAAACCTATTAAAAATGGGGTACAGAGCTAAACAAAGAATTCTCAATTGAGGAATATCGAATGGCTGAGAAGCACCTAAGGAAGTGCTCAACATCCCTTGTCATCAGGGAAATGCAAATGAGAACATCTCTGAGATTCCACCTCACACCAGTCAGAATGGCTAATATAAAAAACTTAGATGACAGCATATGCTGGAAAGGATGTGGAGAAAGAGGAACACTCTTCCACTGCTGGTGGGGTTGTAAGCTGGTACAACCACTCTGGAAATCAGTCTGGTGGTTCCTCAGAAAATTGAACATAGTATTACCTAAAGGTCCAGTTATTCCATTTCTGGGCATATACTCCAAAGATGCTCCAACATACAATAAGAACACATACTCCACCATGTTTATAGCAGCCCTATTTATAATACCCAGAAGCTGGAAAGAACACAGATGTCCTTCAGTAGATGAATGGATACAAAAATTGTGGTACATTTACACAATGGAGTACTCCTCAGCTATTAGAAACAATGACTTTATGAAATTCCTAGGAAAATGGATGCATCTAGAGAATATCATCCTGAGTGAGGTAACCCAGTCACAAAAGAACAGACACAATATGCAGTCACTGATAATTTGATACTAGCCTCAGAAAGCTCTGAATACCCAAGAAAACAACTCACAGACTATATGAAGCTCAGAAAGAAAAGAAAAAAAAAAAAAAAAAAAAGAAAAACCAAAAGCAGAAAGTCTAAAATGTGGAAACCTCAGTCTTACTTAGAAAATAATAACAATAATAACAAATGTATAGCACCTTCTCAGAGTGGGGTACACCTAGACCTTAAATCATTAATAACTCAAAAGCTAAGAAGATAATCTTGTGGCAATTTTTGGTAGTTAAAAATCATTATGTTTAATCTTTACACACCAGGAAAACTTTGACTATTTTCATGTTATGTTTTCTTTTACATATACTTTATAATCTTTGTAAATAGTAAGAATTCAATGCATATTATCAAACCTTTTAAAAATCAAGTGCTGTGGAAAATATATTCATATATTTACTCTAAAATGCTTTTTAATAATCTGTATGTGTATCTGTTTTTTAATAAAGTTGTTAAAAAGAAAGTGTACAATAAACATAACTTACATTAAATATTGTAGAAAAACAAAAGTAATCTTAACATGACCAATTAATAATAGTTTAGGAGCCTTAACACATGCACTAACACTTGTTCAAAGTCCATATCCTGTCCCAATTTTATCTATTGTTAATATATCTTCATAAAGAACTGCAGATAACTTCCGAGTATGTCTCTAAAAATGTCCAGAGCTGGCCTTCCAAATGAAGACTGTTATTTTCTTTTTTCCAGTATTGAACTAATTTCTAGATAAGTTCATAATTGACTCAGGAGAACTTGTCACATTAAAGGAAAGAGAAGAGTCATTATAACTTCTCTTTTTGATTAAGTTTTTAAAGGCAGTTTTCACAGTCTCCACCTTCTCTGTCCCACAAGGTCTAAAAGCTTGAGGCAAGGCAGCTTGTCCAATCTAGGATATATGCAAGCAAAGCTGGGTCAGAAACATACATCCAAAACAGCTTCCCAATCACCATTGTCAGGACTCTCAGCAAGCTCACAAGTTAGCATCATTCTTTGTCCCAGCATCAGCATGTCTCATCAATCACACTGGAAGCCAGCATGCTCCTTCAGCATCCTGTGGAAAGAACACAAACATTCCCTCTTCCCCATAATAAATACCTGATCAGCATCCCACATGCTAGTAAGTGGACCCTTCCATTTCACCTAGGCATAAGTATGCCTCATTGTAGGTGCTATAGACATTCAGTTATTTCCCTGGCATCCAAAATTTAAAATTTATAGTAAAAAGAACATGGTTTAAATAAATTTATGATGTACAGGGATATAATTCTTCTTTTTTATTTTATGAAGATTTTTTTAAAGTTCCACGATACCTGTTTCACAATATCTTGTCCTTGAGGATTATAAGGAGTCCCAGTAATATGGGTAATATTAAAATGTCAACAACACATCTCAAATGCTTGCCCGCAATAGCTAGTTCCAGTATCTGTTTTATTCTGATTTGGAACAACCAGCATAGATAAACAATGTAAGCAATGACTAATTACAGTTTTAGTTACTTCTCCTATTAAAACAGTTGCAACTAGAAAGCCTGAAAAGGTGTCAATAGTCACAAATACCCTTTAATTTTCCAAAACTAAAAATATGGTAATAACTATTTGCCATAATTTATGAGGTATAAGTCCTCGACGATTAACACTATTATGTGGTACAGGTAGAAACTGAAGACATTCAGGACAAGTCTTTAGAATTTGATGTGTACATTCTCTAGAAATTCTAAATTGTTGTTTCAAGCTATTATTGTTTTGATGATGTAAAGAATGAAATTTTGGGCTAATTATTCCTGTGTAAGTCCTATAATTTGCCTGGTACACAAATCATTACCCTTGGTAAGTGGCCAGGAAATTCAGTATGAGCTTTCAAATGTCCTACAAATTAAGGAACAGTATGTTCTCTTAAATTGAGTTGCATTTGCATAAATAATTACAAAATTTAGAATTAACATTATCTAAAAAGGAACAGTTTCAAGAAAGTTTGAAAACCATGAGCTATATATTGGCTACTTTTTTAACATCTTTATTTTACAAAACAAAGATAAATGTACAGATTTCAAGCATTTTTTGCGTAAAATTTTACAATACATTTTTGTCAGTACTTTTTTTCAGATTTTAAAATAATTTTTACATAAATCTATATGAATAGTCAGTACTTGATCTTTTTAAAGGTTTGAGAGTATGCATCGAAAACCCAATATTTACAATGACCACAAAGTACATGCAAAACAAAATGTAACATGAAAATAGTCAAAGTTTTCTTGTTGTGTAAAGATTTTTCTTTGTTTTGTTTTGTTTTCTTTATTTCTTGGACTTCCTACAGTCTGTGAGTTATTTCTGGGGCAGTGCGAGCAGAGATCTCTCTGTTCCCTGGCTGCCCAGATCTCCTACACACCAGTCTTTAAAACTTTAGGAACTGCTGGTCCAGGTGGCAGATGGGCCGAGCCCTGTTCTCCCAATTTCTTTATGGAAGCACTCAGAGCTATGAGTTTTTCTCTTAGCACCACTTTCCTTGTGTCTCATAAGTTTGAGTATGTTGTGCTTTCATTTTTGTGATGATGCCTCTGAAGGAGTTTTTTTTTTTTAATTGAACAACTTTATTTTAAAATACAAAGATAAGTGTACAGATTTTAAGCATTTTTGCATAAAAGTATAGGAATACATTTTTATCAGTACTTGATTTTTTTTAAAGGTTTGATAGTGTGCAATAAAATCTTCCTAGTTACAATGAGCATAAAGTACACATAAAACAAAAAGGAGTTTTACTACAAACGTTTGCTCTTACACCACAAGCTTTAACGTTTTGGGGAGCAGTTGTTGCTCCAGAAAAGATTCAAAGGCAATATTTTTCTCAATATTTGGGACATCAGTTATATCCTAAACTAAGCGTGTAATAGAAAATTCAAATAAGAAAAGACAACGAACTTGCTTTAAATGATTTTCCAAAGTTGTTAGATGTTAATTGGCTAAGACTTTATCTTAAGTTTACCACAGTAGAACTTAAACCTCTGTTTGATATTCTTAAGGAGGATTCAAATCCTAATTCCCTCTAACAATTAACTAATGAGGGATGAATAGCTTTGCAGAAAGTAGAGGAAAATATTAGTTAACAACAGATACGTTGTATAGACTATGATCAATTGTTGGCTGTTTGCATCCTTGCTACAATTTACTCACCCACAGAAGTCCTTTGGCAAAAGGGACCATTAATGTGGATTCATCTTTCTTCATCTCCAAAAAAAAAGTTTTAATGCCCTATGATAAAACTTATTTTGTATTAACACAGAATTGTAGGATAGAAAGTATTTTGGGAAAGAACTTAATGAAATATTCCTTATTCCAAACAACAATTAAATTGGTTATTACAGAGTACTGATATTTGGCTTATTGCATGCGCAAACTTTTCAAGAAAAATTAATAACCACCCAAAAAACAAGTTGTTACAATTTTCCTCTATGTGTGCTTTTGCATTTTCTATAAATTTACACATGCAGCCCATGGAAAATACACTTACTCTATTTACAGATGGCTCATCTAATGGGAAGGAAGCATATGTGATTGTATCACAGGTCCATTCTCTTGAGTTTCCCCCTGCTTCAGCTCAAATAATTGAACTACATGCTGTAGCTATTATTTTTGAAATGGTGAAAAAATAGCTTTCAAATTGTATAATAATAGCCAATATATAAGTGCACAGAACAGGATGCGGCCCATCCACGACACGGATCAGCAGCGCCTAAAGCTTTAAAGACTGGTGAATAGGAGACCTGGGCATCCAGGGAGCAGAGAGATCTCTGCGGAGTGAGCACTGTAAGCGCACCCCCAGCACTGACTGATCCAGGGACCAGGAACAGAACTTTGGAACTACTGTTTCCACCCGGTGACTCTGAGGCATAGAACAGGGCTCGGCCCATCTGCCACCTAGACCAGTGAAGAGCCAGGGACACAGACCAGATACAAGGGAAAGGGGAGAACATATCACTGACAACAAGATGGCAAGAGGAAAGCGAAAGAGTATATCCCAAGGAAACCAAGACAACCTGGCAACTCCAGAACCCAGCTCTCCCACAACAGCAAACATAGGAATGCCAAACACTCCAGAAAAAGAAGACTCAGACCTGAAATCATACATCAAGATGCTGATAGAGATACTTAAACAAGAACGGGAGGAAAAGCAAAAAGATTCAGAAGCTTTTAAAGAGGAAACAAGAAAAACACTCAAAGAACTCAAAGAACTAGTGGAAAACACAACCAAAGAGATGAAGGAATGGAAGAGGGAATTTAAAACGGAAATTGACACAATAAAGAAATCACTAAAAGAGATAACCCTAGAGGTAGAACACCTAAAAAAGAAATCAGGAGTCACAGAAGCAAGCATTTCCAATAGATTACAAGAGATGGAAGAGAGAATCTCGGGGGCAGAAGATAACATTGTAAACATAGACAAAACAGCCAGAGAAGATGCAAAAAACAAAAAGCTCCTAACCCAAAATATCCAGGAAATCCAGGACACAATGAGAAGACCGAACCTAAGGATAATAGGAATAGAAGAGGGAGAAGAGTATCAACTAAGAGGCACAGTAAATATCTTCAACAAAATCGTAGAAGAAAACTTCCCTACCCTCAAGAATGAGATGACCACGAGCATAAAAGAAGCCTTCAGAACTCCAAATAGGTTGGACCAGAAAAGAAATACCTCCCGACACATAATAGTCAAAACACCAAGTGCCCAAAGCAAAGAAAGAATACTAAAAGCAGTAAGGGAAAAAGGTCATGTAACATATAAAGGCAGGCCAATCAGAATCACACCCGATTTCTCAACAGAGACTATGAAAGCTAGAAGAGTCTGGACAGACATCATGCACATCCTAAGAGAGCACAAGTGCCAGCCCAAGCTGCTATACCCAGCAAAACTATCAATCACCATAGATGGAGAGATGAAGATATTTCAAGACAAATCAAAATTTATACAATATCTGACCACAAAACCAGCACTACAATGAATTATAGGTGGAAAACCCAATACAATGAGGGAAAATACAGCCTAGTAAAAACAAGAAAACTCCTAAACAAGAAAACTAAAAAAAGAAAAAGATAGAGACACAACTCAACCCACAAAAGCAATAATGGCAGGAAACAGAAACAACTATTCCTTGATATCTATTAGCATAAATGGACTCAACTCCCCAATAAAGAGACATAGGCTATCAGACTGGATACATAAACAAAATCCAGCCTTTTGCTGCATACAGGAAACTCATCTCAGAGACAAAGACAGACACTATCTCAGAGTAAAAGGGTGGGAAAAAAACTTCCAAGCAAACAGCCCCAAGAAGCAAGCTGGAGTGGCTATTCTAATATCGAATAAAGTAAATTTCCAACCAAAAGTTATCAAAAAAGATAAGGAAGGACACTTTTTACTTATTACTGGGGAAATCTGTCAGGAGGAACTCTCAGTCCGTAACATATATGCTCCAAATAAAAAAAGCACCCACATTCATAAAAGAAACCCTACTAAAGCTCAAAAATACATTTCACCCACACAATAATAGTGGGAGACTTTAATACCCCACTCTCACCAATGGACAGATCATGGAAACAGAAACTGAACAAGGACACTGCAAAGCTAGCAGAGTCTTTGAACCAACTAGAATTAATAGATATCTACAGAACATATCATCCTAAAGTAAAAGAATGCACCTTCTTATCAGCATCCCATGGCACCTTCTCGAAAATTGACCACATAATTGGACACAGAACGAGCCTCAATTGATATAAGAAGATTGAAATACTCCCATGCATCCTCTCAGATCACCACGGTCTACGGCTGGTCTTTAACAACAACAAAGACAACAAAAAGCCCACATACACATGGAAACTAAACAATGCTCTGTTAAACGATAGCGGGGTCAAAGAAGAAATAAAGAAAGAAATTAAGGATTTTCTAGAATTCAACGAAAACGAAAACACAATATACCCAAACCTATGGGATGCAATGAAAGCAGTACTGAGAGGAAAACTCATAGCCCTAAGTGCTTCCAAAAAGAAACTGGAGAGAGCTTACATCAGCAACCTGACAGCACAGCTAAAAGCCCTAGAACAAAAGGAAGCAGATATACCCAAGAAGAGTAGATGGCAAGAAATAATGAAAATTAGGGCAGAAATAGACCAAATAGAAACAAAAAGAACCATTGAAAAAATCAACAAAACCAAGAGTTGGTTCTTTGAGAAAATCAACAAGATTGATAAACCCCTAGCCAGACTAACTAGAGGGCAAAGAGAGAGTATACAAATTAACAAAATCAGAAAGGAAAGTGGAGACATAACAACTGAAACTGGGGAAATTCAAGAAATCATCAGATCCTACTACAAAAACTTATACTCCACAAAATTGGAAAATCTGGAGGAAATGGACGAATTCCTAGACAGATACAAGATCCCAAAGTTAAACCAGGACCAAGTAAACCATCTAAATAACCCTATAACACCTAAAGAAATAGAAGAAGTTATCAAAAGCCTCCCAACCAAAAAAAAAGCAAAGGTCCAGACGGGTTCAGTGCAGAATTTTATCAGACATTTATTGCGGACATAACACCAATACTCTCCAAAATATTCCAGAAGATAGAATCAGATGGAATACTACCTAACTCATTTTTTGAGGCTACAATAACCCTAGTACCTAAACCACACAAAGACCCTACAAGGAAAGAGAACTTCAGACCAATCTCACTTATGAACATTGATGCAAAAATACTCAACAAAATATTTGCAAACCGAATCCAAGAACACATCAAAACGATCATTCATCCCTGGGCTTCATCCCTGGGATGCAGGGATGGTTTAATATAAGGAAATCCATCAATGTAATCCACCATATAAAGAAACTCAAAGAAAAAAACCACATGGTCATCTCACTAGATGCTGAGAAAGCATTTGACAAAATTCAACACCCCTTCATGTTAAAAGTCCTGGAAAGAACAGGAATCCAAGGTCCATACTTAAACATAATAAAAGCAATATACAGCAAACCAACAGCAAACATCAAACTTAATGGTGGGAAACTTGAAGCAATCCCACTAAAATCAGGGACTCGACAAGGCTGCCCACTCTCCCCCTACCTATTCAACATAGTACTGGAAGTCCTGGCTAGAGCAATTAGACAGCAAAAGGAGATCAAGGGGATACAAATAGGAAAGGAAGAGATAAAAACATCACTCTTTGCCGATGACATGATAGTGTACTTAAGTGACCCCAAAAATTCCACCAGAGAACTCCTACAGCTGATAAACAAGTTAAGCAAAGTGGCTGGATACAAAATTAACTCAAACAAATCAGTAGCCTTCCTCTACTCAAAGGACAAACATGTGGAGAAAGAAATTAAAGAAAAGGTACCCTTCACAATAGTCACAAAAACTATGAAATACCTTGGTGTAACTCTAACTAAGCAAGTTAAGTTAAGGACCTATACGACAAAAACTTCAAACCTCTAAAGAAGGAAATTGAGGAGGATCTCAGAAAATGGAAAGATCTCCCTTGCTCAATGATTGGAAAGATCAACATTTTATAAATGGCCATCCTACCAAAAGCAATATACAGATTCAACGCAATCCCCATCAAAGTTCCATCACAGTTCTTCATGGAATTGGAAAGATCAATGTGCAATTTCATATGGAACAACAAAAGACCCCGAATAGTGAAATCCATCCTCAACAACAAGAAAATATCTGCGGGAATCACTAACACTGACCTCAAGCTATATTACAAGGCAATTGTGCTGAAAACTGCATGGTACTGGTACAGAAATAGGCATGTGGATCAATGGAATAGAATAGAAGATCCAGAAATGGGCCCTCATGTATATGGTCACCTGTTTTTCGACAAAGGAGCCGTAAACATTCAATGGAAAAAGGACAGCCTATTCAACAAATGGTGCTGGTCCAACTGGCACTCAGCATGCAAAAGAATGAAAATAGACCCTTTCCTATCTCCTTGTACAAAGCTCAAGTGTAAGTGGATCAAAGATCTCCACATTAAACCAGATACACTGAAACTATTAGATGAGAAAGTAGGGAAAACTTTAGAACATATAGGCACAGGAGAAAATTTTCTGAATAAAACACCAGTGGCTCAAGCTCTAAGGTCAAAGATTAACAAATGGGACTTAGTGAGATTGCAAAGTTTCTGTAAGGTGAAGGACATTGTGAAGAAAACAAAACGGCCGCCAACAGAATGGGAAAAGATCTTTACCAACTCCACATCAGATAGAGGCCTAATATCTAAGGTATACAAAGAACTCAAAAATCTAGACACCAGAGAATCAAATAACCCTATTAAAAAATGGGGTACAGAACTAAACAAAACATCCTCAGTTGAGGAATATCGAATGGCTGAGAAATATCTGAGGAAGTGCTCGACATCCTTAGCTATCAGGGAAATGCAAATCAAAACATCCCTGAGATTCCACCTCACACCAGTCAGATTGCCCAAGATTCAAAACTCAGATGACAACAGATGCTGGCGAGGTTGTGGAGAAAGAGGAACACTTCTCCACTGTTGGTGGGGTTGCAAACTAATACAACCACTCTGGAAATCAGTCTGGCGATACCTCAGAAAATTGGACATAATACTACCTGTAGACCCAGCTATTCCACTTCTGGGCATATACCCCAGAGACACCTTAGTACACAACAAAGATATATGCACCACAATGTTCATAGCAGCTCTATTTATAATAGCCAGAAGCTGGAAAGAACCCAGATGCCCTTCAGAAGATGAATGGATACAAAAATTGTGGTACATTTACACAATGGAATACTACTCAGCCACCAGAAACAATGACTTGACCAAATTCTTAAGAAAATGGCTGCATCTAGAGAATATCATCCTGAGTAAGATAACCCAGTCACAAAAGAACAGACATAGTATGCAGTCACTGATAGTGGTATGCTAACCCCAGAGGCTCGCACTGCCCCAGAAATAACTCACAGACTGTGTGAAGTCCAAGAAAAAAAGAAAAAAAAAACAAAACAACAACAACAAAAAGTTTTGCTCAATCCTTACCCACCAAGAACACATTGACAAATTCCGGGTTACACCTTGTATTACATGTACTGTTTGCTCATTGTAAAAAAAAATCTTTACACACCTAGAAAACGTTGACTATTTTCAGGTTACATCTTGTTTTACATATGCTTTATGCTCATTGTAACTAGTAAGATCTTAATCACACTATCAAACCTTTAAAAAAGAAAAACCAAGTACTGACAAAATGTATTGTATACTTTTATGCAAAAATGCTTAAAATCTGTACATTTATCTTTGTTTTTTCAAATAAATTTGTAAAAAAATAAAGCTTGAAATGTATCTATTAAAAAATAAATAAATAAATTGGAAATATCATACAATACCAGCTTAACAGTACAATTGAAATCTTTAGAACAACAACAACAACAAAAGCAAACACACCAAAGAGGAGCAGACAGCAGAAAATAATCAAACTCAGAGCTGAAACCAACCAAATAGAAACAAAAAGAACTATACAAAGAATCAACAAAACCAAGAGTTGGTCTTTGAGAAAATCAACAAGATACATAAACCCTTAGCCAGACTAACTAGAGGGCACAGAGACAGTATCCAAATTAACAAAGTCAGAAAAGAAATGGGAGACATAACAGAAACTGAGAAAATTAAAAAAAAAAAAAAACATCAGATCCTACTACAAAAGCTTATACTCAACAAAACTGGAAAGTCTAGACCTTCATAGAAGACCTAATATTAATAATTCTCAAACTATTCCACAAAATATAAACAGAAAGAACTCTATCTAATTTGTTCTATGAAGTCACAGTTATGCTCATCCCTAAACCACACAAAGACCCTACAAAGAAAGGGAACTTCAAACCAATTTCACTTATGAGTATTCATGCAAAAATACTCAATAAAATCCTCGAAAACTGAATCCAAGAACACATCAATATGATCATTCACCATGATCAAATAGGCTTTACCATAGGGATGCAGGGAAGGTTCAATATACAGAAATCCATCAATGAAATCCACCATATAAACAAACTCAAAAGATAAAAACTCATGATCATTTCATTAAATTCTGAGAAAGCATTTGACAATATACAACACCCCTTCATGTGAAAAGCCTTGGAGATATCAGGAATCCAAGGCCCATACCTAAACATAATAAAAGCAATATACAGCAAACCAACAGTCAGCATCAAGTTAAATGGAGAGAAACTTGAAGCAATTCCAAAAATCAGGGACTAGACAAGACTGCCCACTCTCTCCCTATTTATTCAATACAGTACTTGAAGTTCTAGTTAGAGAAATTAAACAACAAGAAGAGATCAAAGGTATACAAATTGGAAAGCAAGAAATCAGATATCACTATTTGCAGATCATATACATATACATAATAGTATACATATGTGATCCCAAAAATTCTACTACCCTTGACACTGCTAATGATATTTTGCTGTACTTGCAGACAGGAGCCTAGCATAACTATCACCAGAGAGGCTTTACACAGCAATTTATGGCAACAGATACAGAGACACACAGCCAAACATTAGGTAAAGCTTGGGGAATCTTATGGAAGAGGATTATAAAAGCCAGAGGGTCAAGAATACCACAAGAAAACCTAAAGAATCAACTAAACTGAGCTTATAGGTGTTCACAGAGACTGAACCACCAATCAGGGAGCCCGCACAATACTGACTTAGGTCCTCTGCACAAATGTTACAGTTGTGTAACTTGATCTTCATGTGAGACTTCCTGACAGTGGGAGGAGTGGCTGTCTCTGACTCTGTTTTCTGCTTTAGGACTCTTTCCTCCTAGTGAGAATAGGAGAGGAGGTACCTAGTTTTACTGCAACATGATATGTCATGGCTGGTTGATGCCCATGAGAGGCTTGACCTTTTCTGAAGAAAAATGGAGGATTGGATGTGGTAGGAAGATAGAAGGAAGGGAGGGACTAGGAGGAAAGGAAGGAGAGCAAACTGATTTTATTCTTTTCTATGTCTTCATAGCTTTTGACTTTTATGTTCTATTTTGGGATAGCAGCTTCTCAGATGCTTGGTTTTCTCATCATTATCCATGTATATGGATTTAATGTTCACTGTCATTCTTCAGACTGCTCCATAAGTCTGAGTGCGTTAGACATCATCATCTAACATCTTGGCATAGATCACTTGACATAGGTTCTAGAATGTTTCTTGTCAGATAATCACTTTTTTTCTGAAATGGAAATGATTTAACACAAAGTGACTACTAAAGACATGTCTTAGGCCTGTATAAACCCCATGGGCTGACCATTGTAAAGAATGGTTTAGCTGATCTGTTCCTCAGATTCAATTAATTGAACTGTTTGAATTCTTTAGAGACCTATCTGTTCTCTACATCATCCTTTGGTTTGGCAAACACATGTAAATCAATGGGAAAATATTAGGTTATGACAGAGGAAGATTTAAAGGACACCAGATGATATTAAAAATATAGCTTTTATTTTGAAACAGGGTCTTGCCATGTCACCCTAGGCAACCCTTGAACGTCTATTTCTGCTTGTCTCTACTTCCTGAGTGCTGGGATCACAGGTGTGGGCTGCCATATCTGGATCTAGAAAGTATAATTTTGTCGGTGAAGAGAATATATGTGCATAAAGAGAGAACTGTAATGAATTGTTACAAATCAAGGAAAGAAAGTAGAATCTGCTGGAATATTTGAAGAAAAGAAGGACAAAAAGACAAAACAAAAAAAGGAGCCTTATTCTTGAGGCAAAAATCAGGAGAAAGATATAAATTGGCTAAAATTGCAAACAATAACTTTGATTTAGTATGTACCATGTTCACAATAGAAAATGCATGTTTTCTAGATTCAGTAAAAATTTACCAAAAACAACATTCCACAAAGGAAGTTGGGACAATTCCTTAATTGTGTCAGCCTCATTCACTGGACTTGAAACAGAAGGCACCACTGTTACCACCACTACTTGTCATCCTTAGATTTGCTTCTGTCTTAGGATTTCTGTTGCTGTGATGAAACACCATGACCAAAAAAGCAAATTTGGGAGGAAATACTTTATTTGGCTCTTATTTCCATCATTAAAGGAAGTCATGACAGGAACTTAGGTAGGACAGGAACCTGGAGGCAGGAGCTGATGCAGAGGCCATGAAGTGGTGCTGCTTACTGGTTTTCGTGGTCAAGGCTTGCTCATCTTGATTTCTTATAGAATCCAGGACAACCAGCCCAGGGATGTTTCCACCCACAATGGGCCCTCCCACACTGATCACTAATTGAGAAAATCTCTTACAGCTGAATCTCACAGAGGCATTTTCTCAACTAAATCTTATTCCTCTAGAACGAGTATAGTTTGTGTCAAGTTGACACAAAAAATAAGCCAGTATAACTCTTTTTCCATGATGTCACAGAATCTAAAAGTGTGTTTGTTAAAGATTCTGTAGGTGTATTAGCTTTTGTCCCCTCTACTGAAAGGGAAGAGCCTCATCCAGGCATGGTGGAACTTACTTTTTTCTGTCTCTGGACTCTTCTGCTTCAGATTGCCTACTTTCAAGCTTGGGGCCTCATTCAGGGAAAATACACATGTTGGGTTCCCTTCACCTCTGACCTCTATGGAATGTTAGATATTGATAGTCCTTGTCTTCCTTGGCTCTGACAGGACATACCCTCCAATTCTCCAGCAGTACATCTTGAAAAGGGGATGGGATTCTGACAATGTTTCTATTCTGACTTTTGATGCCATTGATAATTTGGCTACTGTCATGAGTGCACTATGCTATAAACATAGAAAATACATTTGTGTCTGTCCAAAATGTCAGAGTTTATTACAGAGACAGAATTTTTAACAGCAATTTACAAAGGCTAGATGTTTCAACTATAGCAATTTTTCATATTACACCTACCTTGTTAGCCTAGCTGAGGAAATGTAGGTTCTTGTATTCCAATCTTAATTACTAATATTAACTCTCATATCACACATCATTCATAACATAGTAAATGCATCTGCATATCTGTATGCACCTATATTGTTTATAGAATGAATACAAGTTAAAGAGGCTGCAGCAGAGTTTAAGAGGTTTCAAAATTAAGACAAGAAAGAGTTTGTATTGATAGTGAATTAGATTATTGCAGGAGAGAACTTCTGATTCTGGAGCTACCAGAGTCAAGGTTTGAGAACAAAGCTGTTCCAGTTTTCCAGTATCCAAGAATAGAAAATGGTGGATATAGGGCCAAGTACAAATAGTGAACAGTGGGAGACTGAGCTAAGCTGAAGTTCCAGAGGCAGTCAGGGGATTGTCTACTTGTTGGTCTTTGACATACACATTAAGTATTGGGATAGGTTGATGTGGGGCCATGCCATCACATTATGAGCTGTGCATCCATTATAGGTCTCAGGTGAGGAAATGATACCACTTCCTCAGTCTGTTGTGTTTGATAAGTTCTTGGACCACTTTCCCTGATATGATTTTAATATACTCAGAGTGTCCGCATCATCTCAGTTCTCCATACAGTTACATAGTGCCTTCCTTCTATTCCCAGGAAAAAACATTCATCATTCTGTGCCACATGGAGCTACCTGACATGTGGAGCAGTTTCTGTGTTGATCCAGGGGCTCCAGTCATCCTTCTCACTCAAAATGGAGTTTCATAAGGTAAGGCATAGCCTGAAAAAAAAAAAACCTGCACTTTTTATATAATGACTTAGCGTAGGGCATAGCCTGAGCTTGGAAACCACCAGTTTGTAAACTAAACTGGAAACTTAAATATTCTTTGAAAAGTCAATTATGTTGGATGATGTTTGGGGCAAACACATGAAGGAGTTTTTTCCTGAAGTGGACACAGGAGAGAGGATGTTTTGCTAAAGAAAGCATGTGAGAGGACATGTGATAAAGGACTCTTTGCTAACAATATGCATGTATTGGTCCACCTTACAGTGCATAGTTGAGCTGTATTAGTCCTGAATTCATAGAGAGAAACAGATCAAAAAACTTCTTTTTTTCAGATTTGTTATTTATTTTTTTTCGAATACATTTTATAAGGTTGTAATTAAGTATTTGTGGGTGCATATACATACACATATGTATGTATATATGTAACAATAATACAAGAAAAGAGGCTATTAATTTGAGGGGATAGGAGAGAGACTAGGAGGGGCTGTATGGAGAAAAGGGGGATGTGATACAGTTTTATTTTAATTAAAATATATTCTTTTGTTGTTGTTGTTGAACTTCACACAGTCTATGAGTAGTATCTGGAGTGTTCACAGCTTTCTGGGGTTAGTATCCCATTACCAGTGACTGCATATTATGTCTGTTCTTTTGTGACTGGGTTGTCTCACTCAGGATGATATTCTCTAGATGCATCCATTTTCTTAAGAATTTCGTTAGGCCATTGTTTCTGATAGCTGAGTAGTACTCCATTGTGCAAATGTACCACAATTTGAAAGTTATTTGTCTAGCTTTGTACCCCATTTTTAATAGGTTTATTTGATTCTCTAGAGTCTAACAATAAGGTGTAGGATTGGTAAAGATCCTTTCCCAATCTGTTGGTTCCTGTTTTATCCTTTTGACAGTGTCCTTTGCCTTACAAAAGCTTTGCAATTTAATGAGGTCCCATTTGTCGATTCTTGATCTTAAAGCAAAGGCTATTGGTGTTCTGTTCAGGAAATTTTCCCCTGTGCCTATGTGTTCTAAGCTTTTCACCACTTTCTCTTCTAATAGTTTGAGTGTACCTGATAAAATGTGGAGATCTTTGATCCACTTGGACTTGAGCTTTGTACAAGGAGATAAGAAAGAATCGATTTGCATTCTTCTGCAATGCTAACTGCCAGTGGAACCAGCACTGTATGTGTTGAAGAGGCTGTCCTTTTTCCATTGAAGGTTTTTAGCTCCTTCGTCAAAGATAAAGTCCCCATAGGTGTGTGGGTTCATTTTTGGGTCTTCAGTTCTATTCCACTGATCTACCTACCTGTCTCTGTATCAATACCGTGCAGTTTTTATCACAATTATTTTTTAATACAGCTTGAGGTCTGGGATAGTGATTCCCCCCAGAAGTTTTTTTTATTGTTGATATTAGTTTTTGCTAACCTGGGTTTTTTATTATTCCAAATGAATTTTCAAATTGCTCATACAGATTTTTTCACTTGCTTCGTTAGGGTCACACCAAGGTATTTTATATTCTTTGTGACTATTGGGAAGAGTGTTGATTCTCTAAATTCTTTCTCAGCTTGTTTATCCTTTGAGGAAAGAAAGGTTACTGGTTTGTTCAAGTTAATTTTATATCCAGTCACTTTGCTGAAGGTGTTTATCAGCTGTAGAAGTTCTCTGGTGGAATTTTTGGGGTCACATAAGTATACTATCATATCACCTGCAGATAGTGATTTGACTTCTTCCTTTCCAATTTGTATCCCTTTGACCCTTTTTGCTGTCTGATTGCTCTGGCTAATACTTCCAGTACTATATTGAATAGGTAGGAGGAGAGTGTGCAGCCTTGTCTAGTCCCTGATTTTAGTGGGATTGGTTCAAGTTTCTCACCATTTAGTTTAATGTTGGCTACTTGTTTGCTGTATATTGCTTTTACTATGTTTAAGTATGTGCCTTGAATTCCTAATCTTTCCAAGACTTTTAACATGAAGGGGTGTTGAATTTTGTAAAGTGCTTTCTCAGCATCTAAAGTGATGATTGTGTGGGGTTTTTTTTCCTTTGAGTTTGTTTATATAGTGGATTATGTTGATAGATTTTTGTGTATTGAACCATCCCTGTATCCCTGGGCTGAAGCCTACTTGATCATGGTGAATGATTCCTTTAATGTGTTCTTGGATTTGGTTCGCAATGATTTTATTGAGCATTTTTGCATAAATGTTAATGCGGGAATTGGTCTGAAGTTCTCTTTCTTTGTAGGGTCTTTGTGTGGTTTAGGAATGAGTGTAATTGTGGCTTCAAAGAATGAGTTGGGTAGTATTCCCTCTATTTCTATTTTGTGGAATAGTTTGGAGAGTATTAGTATTAGGTCTTCTATGAAGGTCTGATAAAATCCAGCATTAAACCCATCTGCTCCTGGGCTTTTTTGGTTGTGAGGCTTTTGATGGCTGCTTCTATTTCTTTAAGGGTTATGGAGCTGTATGGGTAGGCCTCCCAATTCTGGACTGTGGTTCATTCCAGATATAGTCAAGTTGACAACCAGAAATAGCCACTACAGATGGTTTATCTGATCCTAATTTACCTTTGGTACCTGGTATCTCTCTAGAAAAGTATCAATTTCCTCTATATTTTCCAGTTTTGTTGAGTATAGGTTTTTGTAGTAGGATCTGATGACTTCTTGAATTCTTCAGTTTCTGTTGTTATATCTCCCCTTTCATTCTGATTTTGTTAATTTGGATACTCTCTCTGTGCCCTCTAGTTAGTCTAGCTAAGGGTATATCAATCTTGTTGATTTTCTCAAAGAACCAGCTACTAGTTTGGTTGATTCTTTACATGACTCTTTTTATTTCAATTTAGTTGATTTCAGCTCAGAGTTTGATTATTTCCTGTGAGTTCACATGGCAATGGGCTCTAGCTCTAGCTCTGGGTGCAGATGGAGGCCTGAAGAGCACAGACCCAAGCAGTAGCATGATACCTGTGCCCTGAGAGTTCCTTGAGCTCTCTCCCCATATATTTAGTGGAGAGAGAGTGTGGGCTCACATGTGGGCTCAGTAAGGAGAATGCTTCTGAGTCTCCTCTGGGTGCTCAGTTCTCTGCTGGCAGTCCGAGGGTCCTGATGGCAGAGTGCCTGCTCTGTCTGTAGCTCTAGGAAGAGATGGGGAATCTCTTTCTTTAGGTTAGGAAAAATTCCTTCTGTGATTTTGTTGAAGATGTTTTCTGAACCTTTGAACTGGAAATAATCTCCTCCTCCTATCATCATCATCATCATCATCATTATCATCATCATCCTCATCATCAATCGGTTTGGTCTTTTATAGTGTCCCAAATTTCCTGGATGTTTTATGTCATGAACATTTTTAGACTTTGTGTTTTCTTTGAGGATATATTTATTTCTTCTATACCTGAGATTCTCTCTTCCATCTCCTGTATTCTTTTGGTGATGCCTGTGTCTGTAGTTCCTGTTCTCTTCCCTAGATTTCCCATCTCCAGGATCCCCTCAGTTTGTGCTTTCTTGATTGTTTCTATTTTTCCAGGTTTTGGACCGTTTTATTCATGTCCTTCACCTGTTTGATTGCATTTTTCTGTATTTCTTTACATTTATTTGCTTCCTTTAAAAAAAAGTATTTATTTTATGCATGAGTACACTGGAGCTGTCTTCAGACACACCAGAAGAGGGCATCAGATCCAATCATAGATGGTTGTGAGTCACCATGTGGTTTCTGGGAATTGAACTCAGGACCTCTGGAATGGACACATTGCATTTAACTGTTGAGCCTTCTCTCCAGCCCCTTGCTTCCTCTTTTAATGCTCTACCTGTTTGAATGTATTTTCCTGTGTTTTCTTAAGGGATTTATTTATGTCCTTTTAATAGGCCTGTATAATCTTTATAAATTGGATTTGAGCTCTTCTTCTTGTGCTCCAGTTTCATTAGGATATCCAGGGTTTGTTGTATCAAGAAAGCTTAGCTCTGGTGGTGCCAAATTGCCCCAAGTCTTGTTGTGTTCTTACACTGCCCTTTAGGCATCTGGTTTTCCCTGGTGTTGGCAGGATGATCCTGATGGCAGCAGGACTTTGCAGGAAGGTGGGAGGAGTCATGGGCTAGAAATGGAGGTCAGAGTACCCTACTCTGTTGGCTGTGTCTCTGGCAGACCCCACTCTGCAGGCTTTGTCTTGGGGAAACCCTATTCTGCAGGATGTGTCCCAGTCAGACCCAGCTGGGGTGTCAGGCAGATTCAACTAGGATGAGTGGTCAGGCAGGGTTTCAAGCTGGTCTGGTCTGAAAGCATGTACTCACCCTACTTTCTTATAGAACCCAGGATCACTAGTGCAGGGATGGCACCACCCATGGTGGGTTGGGCCTGCCCATATGACTCATTAAGAAAATACTCTACATGGTTGTCCACAGCTAGATCTTATGAAGGTATTTTCTCAATTGAAACTCCTTCTGCTTTGATGATTCTAGCTCGTGTCATGTTGACATAAGACTAACCAGCACACACACACACACACACACACACACACACACACACACACACAAAACTGTGCTCTGCAACAGATTCTAGATGATAATGATGTGTCTGTGTAAATTCATTGAATTTATGGAAGTCTCACTCTAGTGGGTGTTGATAATAAGGAACTCTGCATGTTGTTGGGGCAGAAGGTACGTGGGAATTTTCAGTAGCCTCTTCTCAATTTTGGTATCAACATTCTGCTACTCTAAAAATAAATCTAAAAACAAAATAAAAATAAAGCTAAAGATGATCATGAGTTTCTAGTCTTCGTGCTTCCACCACTGGAGATCTGGAACCACAACTCCCTGCTTATGTGGTGCTAGGGACCAAACCCAGGGCTTTGTGCATGGTAGGCAAAGAAAGATTCTAAAACCCATCCTTTACCTCTTTCTTGTCCTGCAGGGTGGCTTACTCTAGATAGTAGATCCTGCTTAGCACAGTGGCAAGGGAGCTCGTGAAAGAGCCAGAGACTAATATTAAGCCCCAAAAATGACCGTTAATGAAGTTTCAAAACTAGAAAGGAAACAATGAACAAAATGGGGA